>NC_142031.1:58106360-58406460 GCF_982192425.1 Myodes glareolus
CTTTTTCCCTTCAGTTCTGCTTTGCCATCCTCACTAGGGTAGATTATACCTCAGCCTGCGATCTACAATGAACTTTTTCTCCCTTAAGTTGCTTTACCACAACAACAGGAAAGGGAACCAAGACGCAGTGCATTCCCGGCATGAAAACATTATAAACATATGACTCCCCTCTCCTAAACTCATCCCAGTTAAAATCACCTCCACACAAGCCCTGTGCCAAAAACACTGGTGTCCTCACCACTTCCCATCTAATAAATTTTGCACTGCCCCATTATTGGCTCTTTTTCTTTTTTTGCTGTTGTTCTATTTTGTTTTCTTACATCTATTTATTTTGTGTGTGTGTGTGTGTGTGTGTGTGTGTGTGTGTGTGTGTACTAATACCATGTTGCACATGTTGAGGCCAGAGGATATGGTCTGAAAGAAAATGGTCCCTGTAACAGTAGCACTATTGGAGGTGAGGCTTTGTTGGAGTAGGTGTGACCTTGTTGGAGGAAATGTTTCACTGTGGGGGTGGGTTTTGAGGCCTCCTATGCTCAAGCTTTTCCCAGTTTGGAACAGACACCTTCAGCAGCCTCTGAATCCAGATGCAGAACTCTCAGCTCCTTCTCCAGCACCATGTCTGCCTGCGTGCTGCCATGTCCCACTATGGATAATGGGTTAAACCTCTGAAACTGTAAGCCAGTCCCCAATTAAATGTTTTTCTTTATGAGAGTTGCTGCGGTCATGGTGTCTCTTCACAGCTGTAGAAACCCTAAATAAGACAGTGGAAACTTGAGGGTTCCCCCTTCTATTGTGTGGGTTCTGGGGGTTAAACTCAGTTTGTCAGGCTTGGCAATAAACATCTTTACCTGCTGGCCTGGCTTACCCTGGGTCCTGTATGCTAGCTTGTTAACATGCCCATTCACCCATTCAGTGAACACTGTGATAGACATGACAGTGTGGTGCAGTGTCTACATAACAGACATTGTTTGAGGCTTTCTAGATGAAGCAAGAGACCAAGGCAGACTGAGACTGTATCTCCACGAAGCTGAAGGAGCAGAGGTGATGAGACACAAAGCAAGTCCGATACAGGGCTCTCTCTTCAGTCCCGTGAAAACAAAGTTTTCAAAAGTGACAAGTTTGGAGTAGTGCTTGCTCCAGAAGTATAAGGATTTCAATTCAGTCCCTTACACCATGCCGAAGTCAGGTACAGCCTCCGCCGGTAATCACAGTGCAGAGAAGATGGGGACAGGGAGATGAGTTCAGGGCACTTGCAAGCTAGCTAACACAGCTGGAGCCCTGGCTCAGTGGGAGACTCGCTCACAATACAAGGTGCAGAGCATCCTGAGGAATGATACCTGAGGTCCTCCTGTGGCTTCAACACGGATGCCCACACACGAGCACATGTACTCATATAACTGTCCTATACACTTGCACAAGTGTGTAACACACTTACATAGTGAGTGTGTGTGTATCCCAAAGTGATTAAAGCAAAAATAAAATTGATTTTAGAATTTTGCACTTGGTGTATTTAATATTTCCATTTACTCAGCAGCACAAATGAAAACAGCACGCATTTCATGTAAAACAGAATTTGGCTCCACACGGGGACATTTTAGTTTTCCTCTTATGTGTTCAGCTCATTCGTTTGAACGCTGACGGCAGGAATTCTGTCAATGTTTGTATAGCCCAGGTTGTGGTTACATGAGGGTGTAGCACATGACCCTCACAGGAAAGGGAGGGCCATTAGGAAACAGAAGCTCTCCCTTTCAGATTTGTGCATTGTGTGTTGCGGTGATAGAAATGTCTAGAAGAGAGTTCCAATATCATTGCCAGGTTGTAGCCGCATAAAACATATGCCAAACAAGCTGTTTTTTAGGAGACAGCTCACCCCTCGGTGTCACTGTGCACAGCGAGCTACTAAAGATACCGCAGGGCTCAGTGCTGACGTCAAGCGGATATGAGACGCTCCGCAGCTGATTGCTCTGAGTCCCAAATTGGAAACAGGAGCATGCCCACAGAAGATGGTCCAGCTCCTCTTGACAAGCGAATCCTCAAGCGCTCCTCACGGTCACTTGTTTGAAAAAGCTCAAATGACCCTTTGTTATCCCAGATGCTGTGTTAGGTGGCTTCTCAGAGGAGAACAAAAACCAAGAACAAGCCCCCTGCCACCTGATAAGGGACATGATCAAGAGGAACCTTTCCCAGGGCTGGCCCCAAAGAACCAGTTACAAAAGGGCCAGGCGGGTCTGTGTTGACATAGAGGTGAGGGTTCCCAAGGCGGGGCCACATTTCAGGAAAGTTATTTTTAGGGCGAAATGTAATGAATGACACACATGCAGCATGCCCTCTGGGACACATGTTAATTTCTGCCTCCTTTAGCCTTTGCCCCAATTTCTCTAACTTTTAAAAAACAAAACTGTACTGTGTATTTTCACAAGGTTCTGAGAATGCTATTTGAGATGCTGTCAAGTATTGAGGGAAAAAATGCCAATTTCATGATGACTCTGTACCTTTTTGGTGGCAGATTCTTATTTTTTCTTGTGGTGTTGGGGATTAAGCCTAAGACCCTCCCACCCCCGTGGTAGTTCGAGTGTAATTGGCCCCGCATAATCCCATAATTACATAGGGGGTGGCCTATTAGGAGGTGTGGCTTTGTTGGAGTGGGTGTGGCCTTGTTGGAGGAAGTGTGTCACTGTGAAGGTGGGCTTTGAGGTTTCATATTCTCAGGATATGGCCCAGTGTGTCAGTTGACTTCCCATTGCCTCTGAGTCAATATGTAAGGACTCTCAGCTCCGGCATCATATCTGCCTGCATGCAGCCATGCTTCCCACCATGATCATTGACTGGACCTCTGAAATTGTAAGCCAGCCCTCAATTAAATCTTTTCTTTATAATAGTTGCTGTGGTTATAGTGTCTCTTCACAGCAATAGTAAACCCTAACTAAGATTCCCCCACCACCCATGAGCCCTGGGCCCTGTGGCAGATTAGTTTCTGTGAGTCACTCAAAACACCAGAAATCAATTATCCCAGTTGATAATTAAGAGGAACATTTCCAATTCCTGAAATCAAGATGTAAAGCAGTCATTCTCAACCTGTGGGTGATAACTATGGGAAAACACATACTCGGATGGTCTTAGGAACTGAGACTCCTCTCAAGAGCAAAATTACAGTTATGAAGTAGCAACGAAAATAAATGCATGGGTGCGGGATCCTAAGACCATCGGAAATATGTGTTTTCTGATGGTCACAACTCACAGGCTGAGAACTGCTGGGGTAGAGGGTTATTCCAGGAGGGCTGGAGAGATGGTTCAGCAGTTCAGAGTGCTTGCTGTGTGTTCATAAAGACTAGACTTTGGAGAGGCAGGCGAATCTCTATGAGTTCAAGCTCAGTCTGGTCTACAAGAGCTAGGTCCAGGACAGGCAACAAAATTACACAAAGAAACCTGGTCTCAAAAAACAACACAAAAGACTAGACTTTGGATTCCAGTCCCAGGACCAAGGCAACCAGATGGGAGTCTCACAAATGCCTATTCTCCAAGTTTCAAAGGGACAGAGTGTGAGGAGTTTGGGGGCTTCTTGGCTTCTAGCACTAGCAAGGAAAATGTGAGCCCCAGGTTCAGGGAGAGACCTTGCTTCAGAGAAATATGTGGGCAGTGATGAGGACACCCAATGCCTTCTGCTGGCATCTGTGTATACACACAGGTACTTGTGCAATGCATCCCTCCCACATGTGTATACACACACTCAGGCATACACACACACACACACACACACACACACACACACAATCTTGCTGTTGAGATGATTCAGCTATTAAGGCCCCTGCCACCAAAGCCCGACAAACTGAATTCAATCCCCAGAACCCAAATGATAAAAAGAGAACAAACTCCCACAAGTTGTCCTCTGGAATATTTTACACGACAGAGCACAACACATATAAATAAATGGAAAATAGAGCTCTCAAGAATTTTTCTTCTATCTATCTATCTATCTATCTATCTATCTATCTATCTATCTATCTATCTATCTATCATCAGCACCATCTACCTACAAATTACATATCTAACCTTCCTGAATACTTAACACGAACTGTCAGGAGTTTAGAGAGACAATGCAATGACGCTATGAGTGACATTCCAAACCAAACTTAGAAAGTAGCCCTGGATTGAGTTGCACCTCTTCTTATCACAAGCCCCCACCATTCTATGTGTATTCATTCTTACTGGTTCAAGGATGGGTGTGGTCACTGGTCAGCGAAATGGGCTAGGCAGCCCAGGTCTACCAACTAGAGAGATAAAGTTCATTCTAACTTGTGAGGGACGTCTGAGAATCAAGAGTTCTTCTATGGTGTTAAAGCCTCAAATGACATAGCCTGACCAGAGGTCACCTTCGGTTTCGAAGGGCATGTGGGCTGCTCGTATATCACCCTGCCTGCTTGGAGGTCCTCACTGTGGCTTTGTCTTCCCCAACCACGGAACTCTGGGTAACACTTTGTTCACGCTCCAGAATTTGGCCTCTCCACTCTTACAACAAGGATGGTGGGAAGATGGAATCCTGTCTACTCAGTGGCTGTCGCAGAACAAGGCACTGATCCACGTGGGTGGTGGCTGTAAGGAGATATTGCTTTAGCCACTGTGGAATGTACAACTGTGTTGCAGTCTAAACGGCCACTAGTACCTGCCCAAACAGGATATGTTACCTCGAGCCAGCTTTCCTTCTCGTGCCTTTCTTTGTGGTGCAGAAGAACCCATCGCCTCACGCATGCTGGGCAAGCACTATCTCAGCAGCTCCAACCCCAGCCCTAGTTTAACTGTCTCCATCAGAATCTGCCAGGGCCATGGAGAAGCAGTGCAACCAAGACTTGGTTCTAGATGATTATAAATTTGTTTTGAAGACTGACAAATAGATTTTCTAAGTCAGCTGTGAAACGGAGCCTGCCTGCAGACAGCGGGGCGGTGTGAGTGTATTTTTGGCTGATGGTAGCAGATCTGGAAGACTTTTGTCACGTCCTGAACATGGTATTTGCCTCCTTCTGGAAACTGGCAAGTGATGACTTGCCTTGCTTTTCAACATCAAGTCGGAGTCAAGGCATTTGTTCTCATTCATTAGCTCTGTGATTGAATAAGCCATTACATGGTTCGATGCAAACGCATTTAACGAGGCTCAGCAGAGCAGCATTTTAATATTCCTTTGAAGACAGATTTTTTTTTTCCACTAGGAGCAAACAACGTTTCATTTATCCTAATATCATCACCTCGGTCAACCAGAAGTTATTTAGGAAATAGCCAGGGCATATGTCGCTTTATAAAATAGGGAAATTGAATGTCTGACTCTAAGCACTGTTGAGTGCTGCCTGCCCCAGCTGCTCTCCAGGGCTCTGAAGTCCTGGCTCCTTGGTCTTTCCAAGCTTGTGGTTAAAGAGAAGACAGAAGCAAATCCTCGTTTATGAAGGGAATCCGAAAGCTTAATAATCAGTCTCTGATCATCTTCTCTTTGTGATCTCTGGCTAGCCCACTGTAATCAGCAGTTAAACAAGTGTGGAGAAGGCTGAAGGGGCAGGCCTGGGAACGGAGGAGTGTAGATGCAGGATGCTGACCCTGAACGACTAACATGTTCATCTCCATAAATGGTATCTTCATCAGCGAGGTTGTCGTGTGTAATGGCGAGAGGTCATGAGCTGGGCTGATAGAGGCAATGATTGTATTTATGTATATATACATATACACATATACACACATGAACACATATGTGTAAATACGCATTCATTATTGACTGATCTCTTCTCCTCTTCCTCTCTCCCTCTTCCTTCTTTTTTTTCTTTCTTTTGAGACAGGGTCTCACATATCTTAGACTGGGCTTGAACTAACCATGCAGCCCAGGATGACCCTGGACTTTTTAGTAGGTGTGTGTAGTGTGTTGGACGTATGAAGTGTGAGTGCAGGTATAGGCAAGCACCACAAGAACATGAGTGGAGATCAGATGACAACCTTGGCTCTAAGTTTCTCTTCGCCTTCCCCCTGTTTGACTACAGGTCAGATGACAATCTTGGCTCTAGGTTGCTCTTCTCCTTTCCCATCTGAGGCAGGGTTTCTCTGCTGTGCCGCACTGTGTGTGGCGGGTCTGCTGGCCTGCAGGTTGCTGGGGAGTCTCCTGACTCTGGTTCCCATCTTGCTGTAGGCATCCTGGGGTAATGGATGTACACAGTGCCCTCTTTATGATGTGGGTTCTGGGAATCTGAGCTCTGGCCATGTCCTTGGCTCTACCATCACACTTTGATCCTTTTGTCTTGGTCTCTCATGCTCTGGGATGACAGACAGGCTCTACCATATCGCTTACGTGGTGTCAGGGATCAAACCTAGGACACTGTGAATGTTAGGAAGGAGTTCAGTGGTGCTACAGCCCCCATTTCCTGAAAAGATACTTTTTTACAGTCTTTTCCTCAGCTATTTTGATGCTTTTACTTTGGAATCCACACTACCTATAAAATCCATCCAACTTATTTATGTGTTATTTATTTACTTATTTATTGTTGTGTCAGCCCTTGTCACATACGTGCATCCCATGGTGCACGCGTGGAGGCCAGAGAACAACTTAAGAGTCAGTTCTCTCTCTCTCTACCATGTGGGGCCTGGGTTGTCACACTTGGCAGCAAGTAACCTTCCACACTGAACCTTCTCTGGACCCCGGTTGTATTTAGTCAAAAAAATAGAAAACACAGTCGCTACGTGTGAAATTGATAGATGTGGCCATTTTAAAGATCAATCATTACATACCAGGTTCTTGTGAGAGTAAGAAGAATAATGTCTCAGGGGAGGTGTGAAGACCCACATGGCTGAGAACCTGAAAGAGGATTTCATTAGAGATGAGGGAACCTGCTGGGGGATGGTGGCACACACCTCCGATCCCAGCACTCGGGAGGCAGGGGCAGGGGGATCTCCAAATTCGAAGCTAGCCTGATCTACAGAGTGAGTTCTAGGACAGCCAAGGCTACACAGAGAAACCCTGTCTGGAAAAACCAATTTTCTCTCTCTCTCTCTCTCTCTCTCTCTCTCTCTTTCTTTCTTCCTTCCTTCCTTCCTTCCTTCCTTCCTTCCTTCCTTCCTTCCTTTCTTTCTTTCTTCCTTTCATGTTTAAGTCTTTATTTTGCTGGAATTTAGAGTCACAGGTAGTTTTGAGAACGAATATGGAAAGAACCTATATACCGTCTACCTAACTTCCTCACGGGGACAGTCAGAAAATCCCAGGCCGGATGCTGACTGTGCAGCAGCTGAAACACAGGATGTTCCCATCACCATGAAGGTTCAGTGCTGCTCATCCAAAAACAGCCAGTTTCCCATGCCTCCTCCTCTCGTCCCAGTGCCCTGGCACAGCAGAGCCCTGGCACAGCAGAGCCCTGGCACAGCAGAGCATTGTGAATCCATAATTATGGTCTTTCAAGAGTGTTACACAGCTCAGCAAAGTGGTTCCATTGACATTTGAGAGGCTGAGGCAGGAGGATTGCCTCTTAGTTTAGGGTCAGCCTGGGCTATTTAGTTAGCGGTGAGGTGATTCAGCAGGTGAAGGTGCTTGCTACACAGGCCTGGTGACCTGAGTCCAATTCGTGAACCCTCAGAGTTGTCCCCCGGCCTCCACACCCACCCATGTCATTTTGCATGCATCACATCTCCCTACATGCAATAATAAGCAAACCCAAGCAAGCAAAAGAAACCCATCACTGCTGTGTTATGACACTTGAAATGACAGCATGTAAAGACAATTTACATGTGTTCCAGAGCCTGTCATGCATGAGGTGACTACCACAGAGTCCTCTGGCTTCTTCTCTTCTACCCCTATTGCCATGGCGGGTGCCACTTTGCTACATCAGGAATGTGACCTGGAGCAGAGCTCAGAAATCTGTGTGCTTTTTAGCATAAGAGAAGCAGAGACATACTCAAAGAAAACTGGCTAACTCCTGGGGAGAACAGAAGCCAACAAAAAGATGTCTGAGACAACCTTTGGGCTTCAAATCAATTCTTATCTTTATGAATAAATTAGCCATAAGCAACACCAGACACTTAGAAGTCATTCCACATACCTCTGAGAAAACCTGAAGTCATCCCCCTCCCTCTAGTCATCTTCTATTCTTTAGATTTCTGCTTCCTAGTTTAGCCCTCCAGCTGCCCTCAGGGGCCAGCCACACAAGCACAAAATATCAGAATACTAGTCTGATGTAGGGTGAACGATTGTTTGGCTTCTACCTACACAATGTAATAGGTGCTAGGCTTCCTGACTGGAATGCTACAAAAAAAAAAAAAGCCCGGGCACACTTCCCAGCCCCTAACCGTATGGCCGCTGCATTGTGTGCCCCGTGGTTCCACATCGAGACATGTCCAGCTTAAAGACTGGTGGATCTGTGTTCTTGGCACAGAGGCTCAGGACAGTGTGAACAGCTGAAGGTGCCGCCTTTGCAGACACCACTGCCAGGAAGCCCAGTGTGCAGGGAGGGAGAGTGTGGTTTGAGGGCATGTGGGCAGGCCTATCGAGAACTGGGAGACTATGGTGACCATGGAGATGAAGGAACCTTATACCAGCGTTGCCAAGACGTGTACCAATTGTCACAGAGGAGCCACATTCTGGAAGAGAATGGTACACATTTGTCAGTTAGGGTCACGCAACAAAACATACCACGGGAACAAGATCTCTGAGAACCAACGCATGTCTATGTCAAGGAGGACTCAGAAGTCCCATTTAGAATTCCAGAATAAGAACCGCAAAGGCATGTTGTCGTTGAAATCAATCATTTCTATTTGTAAGATGAGTCTGTGGCAGTGAGCCAGGGACAGAGCCGACTGCCACTCCATGGAGTGATCTTGAGTGGGAAGGGAATGCCAAATATTTCCTACTGTCTCTCACATCCTTTTACTTCCTGACCCATGGCCCCGGGACTGGGGCTCTGCAAACCACGCCCCCTATACTTTCCTTGCTGACTGATGGTGGGAGACTGCCTGGCAGTGGTGGAGTAGAAGGCACGCGGAGGAGTGCCTTTCCAGTCCCAGCTCCCATCTTCTCCAGATTCTCCTGGCAGTGATGGAGTCCCTTGGAAGTGCCAGAACGGACTGTGGTCCCCTTAGTGACAAGCCCATTAGACACGTCAGACGCCATCAGAGACTTGGGCATCAATGATATGAAGGGGACTCTTCTCAGCAGAAGTCCAAGGGCTTATGTGACTTCTACTCCGAGTTTCGGGCCAGCAGGGTGGAGGCTTCTCTAACATCTGGGTTATGATGTCCTTGCTGCAGCCACTTCTGGATTTACGAATGTGTTAACGCAATGTCCCTTTTGGCTACCACAGCCCTCCAGCTTCTGAGTAGTTCATTTCTTGTATCAACTTGCCTTTGCGGTTTCCTGTGGAGGGAGACTGTACTTGGTACCAAGGATGGGTTGATCTACAGCCCTGTAGTTAGTACATGTTTTACTAAGACATCTACGTAAGACAGTGCTTCCTGTTTGACAGGGCCAGGGTCCTGGACCAATCCGACAGTCCAAGTCTCTGTGCAGTAAGTTGTGGAAGACAGAAAATGCTCACAGGCACGCGTTTTACTTTCTCATTGCTGTCGTAACATACCCCGCACAAGCAACTTCAGGGAAAAAAATGGTTGATTTTGGTTTACAGTTTCCTGAGGGTTATGGTCTACAACGGAGGAGGCGGATGGTGGGGGAGGCATGAGAGCAGGGGCAGAAGCTGGCTGGACACATTACATCCGCAATCCACAGACAGACTGAATAGCAAGGCTGGGTATAAATTCCACAAGGGTCACTTTAGTGACCAGTAATTTCCTCCAGCAAGGCTCCACCACCCTGGCCCCACCACCTTCCCAAACAGTACCACCACTTGGAGGAAGGTGTTCAAGCATGAGAGCCTATGGGAAATATTTCATAGTCAAGTAACTACAGCAGCATACTGCCTGCGTGCCCACGTGCATGTGTGTGTGTATTCATACACGTTCAGGTGCATGTGTGTCCGCAGGTACATATGTTAGGTGCACTGTGGAGGGCAGAGGTGGCATGTCTCAAGTGACGTCCACCTTATTTCTGAAATCATATCTTTCACTGGCTTGGAAGCTGCTGAGCAAGCTAAGCCAGCAAGCCTCAGGAAGCCCATCTCCAACTCCCCAGCAATAGGATTACGAGTGCTTACCATTATATCTCGCCTTTTTATATGGGTACTGGGAACCAAACTCGCATCTTCATGCTTACAAGAAGCTGATCTATCTCATCAGCCTAGAGTCTGATACTCACTCAATTTCCCCTGCCCCTTCTGTGCATGTGCGCGCGTGTGTGTGCGTGCGTGCGTGTGTGTGTATGTGTGTGTGTGTGTGTGTGTGTGTGTGTGTGTGTGTGTGTAGGCCAATGGTATCACACCTCATGAGTTGTCCGCCTTGTTTTCTGAGACAGGCTCTTCCATTGGCTAGGGGTTCACTGATTGACAACGTTGGCTGGTTAGTGAGTCCTGGGGATCCCATCACAAGGCTTTGTACATGGGTGCCGAGAATCAAATAAAAAAAAAGTCCTATGCTTGCATGTCAATTCTCTCATTAAACAAACTAATATCTGAAAATGCCTGTTGAAAGTCCATACTGAAGCCGGGCACACCTTTAATTCCAGCATATGAGAGGCAGAGGGAGGTGGATCTCTGTGAGTTCGAGGCCAGTCTGGTCCATAAAGTTAGTTCTAGGACAGCCAAAATCACACAGAGAAACCCTGTCTTGAGAAACAAAAGAAAAGAAAATCCATGCTAAGCAGGGCATAGTAGTACATTTCTTTAATCCCACCACATGGGAGGCAGAGGCAGGCAGATCTATGAGTTTAGGCCAGCTCGATCTAAAGACAGCTCCAGAACTGCCAGGGCTACAGAGAGAAACTGTCTTGAAAAACCAGAAAATCATTTTTCTAGCAGTATCTACTTAGGTAAAAGAAAATACTGTTTGAATGACTGATTCTTCACTAGATGGCAATCACCACAGTCTTGGTTACTGCATGACTACTATTTCAGTTCTGTTGGACAGAGGCGACTAACAACAGTCCCGGGTTTGTCAAGGGATTTCTTTCAACTCTGGCTTAATGAGGATGTTCTGACTGGATTATCCTCCCCCTCTGGGCTGCAGAAAGCTGCTGTCCCCACACACACGCTAGTTAAGATGGGTTAGAGAATACTGCAGCTAAAAGTCTGACACATTTCTTTTCTTTTCTTTTTTTTTCCCAAACGTGGGGACTGAGAGAGGACTGGCAGAACGGCTGGATTCCACGCAGGCATTCAGACGTCGAGGTCAACCGTGGCTCCTGTGTCTGCTGGACGCGTGGCTTGGAACCTGTAACTGCCTCACGGTCAACTGGCTGAAACTAGCTGGAGACTCCTAGTCTCCAGAGGGGGAGAACCAGGGCTTGCTAACTGTTCTCATGAGAACTATCCTGATCTATCCCTCCCTTCTTCAGGAGCAAAGCTCCTGTTAGCCGGGCACGTGGCTAAGCCCACCTCAAGATTTCATTCTAAGTCTGTGGTTATGAAGTGGTCAGTGCCATCAGTGTGAGCCTGCAGAAGGGCCCTCTGGTAGTTTAAATGTAATTGGTCTCGATAAGCTCATAGGGAGTGGCACTATCAGGAGGTGCGGCTTTGGTGGAGGAAGCTGTGTCACCGTGAGGACTTTGAGATTTCCTATGCTCAAGATACCGTAGCCCAGAGTCACAAGTCATTTATCAGGTTGGAGAGATGACTCAGCGATTAAGAGTGCTGGCTGGTCTTCCAGAGGACGAGGGTTCAATTCCTAGCACCCATATGGTAGCTCATAACTGTTTATAACTCCTTTTCCAGGGGATCCGACACCCTCACACAGACATACATGCAGGCAAAACAGCAATGTATATAAAATACACATTAATAATTAAAAGAAGCCAGCATCATGTCTGCATGCATGTCATCATGCTTCCGGCCATGATGATAATGGACTGAACCTTTGAGCTGTAAGTGAGCCACCTCATAAGAGTTGCCATAGTCATGGTGTCTCTTCCCAGCAATAAAAACCCCACAAAAGGCCATAGGAGCATCATCTTCTGTCTATGCCCTTCCTATTGGCTAGTCTGTAGATGGGCTGGGTGTCCTTGGACTCTGGTGTGACCACTGGTAGTGAAAGACAAGCCTGACACCACTTGGGAGGGGGCTTGAAGGGAGTGAATCTCCCACTCTGGATTCCATAAACACACTTTCATCTTGTTTCAGGCATTTTGTTGGAGATTTTTGTTGTTAGCAGCTGCATTTAATCCTTACTGGTAGTGTGGAGCTCCAATGCTGTAATAGCCTTTTCCCAGGAAATTCTTTTCCTCTTCCATGTGCAGTGTCAACTGCTCAGCACAGAAACCTGAGTGGTGGCGCACGCCTTTAATCCCAGCACCCGGGAGGCAGAGGCAGGCGGATCTCTGCAAATTCAAGGCCAGCCTAGTCTACAAGAGTTAGTTCCAGGACAGGCACCAAAGCTACAGAGAAACCTTGCAAAAACAAACAAACAAACAAACAAACAAACAAACATGAAAAGAAACCTGAGATGGGTCAAGATCTCATCACTAAGACAGCTGTGGCGGCACCCGCCTTTAATCCCAGCACTTGGGAAGCAGAGGCAGGCGAATCTGTTAGCTTCAGGTCAGCTTGGCCTATATAGCAAATTCCAGAATAGCCAGGGCTGCATAGAGAGACCCTGTCTCACACAAACAATCTCATTACTGATGGAAGTGACTGGGGACAAGGTTGTCATCAGTGAATTGGACAGGGTACCTGCCTGTTACCTTAACTTGGACTTCTTGACCTCAATCCCACTGACACTCTGGACTGTGTAAATCTGCTGCCTACGTTTATCATGTGACATCCCTGTCATCTATGCCCAGGTGTCAGCAGCACCCTAGTTATGCCCCCAAAGCATTCTAGATTTTGCTGAATGTCTAAGTGTGTAATAGCTAACGGTAGCTGTACCTGTCCTCCACAGGAGAATTTTTTAAAATGTGTGCACGTGTTGTATAGTGTATGTGAAGGTCAGAGGTTGATACTGGGTGTCCCCCTTGTGTTGTGGAAAATTATTTTAAGATGCGTTACTTTTGTTTATGCTCTGGAACACTGGTTTAACGATGTTAAGGTGTGTTGCTTTTGTTTATGCTGCATTTGTTTAACTCCGCAAAGTTGTGATTCTTTGCCTATCTAAAACGTTTGATGGTCTAATAAAGAGCTGAATGCAGGAGCAAGGACAGGTGGGGCTGGCGGGCAGAGAGAATAAATAGAAGAAATTTGGAGAGAGAAGTAGAAGCAAGGGAACAAGGAGAGGAGGACACCAGGGGCCAGCCAGGCATGGAGCATGCGCATGCGCGCGGACACTCAGGCACGTAACTCCATAGGTCTAGACTCAAGAGTCGCTGGAGCTCAGAATGGGTGGTACAGGCACTAGAAGTAGAGTCGGTAGCATCCCCATGGGGAACAGTGAAGGAAAAGCTGGAAACCAACCTATTTCATTGGTTCTAAAAGGAAGAGGCCAAACAGCAGACTGAGTTATGGAGATACTTCATTTAGACACTTTTACAACTTAGAGGGGTTCTCGTCCACAGGGTTTCATGCACGCCAAACTTCATGCAGTTTGCCAGTCCCACGGCTTGGAAACCTTTGCTTCCCTTTGCTAATGATCCCTTTGAATCCGGGACACTGCCCACAGCGTTCCCTCCTCTCGTTATCCTTTCTTCTGTGCCCTCCGACCCACCCGCTCCTGGAACCCTCCTCTGGCAGTAGGTGCCCTCACCAGATGAGCCCTCTCCTGTTTAACAGGCACACACAACCATCTGTCAGTGCACTCTAGAGTTCAGCTCTTCCCAGGGCCCCGGCCACTACACACAAATGCCAGAACTATCCCTTCCATCAAATGTGTCGACAGTGCAACTGTTACCCACTTTGCTATTCCTCTTGTGTTCCCTGTCTCGCCCAATCATTCCACTAACTAGACCAATGAGGAAATGGAGGAGCTTCTAAGTGAGCAGCTAAGTGACCCCTGTGTGAATCGAACAACCCTTCCACAGGGGTTGCCTAAAACCATCGGAAAACAGATATTTATATTGTGATTCATAACAGTAGCAAAATTACAGTTATGAAGTAGCAATGAAAATAATTTGATGGTTGGGGGTCACCGCAACATGAGGAACTGTAGTATTAAAGGGTCACAGCGTCAGGGAGGTTGACAACAACTGTGTGCTAAATCCTTTGGCTAATTTCAAACAACAACATTTTATGCATCAGAAAGGAAAGGACATCTGTAGGCCAAACATACTAATTACCAGTAATTTCTAGGAATCTTAAAATACACCAGCAGAGGATACGTTCATTGGCTTACTCCCTCTGCCTATTGATGCGGCCAAGAAAGCATCGCTGAAGGCTCTCATTTCCCTGCTGTCAAGAGACAGCTGCAGAAGCTCTTCACTGGAGGGCTGAGCTTCGAAACAACCGACGAGTCTGAGGAGCCATTTTGAGAAATGGGGAACACTCACAGACTGCGTGCTTATGGTTACCCAAACACCAAGCGATCCTGGGCTTTGGGTTTGTTACACACGCCACCACTGTAGAGGAAGTGGATGCCACTAGGAATCTGAGACCCCGGAAGGTGGCTGGAAGAGTTGTGGAACCTAAGAGAGCTGTGTCAAGAAGGATTCTCAGAGACCAGGTACCCACTTAACCGTGAAGATCTTTGCTGGTGGTATCAAAGGAGACACAGAAGAACATCACCTAAGAGATTATTCTGAGCAGTATGGGAAAACTGAAGTGATTGGAATCATGACTGACAGAGGCTGTGGAAAAAAGAGAGGTTTTGCTTTTGTCACCTTTGAAGACCATGACTCTGTGGACAAGACTGCTACTCAGAAATGCCATAGTGTGCACGGGCACAGCCGTGAAATAAGAAAAGCCCTATCCAAGCAGGAGATGGCTGGTGCTTCATCCAGCCAAAGAGGTCCAAGTGGTTCCGGAAACCTTGGTGGTGGTTGTGGAGGCAGTTTTGGCAACAATGACAGTTTTGGTCGAGTGGGAAACTTCAGTGGTCGTGGTGGCTTCAGTGGCAGCCGGGAGGAATGTAATGGATTCGGTAATGATGGAAGCAGTTTTGGTGGTGGGGGAAGCTACAATGATTTTGGCAATTACAACAATCAGTCTTCAGTTTTTGGACCAATGAAAGGAGAGTTTGGAGGCCAAAGTTCTGGCCTTTATGGTGGTGGAGGCCAGTACTTTGCTAAACCACAAAACCAAGGTGGCTCTGGTGGTTGCAGCAGCAGCAGCAGCAGCAGCAGCAGCTATGGCAGTGGCAGGAAGTTCTAATTACAGTCAGGAGACAAAGCTTAGCAGGAAAGGAGAGCCAGCGAAGTGACAGGGAAGCTACAGGTTACAACAATGTGAACTCAGCCAAGCCCAGTGGTGACAGGGCCTGGCTGCTACAGAGAAGCCATGTTTTAGACAATACACATGTGTACGGGCAGAATAACTCCAGGACTCTACCTGTGACTAACTGTATAACCGGCTATTTTAGTTTCTGCTCTGAGAAAAGTGTCAAGCATTCCACAAAGGGTTTTACTGTAGACCTTTTTTAACTCATGCTGTTGATTGCTAAATGTAACAGTCTGATCATGAGGCTGAATAAATGTCTTTAAAGAAAAATACACCAACAGAGACTGTGTGAATCAAAAGCACCAGGCAGGATTATCTTTTTAATACTTTAATTTTGGATTCCCTACTTGATTTTTTTTTGTATACATGGTCATTACTTCAAGTTGCTTCCAATTTTTTGTAAAATGAGAGATTTAACATACCAATGATGCTCCCCAGACCCCGAGACAACGACAAGCCAGGCCCCATGGGCCGCACGTCGCACTCACCCACTCACTGGTTTGCTAGACATCTATTGGGCACTTGTTCCAGACTGGGTGCGGGGCGAGGTGCTGAGCACGACTACGGAGCTCACAGTCTAGTGGTAAATTACTGAGTAAACTGAGGCACAGAGAGGTAAATGACTTTCCCACTGAGGTAGAAGTGGCTAGGTGTTTGGGAAGGTGGGATGAGAGCTGGAACAGGGGCAGGGTACAATGAATGCAGGGGAGGGAAGCCCCTCTGATAGAGGAGCCAGGCTGCACACACAAACACTATAAAATCTGCTCGCAGAAAGCGTGATAATGCTTTCCCTTTCACCGGGACCAGGTTCACACTGGAGTGAACTGACCTGTTGCTGGAGGGCATTCCTTTATGTGCCCTCAACGTTTCGAGGCACACCATTCTACTGGGACACAGTGACTCTGCAGGCAGCTTAAAATCAAGAAGTATCTGACTCCCATAATAGTACTGGGAGCTGTATTAAAATACTTTAAGTATGTGAACCTAAATGCACAGCGTATCTGTGGAACTCCTACATGGAAAACTTTAGAAAACCCATCCAGAGGGTTCTAATAAGTTATCGATACTGACATAGAGATCCGTCTGTCATTTTCCCCTATATACATTATTTTGGTTGTTCTAGGTTAGAGGTGTCACTCAGACATATTTCATAAGCAATCTCAACATGATACAGATATGTACAAAGGCGCCACATTTGGCCCTGTGTGTACACCTCACCAGTGCACGACACCTAACCGCGAATGTGAGCCAGTGTAAGGCAATTCTTCTCAGAAGCTAACACCGTCCATCAGGGAAGGGCAGAGTCCACGACCAGCTGGTCATCTGTCTGTCCTCGTGACATTCTTTGTGATAAAATGACTTCAGGAGGCAGAGGTCCGTCTCACTGACAAGAGGCAGTGAAGAGTTATCGAAAGCTAATTTTGAACATGGAAACCATCCAGGAACCTAAGCAGGAAGCTACTCAAGAACACTACTGGCCTTCCACGCTGGCTATGAATCTAGAACGGGAGACCCAGCGCGCTCCATGAAGACTTATTGCTGAGGATCAAACCAGGACATAATCCGTTCACGCAGGAGGCCCCAGAAACCTTCACCACTGTCTCTGCTATCAGTCGCCCACTTTGAGTGGCTTTCACTGAGGAGGCCTGTCTTCTGAAATGAGACACACAAAGACAGAGAGTGAAGGCCAGAACAACAGCTGGGCTCACGATCCAACAGTTGAAAAAAATGAAGCTGTCTAGTCGAGAACCTTCTCTTACACAGAATTCTCTCGGAATGATCTTTTCAGGCTCACAGGACAAACGGGAACTCCAGCCCGTGGCTGGAAAGCACCTGCCAGAGAGCGCAGACAGCTTTCTCTGGCAAGAGTCTACCAGCTGGTGCCCCCACAAATTGACTCTTTGGAGATAGTCTCTCACTATGGAGCTGAGGCTGACTTGTCATTCGGATCTGCCCGCTTCAGCATCCCCTGAGCTGGGGTGATAGGAGTGCACTGATTCCTTATGGAGAGGCTAGAGAAATGGATCAGCCGTGGAGCGCTCCACTGCTCCTCCCAAGGACCAGGGCACTTTTCCCGCATCCACACCTGCTGGCTCACGAGTGCCTGTGATTCCAGCTCCAGGAGATGTAATACCACTGGCCTCCAAGGGTGTCCCTCATGTGCACAAACAAGTGCCTGTAATTCCAGCTCCAAGGATTCAATGCCTTTGGCCTCCAAGGGTGCCTGCACTCATGTGCACATACCCACACGCAAACACAGACATAATTAAAGAAAAATAAATAACATGAAAAACCTTAAAGGTATGTATTCAAGTTATCTATAAAGTGTTAGAATCTTATACTTTTTTAAATTAATCTTACACTTGTTTTTCTAATTACAAAATTGGAATGTTTACCTTTCTCTGGGCATTCTTGATGTCTGCTTTTAGATGGAGAGGCCCCTGCTCCATCGGCTGTTTTACCACTTGAGTGGTTCTGCTCTACTTCACACAAATATACATCAATGGGTCCTTTGGTGCTCCTGATATGAACCGTGATAGAGTCCTAGCAAGGGACACAGAAACCGTCAAGCTGAGCACTGGTACCCACTAGTCACAGGTTTTCAATGAACTTCAATTCTTATAGTTTCTTTTCCACCATGCATTTGAGAAAATCATGTTTTCGACTGTTACTACATTCCACACTACTGGCCAATTCGCAAGAAAGACCTCCTAATCACGCAGACAGCCGGCAGTCTTGGAGCTATTAGAAGGATAGCTGAGTCCTCGGGAGCTCCTTCCCCTTCTCCTTTGACAGCAGGGAGCTCCGGAGTACTCCACTGTATTGCACAAGAAAGTGTCAGGGTTTCCAAACTAGTGCAGAGGTACTGAGCTCACAGGAAGGCTATTCTTCTGTCCAGTTAAAAGATGTAAGAGGAAAAGATGAAATCGTAACATGCCTCATGAAGTTTGAAACATCAGACACAAAGAGAGGAACTAGATTAAATGACTATTATCCTCTGGCTTCAGTTTTATTTACCCAGGAGTAAATTCCAATGGCTTTCCCATAAGAAATTTAAAAAGTGGTTGAGTCTATTTAGAGGCTAAATATGTAAGGGGCATTTTCGTACAATTCCCCATCTTTCCCATTGGGAGTTGGCCTGGTTCTCCTCAAGTCCACCCTTCCCACACCCACATAGATGGGCTAGTCAAGACAGCACCGCTGCTCTGGCTCCTCCCCTTTCTGGGATCTCACACAAGCAAGCTGGTGAGATTCTGCTTCTCAGAGAGACTTGGACCCTCTTATGTCCTTCCCAGTACCAGGTAGGTGAGACAGGCCAACCACTTTTGTGCTCTGTGGCTGGAAAGCCAGGGCAGATCTGGTTTAAACAGAAACCTTTTATCATTAAACAATGCATGAGAACAATGTTGTTCCCCAAACTCTACCAGCCACTAAGTCATTCTGTAAAGGGGATTCCTGGGGAACTAAGAGAAGCTCACAGGGTGCGCTCCGCTGGGTGGTGGCAGCACACACCTTTAACCTCAGCACTAGGGAGGCAAAGACAGGCGGATGGATCTCTGTGAGTTCGAGGCCAGCCTGGTCTACATAGTGAGTTCCAAAACAGGTTCCAAAGCTGTGATTCCAGTTCCAGGAGAGCCAACGCCAAGGCTTCCAGCGCATCTGCACTGACGTACACATACCCATACCCATGTTTCAAAACATTTTAAAAGAGGACAGAGGAGATGACTTCTTAGGCTATGCTGTCTGTCACAACTATTTAACTCTACCATGGTGGCATGAAAGCAGATGGGTGATATCTAAACAGGTGGCCTTGTTCCAACAAAACTATTTACAAGGACAAGTAGGAGGCCAGAGCGAGTTGAAGGCCACAGTGCAAGCCCTATAGTAGGTGCACAGTCCCCACTAGAGCCATACAGAGTCAGTCTACTGATCCAGGACACTGCCGAGAACAGCCAGCTCGGAGGACATCAATCACAGAGCTCGAAATGGGACTGGGAGCGCTCAGAGTTCAGAGCGATTTAGCAATTCCGGCCAAACAGCTCAGAGCACTAGGAGACCAAACCCCACTAAGTTCTGTAGAATGGATTACCACGCCCCAAAGAAAAGCCGTTCTGCAAGATCAGTGGCTATTTAAGGAGCTGAGCATCAGTGGAAATAACTCCTCCTGAATACGTTACTCGAACACTGTCTCAACTCAAATCTGACAAGTCACAATTCGAATGAGACTGAGGGAAAAGCGAGTGCTCCTCTGTGACTGACGACACACTGTCAGGTAAGGGGGTCTCCCTGGAACAGCGCTCTGCTGGGGAGCAAAGAAAGGAGGGTGGTGGAAACAATCCTCACCACCACGGTGGTGGTGTGGCGGCTGCCATGAGCAGCGTGGAGACCACCCAGCCAACAGAATGCCGAGGGCCACGGGCTTTGGTTTGGACTCTGTCCTCATCAAGTGGCCTTCTGGGGACAATTACTCTCAACACGAACTGTCCTGGCGTACCTGGCAGCCGACAGGAAGGCTGGCCTTACACAGGCTCAACGCCCGTGACTCGGTGTCTAGTTTACTCTCAGTCTTTGGTGAGTTGGTAGGTAGCAAGCTAGTTAGTTCCCTGGAGCTCCGGCCATACCAGCTATTACTTCTGGAACCTGAAGACTAAGGCCAATGGAGGGGCTTCTTCTGCAGCCTGACAGTGGCAGCATGGCTGACAGCACCTGCCAGCCAAACTCCATCCTACGCCTGGTCCTGCTGGTCACTGTGTGGGTTCCTGAAGCACACCCGCTTCTCTGTGCTTGACTCTCTCACCTCACTCACGGTTAAGCTAAGAGGTACACAGCATGACAAGGACACAGATGACAAGCGACTGTAGGACTGTAGTGGTCACAGACCTGGAAGCTAACCCACCTCCCTCTCTTACTCCTTCTTGCAGTGCAGCGCTACCTACTTCTCTGGGAGCCGGAACGTCCAGTCGGGTTTCCTCCGGAGCCTTCACTGCAATGACAATCTGTTCGTGGAAGGCTTGGATGCTGTGGATGTCCTGATAGGTGACATACGCTAGTGTGAAAGCTGGTCAAGGATCTGACAAGATGGACAGGACACCACCCCTAGCCCCCCCTCCCCTTTTGAGGGCAAAGTCTCACTATTTACTTCTGGCTGGCTTAGAACTTGCTATATAGACAAGGCTAGCCTTGTACTCAGAAACCTGCCTTTCTCTGACTCCCAAGGGCTGGAAATAAAGGCCTGCACCAGCATGCATGGGCGGATCACCTCTTAAGTGCGGGTACTAGAATTGCTTGGCTTTTATGGGATACAAACTTACAAGGAAGGGAAACAGTTAGATGAAAAGTCAAAACTTCATGGTAACTTTATTTCAAAAAGAATTCTTGGGGCTGGAGAGGTGGCTCAGTGGTTAAGAGCACTGGCTGCTCTTGTAGAGGACCTAGGTTCAATTCCCAGCACTCACAATCCTAACTCCAGTCCTAAGAGATTTGAAGCTATCTTTTCATTTCCTTGGGTCTCAAGGTATATAAGGAGTGCACATACATACATGCAAACAAAACATTCATAAGTAAAATACAATAAACTCCCCAGAAAAATTTAAGATTTTATAGTGTTTTATACTATTTATAACGAAGAATTATTTTAAACCAAATACTGGCTGGAGCAGTTTCTGGAGAAAGATACGAACAAAGCCCAAATACTGAATGCAGACACAACTCATGAAGGTAATAATCCCCATGGGGTGGGGTGCTGAGTGGATATTCTAAATCCCCAGTAGTCACGGGCCAAAGCTAAATCCTGTACATAGCATGCATTTCCCTATATACATTCTTCATACACGCTTCTACAGTGAGGTTGAATTTATAAATTAGGCGCACGCCTTTAATCCCAGCAATCTGGGGGCAGAGGCAGGCGGATCTCTGTGACATCAAGGCCAGCCTGGTCTACAGAGCTAGTTCTTGGACTGGATCCATAGCTACTGAGAAACCCTGTCTCGAAAAACCAAAAACCAAACAAACAAAGTAAACCCCCCCAAAATCCCAAAACCCAAAAAACTTACAAACAAACCAATAATAATAGTGCATTTACAACATACTGAAAGTTTTTACTTCTAGAATTTTCACTTAATAGTTTTTAGATCATGTCTGATTGTGGGCAATAGACATTACAGAAAGCAGAATCACAGAAAAGGGGAAAGCAGTATGTTCAAATTCCTACCTACGCTACAGTGTGAATTCTCATTCACTGTTAAGAGCCTAGGGTTAGCTCTTACTACGGGAGTTTGAGAAAAAAAACATTCAGGGTTTGGGTAAGAACCCTCCATAAGGCAGAAAAAAAAAGTCTACAAAATAGGAAGATCCCAGAGAGCAAGTTCTCGGCGCGATCACACACCCACGGCCTCTAAGCGCCTCTCTGTCACTCAGTGCCTTCAACTCCTCCTACGAGGTTGCCAGATACTCTGCCCTCCTTCAGTCTAGTTGCTCTGGCTTTCTTTCTTTTAGACAAGATTCTCTGCGTGGCTGTTACGCTGGGAGCCTTGGCTTTGATTTTCTAAGATCTGTGCTGTGGTAATAGAATTTGACTGCTTTGGGGGGGGGGGGAGCAGGAATTACTGACACTCGTCACAGCCAGCAGGACAGTCTGGGGGCCCAGCAGGGGCAAGCAGGCTCCCAGGCCCAGACCTTCCCAGCTCCTGCTCCACAAGGCTTCTGCATGGAGTGATGAACGCAGACACAACTTCAGTAGCACAGTCTGCTTCAGAAAGAAACTAGTTCACAGATTAGGGAAAACTTGATTTCCACAAAAGCTGATTAACAATTTATCATCCAGGATTACAAAAACAAAACAAAAACAAAACAACAAAACCCAACCAACCAACCAACCAACCAACCAACCACTCCTTAATTTTAAGAAGCCACGACAACAGCTGTCATGCAGATTTGGCTCAGAGTACAGAGAGTCTACACCAACATGAATTGTTCATGTGTGTTCAAGCCATAAGCACTACACTTGTGTTTACTTTAACTTTTAAGGGCCTAATTTTATATCCCAAATATGAAAACTCACCCCCAAACTCTCCCTCAGACATCCTATTTACACTGGAAGCAGAAATTCTACAAAGATTTGGATGGAAGGATATCTTTCGTTTTCTTTGTCGTCGGTTAACTCCAACAGCTGCTGAGCGCAGTCTTTAATCAATTCGTCCAAGGCGTCTTCCATGGCCGACAGGTCCGAGAGCTCAGCCTGGAGCTTCTTCTGCTGGGGTGCAGCTCCGAAGTTCTTCAGGTCGGATCCTCTACAGAAGGAAACACACATGCAGTCAGCAGGGGCCAGGAGGGAAGCAGGCTGCCTCTGGAGGGGAGCTGGCTAAGGGAGAGCATCTGCACTTCCTTTAATGCCCTCTATATGGTTATGCCCACCCTTCTTTTCCTGGGCTGGTCTCTCTAAATACAGCCTTGGCTGGCCTCAAGCACAGAAAGCCACCTGCCTCTGTCTCCTGAGTCTGGATTAAAGGTTCAGAATGGCTGACACAGTTTTCATCAAACGTGCCTGCATTCTGTCCTAAACCAGGGTCCTTCAGGCGCTTTTCCTCAGCCATTCCTTAGCCATCTGAAGACCTTCGGGTTTTACATCTGCCTATTGTATCTCTAATGTACTCCAATGCCGGAATTCTTTTTCCTAAGTATACAGCTTTTTTTCTGTGCACACACAGCTCTGTCTGTGTCTTAGCTTCAGGCTTCCTTTCTATGGGACCCTTCCCAGTCATGTCAACTCTTTAGCAACTGCCTTTTGGCCATGATGTCTGTGTTTACCCTCAGGGCAGTGTGTCTGCTCACCTGCACCACCGCCATGCAGTGGGCCTGCTAAGAAGGTTGACGCCTGCTTCTCTCCAGAAAAAAAACCCAATCCAAGCGAGGAAGGGGCTGGGTTTCTGGATGTGTACTCTACTGCCCCATGGGAATAATGTCTTCTGTTATTAATTTCACGCTAAGAAAATACATTTTTAAATTTCCTCTCTTATCAGATGTTTCATTATTAGCATCTTATAGGGGAAATTAGTTAATTAACCACCTTATTCCATTTAACTTTTCCACACCATCTGAATGATATTCTTCTACACCTAATGTTCCCATTTAGACCTAAGTAGCCACTTACATTTAAGTACACTGCGAGACAAGAAAGCCTCAGACTTTGCCTAAGAAGAATCATAAAAGCCTCATTCTCTATTCCCAAACACTGCTGCAGCTGGGGAGAGAACGGGAAGGATGGACGGAAACTCACATCCACCGAATGTGGTTCTTGGACTTCTTTTCCACCAGCTCGATTCCATCCAGAACATTGGTGATGTCATAGACGCGCCGTTTTCGGACTCCCAGTTTTGTGGCAACCTTGTTTAAGTCAAGAATGCCCCCGGGGGCAGATCTGACGAGATCCATGAACTTGCGAGTCAAGTACACCAGTGACACATCAAAACGGGGCCTTTTCACTTTCAGAGCCTCTGCGAAGGAGAGCACGGCGTGTGAGCTGACATTGCTCAGCCCTCTCGGACAGCTGCTTAGTCCCTTAGGACCAGAGAAGACGGCAAGGGAGACCCATGCTAGTTTCTATGGCAACAGTTCTCCAACTAGATGAAAGGCAAATCGGCCTCAGCTGGTGTGAGCAAAGGCAGTAGGTTCCCATAAAGGTTGGAGTGAGTTCCCTCCAGTAACTATTTTCCCAAGTTTCATATCCCTTCAAGAAATTTCTATAATCAACTCTGCTTCTCAGGAATAGGATTAGAAATGATTAGAGAATCAAATGCCTTCATTTCATACATATAATCTGACAATACAGTTGATATCCATTCTTCTTTGGGGGCACGTAGAGGTGTGAGCCCGGATTCACAGGTGCCAGACAAGTGTCTTACCGCTGAGCAACATTCTCAGGTCACTGGTATAGTTTCTCTTAATCTTAAAAATATTTACTTATTTTATGTGTATGAGTGCTTTGCCTGCATGTGTGTGCGCTGTGTGTATGTCTAGTGCCCACTGAGGTCACTAGACCTGGAACTGGAGCTGCAGTGGTTTCGAGCCACTACGGAGGTGCCAGGGTCCCCTGGTAGAGTAGCAAGTGCTCTTAACTACTGAGCCATCTCTCGAGGCGAACGGTTTTTAATATGATCTTTTAAGATCGCGATCGTGAGGTGTGGGCAAATGTACTTCATTCATTATTCTTTCCGCCCTTTTTTTGATTTTTTCAAGACAGGGTTTCTCTGTATAGTCCTGGCTATCCTGAAACTTGCTCTGTAGACCAGGCTGGCCTCAAACTCAGAGATCTGTTTCTGCCTCCTGAGTGCTGGGATTAAAGGTATGCACACCATGCCAAGGTGTACTTCATTATTCCTAAAGACTGCACATTTAACGTCACACAGAATCTGCTGAGTATCGCGGTACTTGGGAACACGATATCAAATGATGCTTACAAGACAAGCCAGGGTTCATTATTCTCATTTTACACTCACTCACTGGCTAGACATTTATTGGGTACGTTTTAGTCCTATTAGCGTAGGTTAAGCACATTCCGAGGGTGTCAGCCATTTTATAAAGAACAAATCTAACTGAACATCTCTGCTGGGGGACAGCTCCCCCACCAAGAGAACTGTGTGGACCCGATAAGGAGATCTGCTATAAACCGTGGTATGCTGAGTGGTATTCAAAGCCACTTGCGAACAAGAAGCGCCATCTTTACTGGAGTGGAGAACGGACTGGGTGCTCCTAGAGGAGGACGCTGGGAGCAGCACAGGAGGATGATGCGCGGTGCTTCCCACTCCAAGGAGGGACAAAGTGGCATCTGAGAAGTGGGCTCACAATGGGGTTCAGGCTAGAGGGGAAGAGGCAGCAGAGCCCTGGATGGGCTGGGGAGAGCCAGAGCTGGCGGTTAAGAGGTGGCAGTCTACATGGACGGGATGAAGACATGGGCTCCAGAGCTAACCGCGTGGACACTGACTTTAAGCAAGCTACTTAATTAACCTCTCTGGGCCTTGGCCTCCTCATTCACAATGGATGACAAACCACAGCTGTATTTTGAAGCATAGTCACTCGAGTACAGATGCCACAATCAGCTGGTGTGGGACAGTGGAAAGAAACACCTCAAGGGTCAAGCTGACCCAGCTTGCTGACGAGCCACAGCCACAGGGGAGACGGTGGCAGATGCCCAGGGGAACAAAGGACAGTCTGTAGGATCTACATCTGGGCGTCTGTAAATGAAAAGGGTCCCCGTGGCAGGAACCAAATCAGGAGGAAATCAATGACGGGGTCATCGATCACAAAGATCATCCAATACCCTACACATGAACCTGTGACAGAGTAAAGCCAGGAAGAGTGAAGGGGCCACAAGAAACCACATGGATAGGAGACGACGGCGACATGTACAGTAATGTCACTGCACTGAGAGGGGGTGAAGACAACCCCCTCCCACCTGCCTTAACTCAGTCAGAGAGGTATCCTTCACTATCATTTCACGTCTCTTCTATGACCTTGTGCATGCTCAAAACCAACCATGTTCCCGGGTAGCGGTGGGGGTGCACACCTCTAACCCCAGCACTCGGGAAGCAGAGGCTGGTAGAAAAACAACAAAAACGCCAAACCAAAAACCAAACAAACAAAAATCTAGCCACGGTCACCGTCTGACACTCAAACTACAGAACCCAAGCCTACTCTGGAGTTGACTTACTTCGCATGGACACATACTGCACATTTTCCTCTAGGTTAATCCTGATTTTTGACGGCTGGAAGAAAAAGAAAACACATAAAACAAACTTAGCATTTTATAAACAGTAATGCAAATGAATTAACATTGTTCTACAATCCATTCATCTGTTCCCCCCCCCCCCTCGAGATAAGAGTTTCTCCGTGTAGCCCTGGCTGTCCTGGATCTTGCTTTGTAGACCAGGATGTCCTCGAACTCAGGGATCTGCCTGCCTCCGCCTCCTGAGTGCTGGCATTAAAGGTGGACTACCATGCCAGGCCATGATACTTTTTAAAAAAATTTTGTTTTCCACCCGAAGTAATGAGGGCGAGAGAAAATAAGTCCTCACAAACTACACCTGATGCAGTTTGTCAGGTGATGAGAATCACACGCAGAGGCTCTACATCCCTGTGGGGCTTGGGGTCATGTCCTAACCATCGTTCTTTCCGTCCTTTCACCTGGCGCGTGACTCCTCTAAGGGCCCTCCCAGGCTGCAGACTTCTGTGTGGATAAAGGCAGACGGGTGGGAGACCGGGTACTTAGGTGGGACACAAGTTCCGACAGAGACTCCTGTACTGACTGCAGCAGGTGCTGGGGAGAAGACGGTAAAGAATGATAGTCATGACATGACTCCAAGCAGTACATGCTATGGATAGAGAGATAAAAATACTGTTCCCTGCCAGGGTACACGCTATGGCCACACGTGCAACCCCGAAGTTGACACTTCTGCGGGCAGGGACTATGCCGGCAATGACATCCGACGTGAGAGCTCTGAAGCAGACCTGGGAAATTCGACCACAGGGAAGTATGAACAACTGTTATTGCTATTTTTACATAGAGCCTTCTCCAAACACAGTATGAGACAGGGGCTGGCTACTGAAGCAAGGGTCCTTTTTTCCTTCTTACACTTATGTATTTTGTGCATGTATGTGTTGTGGCATAAATGTGGAGGCCAGAGGACAACTCTGTGGCATTAGTCAGTGCTCTCCTTCCACCATACGGTTCTCGGTTGGGGTTTGAAATCAGGCTGCCAGGCTTGGCAGCAAGTACCATAACCTATTGTGCTATCTTGCTGGCCTGCAAGATTTTTTGAGAAGGGGTTCTCTTACATAGCCCAGGCTAGCCTCAAAACTCAACCTGTCACTAAGGATGGCTTTAAATTGCTGATCGTCTTGCTTTCATCTCTTGGGTGCCAGGATCACAGATAGGTACCCCAATGCCTGTTCATTTGGTCCTGGGATTGAACTGGGGTTCTTCCACGCATGCTAAGTAAGTCTACCAACTGAGCCATGCACTCCTGCCTCACAGCAAGGTTCTCTAATCGAGTAACAAGCCCAGCCTCCTCATACTGATGTGAAAAGCGTGTCAACAAGTATTCAGAAGTGTTACTATGCACTCATAGCTGCCTGCTGAAGCTGCCTTTCTTAACCCAGAGATACAGGGCCAAGCCCTGTACACAGACTGCCTACCTATTGGCTGCCCGTTTCCTTTAGAGGGCCAGCGATTCTGCTTTTGCAGGTTGGTACAGGGACAGCATTCCAATGAGACACAAGAAAGGAAGTCCTTCTCCTGCCCCATACTCTGCAATAAACGCAGGCACATTGTACACTGCCTGCAGTGACACAGGAAACAGGTTCCCACTCCACCATTGGCTTTCTTCCCTTCCACAAACCCACCTTGCTGCCACATAGATAGAGGGCAGAGCCTCCCACCCCCCAGTAGACACGATTGGGGACCTCAGGACTTTCAGAGAACACTCAGGAATGGCCTTGATGAGGGAGCTACAACAAGTAGTTGGCTTGTTCCAAACTACTTCCCTGATGCTCCGCTCCCACGTTTAAAAACCTGTGTCAAATCTGGGAACACACAGGGCAGCACTACCATCCCCTGGCCCCATCCCCCTTGTATAACGATTAAGCAGCTTCGGAATCTTCTCGGTTTGGAGGACTGGGGTAAGAACGGAGACGGGATCTCAGTGTACATCCCAGGTTGGCTGGAACTTGCTATGCAGCCCCGGCAGGCCTTTAACTCATCACCCTTCTGCCTCTGTCTCCCAAGGACCGGCACGACAGAGCAGGGCCACCATGCCTGGCTAGCTTTAAAGGTGGGTGAGAAAAGTGAAAGGTGACTCGTAGAGACTAATGTCCGAGGCACTGTCTCCAAAATGGTTAATTCTCTCTATGGAGAGCTTTCTCTGGATCAGCTCCCCGCGTGGGAACAATACTCCATGAGTTCAGAGAACACTGATCTCCCCCAGGTGACTGCATTAATGTCACCCACCCAGATCGTCCTTATCTGCTAATGTGCGAACCAACTTCACCTCCTTCCAGTGCTACTGACTCCCTGCTCCGGAGCCCACACCAGGTTTAAGCCACTCATCCTGGCAACCAACACTCAGCAAGACACGGAACTGTTGCGCGCAATGGCTTATTCAGCTTTGGCATTGTTTTAGCCGATTAAAAAAAAACCATTGACATGTTAAGTCACTATTTTACAGGCAAGAAAATACAGAGTCTCCACTTTATTAACTTTTTGCTTAATCTTTTTGTCCGCAGCCAGATCTTCACAACAGCACGAAATAAGCGGAAAGACCCAAGCTCTGCAGAGGATGAAGCAGTGAGCACAGAACGGTCTGGGGGCATAGAGGGTGCTAACACAACAGCCTGGAGGCTAAGGAAGGGGTAAAGACACTTGTCTAAAGACAAGTTACCCATGAAGCTTGACTTCAGACACGTTGGTGACAATATGGAAATGTATGCACGGGTGTCAGCTTGAGAAAACGAGGCCTGGACAGAGTATGGAACCACAGAAGAATAATGTAAGAAAGAAAAACCTGCAGTTAGATTATATTAATAGGTTTGTACCCTGTCCTGGGAGTACCAGGGAATCACAACGAATTCCTCTGGGCAAATGAGATCAGAAACACGCTTTCATGAGATCATCAGTTACGGGTGAAGTTCACATCAACAGTGAGGGGCAGCAAGAGTGGCAGGAAATCGGTCAGGATGACACTAGTGCCAGATAGTATGTGACCGGGGGAGAGGTAGCTCTACTGATGTTAATTCAGAGACTCGGGGGATAGGGCCAATTCTGGAAAAGAAAAAAGGCAACAGCAATGCCCAGAGTGCTGGCTTGGGCAGCTGGGTAGGTATGCCACCACTGAGGTGGGATGTGAAAAAGAGAATGCTTTCCTAGGTAAGAAGAGGACCATAAATCTGGCTTTGGATGTAAGAGTCTGAAATTTGCGGCTGGAGAGATGGCTCAGCAGTTAAAAGCGCTTGCTGCTCTTCCAGAGGGTTGAGTTCAGTTCCCAGCATCCACATGTCAACTCAAAACTGCTTGTTAACTTCAACTCCCTCTTCTGGAGGGAGCACACACTCCCAGGCACCAGCATACACACGACATCCGTACAGACATATTTCTCTTAAGTTCTAGATCTAAGTAGGGACATCTAACATACAGTTGGACAGCTCTGGGAAAGATGTATGCATTTGGGAGTTAGTTACCTCGATGCTACTGAAATCACCAGCTTGGATTAGAACATCTAAGCCTTCAGAGGACAGTATCTTCTGATGCAGTGTGAAAAGTCAAGTGTTGTTTTTACCAGTGTGAGCATTTAGAGAGGCTTTAGGAAATCCTCAAGAAAACACCACGGTTACAGGCCACCCACATGAACAGAGAGTAGAGAACCCTGGATGGCACCCACATGTCTGCAAAGGAAAGAGAAGGGGACAAGGGGCCCCCACCGTGGCTGTCAAAAACACAGCAGAGAATTCTCAGCCAAGAGTGAGTACTTAGTCGTTACACAAGATAAGGTGAATTGACAAAAACCGACAGAGCTTTTATTTAGAACAACCTTACAGAATGCTTAAGACTGGGTGGGAATGTAAGAGGAAGTGAATACCGTGCAGAAATCACTGTTTTAAAGGAAGGAAAAGAAATTAGGGGAAAGGCTGTCACCTGCAGTCACTCTGAGATTCCTCCAGCTTCCATTACCTAGCCACAAGGCAGCCACACAACATCAGAACAAGTCTGTTCTGACACACTCTAAGAATAACAATCTCAAGGTTAGTGTGAGCAGACAGTGCTCATGAAGTAGCTGGCACGGGACTGGCCAGAACCGCTCGGATATTGCTTGTCTTGGAGAGAAAACAGCGAACAGGAGAAGTGGACAAAGAACGGACCCAGCAGGGGCCCTGAGAACCGTGGGAAGTCAGAAATGGAGGGAATTGCCGCTCTTTCATTGCCCCTGTCAAACAGCACAGATGGGCGGGCGAGATCGCTCAGTTCGGGAAGGCACTTGCCACCAAGCTTTACAAACTCAACCTGAGTTCCATCCTGTGAACCACAAAGGTGGAAGCAAAGGACTGACTTCCCCAAGTTGCCTCGTGGAATCCACGCGCCCGCCCGCCCACCCACAAAGTAAGTAAATGCAATAGAAATATGTAAAAAGCAGAGGGCGGTCCGAGGATGGGGAGCTGCAGGAAGAGCCCCGGGGCAACCAAGCGACAAGGGTGCAGAGGGCCGGACGCAAAGAGCGCGCCCCGCAGCACGTGACCCCCGGTGGTCCTGGCCGGCGCTCACCAGTAGGCTCTCCACGTTGATGGGGTCCCGGCAGCGGCGTCGTACCGTCTCCTGCGCTGGATCCACCAGCAGGCTGGGCAGTCTCCGCGCCGGCCGCTGCTGACTCATGCTGCCCCGCGCCCCTCGCGCCCCACGCGTCCTCCCGCCTTCCCGGGCGGCTCGGCGCGCGCGATTCCGGCTCTGCGGCCCCTTTGGGCGCCGCACCCGGCCGCCCGCCCCACCCACGGAGCACCTCGGCTCCACCCACGGAGCGCCGCGGTCCCACTCGCCCTCCGATGTACTTAGGCGCAGAGGGGACCAGGGTGACCGCGAAGGAGCTCAGGCTCCTGGGCCGGCCATCTTCCCGCATGCGCAGTGCGCTGTCTCTTGCACATGCGCATCGCCTTCCGTGGAATTCTCCCGCGCGCACGGGTCCTCGCCTGCTCCTGGCGGCCCGGTATCCCGGTATCCCGGAGGATGGATCCTCGGAGGGGATGGAGAGGGAGAAGAAAGAGGCGGAGCAGGGATTCCGGGGGACCGGAACGGACGTTCCCGAATTCCCTACCCTTGGGCTGTACCTTCTCAGCGCCCAGGGACTTTGGGTGATTGACTGTCGGGCTCTAAGCATCAAAAGATGCTTAGCACATGCTCTTAAACAAGCCACCCTGGAGGGACCGGAAGGTGCATGCTTCTAAGCCCAATGCCATAGACGCTGATACGGGGAGAAAATGTGCTTGAATTCGAAGCTCGCTGTGGTAGACTTTGTCTTAAAACCAGAGCGCCCCCCCTTTCATTTGTTGAATCAGTTTTTGATTCCTTATTGTGTAAGGTATTGGACTGGGCTCAAGAAGATACTGTTTTGAATATGACAGACTGGATCTCAAATTCCAGGGAAGGAGACAGATAAAACATTTTAACTGGGGACTGGAGAGATGTCTCTGTATTTAAGACCACAGTCTGCCCTTCCAGAGGACCCTAGCTCAATTCCTATAACCCACGTGGTGACTTACAACCATCTGTTAACTCCGGGCTCAGGGGATCTAATGTCCTCTTCTTGTCTCCACAGGCAACGGGCACACACATTGTATACAGACATACATGCAGGCAAAACACCTATGCATACAAACTAAGCTTAAAAAATTTACCTGTAGTCATAAGACATGTTTTCAAATCAGAAGGCCTTATGCCAGGTGCTAAAACCGTTCTGTGCCTCAGTTTCTAAATTTGTCAGATGGCAAGAAGTTGCTGTGGAGGTCAAATAACTTAATGGATAATTTACTTAAAAAGAGATGGGTACTTTCTGTTTGCTTGAGACAGGGTCTCTCTATGTATTTCTGGCCATCCTGGAGCTCCCTGGAACTCACAGAGATCCTCCTGCCTCTGCCTCCTAAGTGCTGGGATTAAAGGCAAGCACCAACACACCTGGCGAGACATGTATACTTTTTAAAAGATTTATTCATTTTTAAATTTTTTTAAAAAATAATTTATTTTTATTTTGTGTTCATTAGTGTTGTGCCTGCAAGCATGTCTGTGTGAGGATGTTGGGTGTCCTGGAACTGGAGTTACAGTCTTGAGTCTCCGTGTGGGTTCTGGGATTTGAACCTAGGTCCTCTGGAAGAACAGTCAGTGCTCTTAACTGCTGAACCATTTCTTCAACAACCTTGAGTCTTGAAAAACCAAACCCAAAACAAAAACGTAAAACAAACAAACAAAGATATAAAAGAAAAAGAAAAACTTTGACTGTCAGAAAAGTCCTGTAAGGTGACTTTCTTTCCAATTTACAGATCAGAAAATCAGAGGCCAGTGAGATTACAAAATTGCCCCAAGGTGGGGGGCAGCCAGAGAGTGGTAGAGACATGATTTGACTTCGCAGCTGGGTAATTTATTTTGGTATTTGGACCCTTGAGCAGCTTGTTGATTAGTGACCATAATTTCTATCACCACAAGGAGTTAGGCCAGGGAAGGAGGGGTGTGACATGCCAGATGAGAGGCAATCCAGGCCAATGAAAGCATGAGCACCCATCGTGTTAGGGAGGGAAAACAGTGGCACAATCTTCCCACGGCCACAAAAAAAGTCCACTCATGTGGCTACACTCTGAGGTCCAAATCCTTCCTGGGTTGTCTGAGCATCTTTTAGGTGTCTGGCAGTAGGTCAGGAGCTGAAGGGACGCCTAACTGTGACAGGGATTTGTCCTGCATACTAGGAACTCCCAGGTTGGTGAAGACATATGACCAGATAGCGTAAGAAATTAGATTATGTCTAACACACCATGGCAGGGGAGGAGAGAGAATTAATGATTGACTTTGGGACTTGTTCATGCATCACCCTGTAAAGCAGAGATACCAAGAACACTGACTGACAGTGGAGACTGAGAGACTAGACGGCGCGCTAAGGGGTTTGCGGTGACTCAGCAGAGCTTTAGCCAGTGGATCCTTTATGCCGGCCACTGGAGACTGAATTCCTATTCCCTTCTAAAGTCCATGTGCTCACAACTGATGGTGCCCAAAGAACTGGTTATTAGACTTTTGGGAGGTAACCAGGCTAAACCCCTCAAGAGTTGGGCTGCCCTTATAAAAGACACTAACAGGGGCATGGATGACGATCAATTAGATTAGATTAGATTGGACAAGATTAGAGAGTGTGGCTAGTGTGTCCAACACCTAGATTCCGTTTCAGTCACCGTGTAAACCAGGTGTGGTAGCACACTTTTAATCTCAGGCACTTGGGAGGTGGAAGCAGAAAGGTCAGGAGTTCAGGGTCATCCACAGCTAAATGTGTTTGAGGCTAGCCTGGGATACCTGAGCCCTAGAGGGGATCAGTGGGAGGGAGAGAGACACAGAGAGAGAAGAGATCGCAAGGGAGAGAGCTTATGTCTCTTATTCCTTCTGCTGTGTGACAGTGGATCATGGGTCTCAGCATTGCCATTACTGAGGTGGGGGGTTGCTAGAAATGCAGGTTCTAAGGTCCTCTCTAGAACCACTGCATTAAAAACTCAGAGGGTTTGGGTGTGCTCAACAAGACACTGGCTGGGTCCTGGTCTGGTCCTTACTGTCCAAATACAAAACTAGCTCCTGCTGGCTCTGCAAGTCCCCAGTCCCCTAAACTGATACTTTGTTATATCAAAACCAAGTTCATTTTTTCTGACATGGTATTTTGAGATTGAAGACTTAGAACAAATGTGGATGGTGTCCTGGCTAGTTTTGTGTCATCTTGACACAAACTAGAGCCATCTGAAAGGAAGGATCCACAGTAGAGAAAATGTCTCCATAATCTCAAACTGTAGGGCATTTTCTTAATTAGTGATTGATGGAGGAGGGCCCAGCTCATTGTGGGTGGAGCCAACCCTGGGCTGGTAGTCCTAGGTTTTCTAAGAAAGCAGACTGAGCAAGCCATGGGGAACAAGCCAGTAAGCTTCACGGCCTCTGCATCAGCTCCTGCCTCCAGGTTCCTGCCCTTTCTGAGTTCCTGCCCTGACTTCCTTTGGTGATGAACTGTGATGTGGAAGCCTAAGCCAAATAAATCCTTTCTTCTCCAAGTTGTGTTTGGTCGTGGTGTTTCATCACAGCAATGGCGACCCTGACTAGGATACAATTGGATGCACTCAGTGAGCAGGTGTGTTGTAATGGACATGATGTCCTTTGGAGACAGGAAAGGTGAATGATGCTTAGAGTGACAAGGCAGTCACCCGCGCCGACAGTGTTTATAGCCTTTGTGTTTTATTCAATTCTGTTTTCTTGTAGCTGCTGTTATAACTAGAGAGGTGCTGAAATGTTGCTTCATGCTACAGAGTTGTTTCTGTGCACACAGAGAATCTTCTTATTCAGACCTGTATATCAATCCTCCTCCTTCTGCTCCTCCCCTTCCTCCCATCCCGCTCTCCCTCTTCTCTTTCTTCCTGTTCATCTTCCCCTCCCCTTGTCTGTTGGGAGGTGTGTGACAAAATTTTAAGTGCAGTATTTTAAGGTGTGTGACTTTTGTTTGTGCTGCATTTGTTTAACTCTGTAAAGTTGTGGTACCTTGCCTATCTAAAACACCTGATGGTCTAATAGAGAGCTGAATGGCCAATAGCAAGACAGGAGCAATGATAGGCAGGGCTGGCAGGCAGAGAATAAATAGAAGGAGAAACAAGGAAGAAGGAGCAAGAGAACAAGGAGAGGAGGATATCAGGGACCAGCCACCCAGCTACACAGCAGGCCATGGAGCAAGAAGTAAAGAAAGGTATGTAGAAATTAAGATAAAAGCCCAGAGGCAAAAGGTAGTCAGGGTAATTTAAGAAAAGCTGGCAAGAAACAATTCAAGCTAAGGCCAGCATTCATAACTAAGAATAAGCCTCTGTGTGTGATTTATTTGGAAACTGGGTGACACCCAGTGAAGAATAAAATTTCACACAACATTTTGGTGTACCAAATTGGGACTCAAATATCCATCTAGAGCCTGAGAAAACTTGGTGGGGGGAAGGATACTGCTCCTTTCAATGATGCTGAGGTTCAGCAGACAGAATAGAAACTAGAGCTAACAAGGTAAGTAAAAACCGCATGTGGCAACACAGGTACCGGCTTTCACAGCTAGAAAGTTTAATGTAGTTCTTGGCAAGCTTTAGGCTCAAGAGTGGGCGGAATCAGCCTATGGAGAATGTGGAAGATCCAGGTGTAGCTTAACAGTCTAAAATTTGCTTGTGTGGTCAAAAAAAACCTAAAGATACACAGTAAAAGAGGTCCAGTTATAAAAAAAAACCTCTAAATAAGTTCCAGTGTGCTTTACAATGTGCATAGAATTAAGAAAGAAAGAAAATGGCTATAGGCAGTTATGGAAAGAAATAGTTTTAAAAATTAGTAAAGTCTTTAAATAGACAGTAAAAGTAATATAAAAGAAAAAAGCCACTTAAAGATGGGAAAGGCACAGGGAGTGTGAATCCTGTACGCGCTTGTGTTGATTTTGAATTTTTTGATTGCTGAGAAGCAAAGGGCAGCTGCTAAGAGACCTGGACCTGAAAGTGGGACTGTGGAATAAACCAGGCTAGGTATTTAAAGAATTAAAGTCAAAAAGTGTATTTGACAAATGAGAATCAAAAATGCTTTGGAGAAGCAGTCCGTCCCCCCTCCCCCCACAGGAAACATGAGACTGTGGATTCGTTCCAGGTTGATTTGGATCTGGTTTGATCAGGGGAGACCTCCTGAATCTTGACAGGTGATATCTATCAACAAAGGTTAAAGCTGGTCTTCCCAGGACTTAGTCATTATCTCACTTTTCCCTCGGGGATCCTAAAGATGCCTTGACCCACATTCAGCAGGAAGCTGTCTAGAGAACACAATGTCCACATTCCCAAGAGTGAATTGTGGGAGGCTTTTGGTTATTTTGTGGGTTATGGATGTTTGTTATAATTTAGGGGAATATAGGAATATGGAAAAAATAGGTAATCATAGCTATTTTGCCTTGGCATGGATTTTGGTATATGGATACAAATTCAAAGTCAATTTTGTTACATTGTATATATGTTTTTACCCTTGTTTAAAGGACTTTTGCATATTGGTACAAATTTAATTTGTAATTTTTGTTACAACACATTATATATATGTTTCTACTCTTGTTTAAAGGATTTTTACATATTGATACAAATTTAAGGTTATTTTTGTTACAACATATTGTATGTATGTTTCTGTTCTTGTTTAAGGTATTGTAACTATGCAGATCATTTTAAAATGTAAGGCAAAATTCTAGTTTTTGAAAACTCTTATTATGAACTATTTAGGATAATCAAGAAACACAGGTCAGTAGTTAGTAATCTATGACAATCAAATTTGTAAATATGCTAGGTATGTTTTCCATATCATATAGAGATATACTTTAGATAGATAGATGGTCTTTAAACCTTTCAAAGACCTACAAAACATTTAAAATGTTTTGCTAATTTTGGCTTTTTCATGACAGTGAGACACATCTGCTCCTGCAGCACCAATTTACTTCAGAGATGATGGACGCTGAAGAAACTCCTTATGGTGTTTGCTTTCAATGTGACAAGGCTAGCCAATTGGGCAAGAAGCTGCTCTTGCCTGAACCTCTTGACAGAATGCTGTATAAACCTGGACATTCAGGACCCACAGGAAAGTGATTGCTTAATTTTACCAAGACAAGGTGGGATGGTCCTTCAGGGTTCCTGCTTCACAGAAGAAACTGCCAGACATTCTGCAGGATGCAGAAGAAAGTGGCTGACAAACTGTCAATGTGGGTGGGACATTCTTTCAAATTTCCTGCTTCATTGAGAAGTCTTCCAGTTACTATGGGCCTGTAGACTGAAGATGGTTGCCCCAACATTGCAAAGGAACTTTGGGGACTATCTGGGCAGTCAGATGTCTCTGTCATTTTTAAAGAGTTTGGAAGTCATTTCCAATGCACTTTTGCTTATTTAAATAATATTATATCCTTCTAGTGTCTTTGATGGAGTTGAAAACTAGATAGTTATAGTTTCACTTTTTCTTAGATATGATAGAAAGTAAGTTAGGTATAAAATTTTAGATTCTTTAAGATAGGATAGATAATGGAATATTTTCTTTAAATTTACCAGACACAAATGAATCGCAATTCAGTATATTGTGAATGTAATCTTTACGTGATCATTGTTCTTATTGTATACACACAGTCTTACTATACTCAAGTTAAACTTTTTCATTTTTGTTTAAAAAGAAAAAAAGAGGAAATGTTGAGTAATATTATTTTAGGGTATGTTGCTTTTGTTTATGCTGCATTGTTTAACTTTGTGAAGCTGTGATTCTTTGCCTGTCTAAAACACCTGATGGTCTATAAATAAAGAGCTGAATGGCCAATAGTGAGACAGGAGCAAGGGTAGGCAGGGGTGGCAGGCAGAGAGAATAAATAGAAGGAGAAACAAGGAAGAAGGAGCAAGAGAACAAGGAGAGGAGGATATCAGGGACCAGCCACCCAGCTACACAGCAGGCCATGGAGCAAGAAGTAAAGAAAGCTATACAGAAATAGAGAAAGATAAAAGCCCAGAGGCAAAAGGTAATCGGGATAATTTAAGAAAAGCTGGCAAGAAACAAGCCAAGCTAAGACCAGGCATTCATGTGTGTGATTTATTTGGGAGCTGGGTGGTGCTCTCCCAAAAGCCAAAAGAGTAAAACATTACACAATACTCGTCTCCCCCTTCTTCCCTTCCTTCCTTCTTGCTCCCTCTCCTCTCCTTATTCTTCTTGTTCCTCTTCCCCTTCCTTCTCCTCTACCTCCTCCACCTCTTTCCTTTTATTCCCTTCCTCCCTTCCTGCCCCCCTCTTCCCCTGCCTCTTCTTGTTTCTTTCCCTTTCCCTTCCTCCTTCCCTTCCTCCTCCCCTCTTTCCTTTCATCCTCTTTCTCCTCTTCCTGCTCCTTCTCCCCCCTCTTCATCTTTAAACAAGGTCTTACCTTATAACCCAGATGGGTCTTGAACTCAGTGTGTAGCTCAGGCTAATCTTGAGCTTCCTGTGTAGTCCAGGTTGCTCTGGAATTTGTAATCCCCATGGCTCAGCTCAGATGGTTTTTATGGAAGTGCAATTCTGCAGCCTGATTTTGAAGGAATGTCTTGTCAGAGTCGAGTTAATTTTTTTCTGTTCCATTTGCTCTAGTTTGTTTGGTGATCAGTTGATTGCCAAAGTGCTTCATTTAACTGCTAATCTTCTGCACCCTGCCTCTGAGATCTATGTTGGCTTTGCCTCTCGAATGCACCTTGCTGCAGACCTGCCATAGTCAGTGAATGCACCGTCAAGTTCCTTGGCTCGCCACCAGGTGGAGCAATATCACCTTAGGAGTCCAGTCTCCCTCGCTCTCCCGCCAAGGGCGCGCGCGCGCGCGCGCGCGCGCGCGTGTGTGTGTGTGTGTGTGTGTGTGTGTGGTGTATTGGAACGGGCTATATTCCTTGAAAGGTGGAGTGAGGAGATTCGGTTAGATTCGGACTTTAAGTTTGAAATGAGGAATTGCCACGTCAGACCACTGGTACACTATTTGTAGTAGAGACTCAACATATGCCAGACTGCCCTTCAAACATGCTATGGAACTCAGGACGGTGTGCACCATTCATCTGGTTTAATACAGTGCTGTGGACTGAACTAAGCACTTTCTGCATGCTGGACAAGCACTCTATAAATTGCGATGCATCCCCAGCCCCAGACTTATTATCGATAAAGGTGGAGTTTAGAATTATTTTCTCTTGCTAATAAACTACCATATGCAGAAACAAATCAAAGTCTGCTGTGTCCTTTCCCCCAACTCCCATCAGTCATAACAATAACTTAGAATGTGGCCTTCTCTAGAGAGGGGATATTTACAATGAATTTACATCAAATGATGTTCTTAGGTTGGAACCCAATCCAATATGTCTAGTATCACTATAGGAATAAATTGGGACACATAGGGGCACAGAGGAAAGACTTTGTAAAGAAATATAGGGAGAAGAGAGCCAACAAGAGGGGCTTGTACAGTTTTTTTCTGGAAGCTGAGAGAAAGCCCTAACCTGCTCACACTTTGACTTGAGATCCTTTTTTTGTCCCTGCCTATGAATCAGTAAGTCTGGGGTCCCTTTGTGGCAGCCTTAGTGGTTATTTTCCCTTACATCTTGGGATCATTTAAGGAAATTGGATGTAAGCATTTCCCTATGGGGGGAGGCACACACTCACCCTAGGGAGTGCCACTTAACTATATAAACGGGGTACAATTTACTTATATCAGAGAACAAGCATCAAGGACCCTCAGCTCATTTGAAAGCCTTCTTTGTATAGAAACAAGTGGCGGGAGACTTGTACACAATCCTAAACCGCTTGATAGGCACAAGTGGAGGTTCCAAAAGCTGCATCCACTTGCATGCCTGCTCCAACTGCTTAAATAACTGCCGCAACTTGAAATGAATGAATACTGTATTTTCACTTAGTTTTTAAAGACTATTTACTTACTCGGTGCGTGTGCATCCAGCTAGACAAATACACAAAGATACTAGAGAATGAATTTGTATTTGGCAAAGTGGTGTGAAAACACGTGTACGGCAGAAAGTTAAATGTCCGAGAGGAGCTGGGCATGCAGGAAATACAAGCTAAAGGAGAGTGTGTCCGTCATCAAGTGGAGAAACGTTTGAGTCACAAGATACATGGGGAGGGTCTGTGCGTGTGGAAAGACGTACTATGAAGAGTCACGGGTGTATGTGGGAAAGAGCCACATGTGCTTTACACATTTACAGATGTACATATGTGTAGGGGATGGAGCCACACATGAATAGCCTCGTAAGAAAGGAATGCACGGGACGGTGGGCATGAATGGGGCAGAGAGGAATGTGTGTGTGCGACAGTGAATGTGTGTGTGACCGAAAGGATAATGCTGGGCAAAGAGACAAAGGTGCCCAGAAGCCATGTCTAATTGCCTGGCTGACCTCACGGCCTCTAGGGAAAAGACCTCAAATCACTGAATGGGCTCGGAGATTGACAGTTCCTTAGTAAGTTTGAGGTCAACCACCACAGGTTTTGGTTTGGCCCCATTCTTGTCAATAATAAAACGTTTTAAATCAGGTTGATTCGATTCATTGAAGAATATATTTTGAAACTACTTCTTTTTCTATTCTCAAGTTTTGGCTCAAGTTCAATAAAGACATAAAATCAGTCAGTCAGGTTCAGTTCAAGGAAAAAGCAATCAAAAGCGTTTCTCTTTGTGCTGGTGTTTAAGTTAATGAACTCGGAACAGGGAGATGGTTCATTAGGCTACAAAACAATCAACGCCTTTTCTAGTGAGCTCCACTTTGTTTCCTAATTACTGCCTAATTGGTATGAGCCTATGCATTCCTAAAATTCATTACAGATTTTCAAAGTTAGCATTCAGTGTTTCCCCAAAAGTCATTATAATAAGCAATGAAGGTTTGCAGGAAGCATCCATGCATTTATGTGTGCAGGGGATTGTTGGGTACACACAAATAGAAAAGCACAGAGGAAGAAATGTGTGTGAGCATAGGGATGAGAGAGGAACCTGTGTGTGAGGGGGTGCTTCCCCCCACTTCGTGTGACACCGTGGTCATATTAAGTTTAATGTTGAGCCCAATTGTACTTTGGTCTTTGTTGAAAGTGGTTGTCTTTTTGTGTGTGGGGGGGATGACCTTCTGAATGAGAGAGGAAGGGACTTGGAGTCTCTCTCCTCTCCAGCGAGCTGACTGCAGCTTTGCTAGGTTCTGCTTTTACAGCCATGAGGTAAGTCTGGTGCTATTTATTATTTGTTTGTTTGTTTTGTAGCATTGGGGCTAGAACCCAGGGCCCACCAAGTACTCCTCATGCAAGTGTCTTCCACTGAATGACATCCCAGCCTCTTTCAAAGTTTTAAGGGGTACATTGTAAATACTTATAAGAGGACTTGGCCTCAATATGCTGGGAAAACTTTAAATACTTCTTGCCTTTATAAAAAGTTTGCTGACTTTTGGCCTGTATTTTGTGTGACAGATAAGCAACCAAACTGTAAGGATGCTTTCAGGCAAATAACTCTCCCACCCAGGGATCATGTTGTCTCATTAAACATAGGTACATACACCCACAGACACACCCACCCACAGATACACATGAAGACACAGACACACACCCACAAACATACACACCTACAGACACAGACACACAGATACACAGACACACCCACCCACAGACACACATACATACACACACACACACACACAGACATGAAAATAATAGGGGAAGGAGTTCAACAGGAGGAAGAAGACGAGAGAACGTTGACGTGGGGGAGTATGATTAAAGCACATTGTATATGTATGTGCTTTTAATAATAAAACTTTACATTTATTTTAAAAGCAACTTCAGTTTCTAACCCAAACCACAAAGTAAACATGTTGGTTGCCATTGATGCAACAGTAACTCTGTAATTTAAGAATGTTCACTTCTGCCTTGTTTGCACTCTTGCAAGCTAGGTCAACTTAAATGTCCATCAACAGAAGAATGGAAACAAAGTTGTCCCAGGCTCCTGACAGGGAGTATTACTCAGCACTTCCAATGAACAGACTGTAAGGTCAGGCATCCCACAAATATTCTCATAAGCAGAGCAGAACAAAGAGTCTAGGTTACAAATGAAGGGGTGGGAGTCCACATGGAGAGCGGCTATGCTGATAAAGCTGTCTCCCTTACAACAGCCATGCAAGTCCCTTTCGAGGCAGTGCTAGGTGAGGAGGCAAGAACATTTTTTATTTTCTTGATCTGCAGTTTTACTTAGCCCAGGCTGGCCTCAAACTCAATGTAACCAGTGATGACTTTGAACTTCTGATTCTCCCTTCCTCATTTCCTGGAGGGCTGGCTTTACAGTCATGGGCCACCATGCCTGGTTTATGCTCATGCAGTGCTGGGGAACTCGCTGCATCCTAGGCAGGGTTACTTAGACTCGATTCCTAACTTCTTGAAATACTTTTTTATTACAGAAACATCTGCATCCAGTTAGGCTTGGCTGGGTCTTAGGCACAGGACAGGGTTCTTCACGTAACTGTCCCTAGTCTGGCCTGTGCTTGGAATATATTTCCTAATTAGAAAAGGAAGCTGGTGCCAATGTCATTGTGAAAATGGAGAGGAGGAGCATCCCTCAACCTGTCCACTTTTGCAGGAGATTGACCCTTATTCTCCCATTGTCTTCCTCTCCTAGCCAGACCGGCTCTCTGTTTTTCTAGGACCCTGGCCCGAGCCATCTGCTGGTACTTTTTAAAAATCTCTCTCTCTCTCTCTCTCTCTCTCTCTCTCTCTCTCTCTCTCTCTCTCTCTCTCTCTCTCTCATCTCTGTGTGTGGGTGCACGTGTGCTGCCGAGGTCAGAGGACAACTTGTGGGAGCTCCTGGATCCAACACAGGGGTTCAGTTTTTGGCTGCAAGCTCCTGTACCCACTGAGCTACCTCATCACCCCTCCTGGAGTTCTTGAAAGACAGGAGGGGGACAAGGCGCTGGGTACATCCTGGGAGTTCTGAAAACACAGAGCTTCCCAGAAAGGGATGGTGGCGGCAGAGGAGATGGTGAGGACGGTCCTGGGTCCCTTCTGTTGTTTGATTTGCCCCACCTCCTCTGCGAGTCGCTTGTGACCACCTCTGCGGCGGCAGAGAGGTCTGCCCAGGCAATCAGATTTGTTCCTTCCTTCCCGCGCTCATCTTTCTGACCCATGCTCGCATCTGGGGAAGTTCGGGTTCCACCCACGGTGTCCAAGGTTCCAGAATCTTCATCTGTTGGTCTTAGGTAGGTTCCTTACTGCAGGGGGCTCACTAACCTCCACTGTCGGGAGCCCGAGTCTCCTACCTCTGTCCTCTTGAACTGCCAAGGGCGCTGTCCTGCGGTCCACGGACACGCCCTGCGTCGGGTGGAGCCGTCTGGGGGAGGGGGTCTTGCTCCCTAGCGCGTCCCCCCACCCTACCTCCTCCTCGGGCTTCTGCGGCCAAGCAACAATTGACCTCTGTCCCAGGAGGCTTCCGACTTCCGCGCGGACCCCTCCGGAGCTGCGAACCCTGTGAGATTCCCAACGAGCCTGCGGGTGAGTGCAGCTGAGGTGGAACAGGGCGGGCGCGACACCCGCAGGGTTGGTCAGTCCCCTTCTGCGCCCACACCTAGGTAGAGCCGCTGCCCCTGCTCAGGTTCCCCCCCACCCCCCGCGCTCCCCAAGCACGGCCGCCCGCAAGACCCGGACGGGAGGACTCCGCGACTCCGCGGCTCCGGGCTTTACGCTGCTCCGGCTCGGGCAGCGCGGGCTCCGAGGACCGGGGCGAGGACAAAGGGCGCGAGGTGAGGGTGGCCGCGGGGAGAGGGGCGAGCGCAAAGGGCTGTGGGAGGTGTCCGTGTCCGTATGTCCGTGTCCGTATGTCCGTGTGTGTGTGTGTGTGTGTGTGTGCGTGTGTGTGAGTGAGAGAGACAGCCAGCCAGAGCCAAAGCCAAAGCGCTCCTGGCACATGGTGAAAGCTCCTGCTGCTTAGGTAAGAACTTTAGGAAGAAAGACAGCGCTGCTCCGGGTTGTGTGTTCCGTGGTTCTGTGTTAGGGAGCCTGTTTGCACCCCGAGGTGACACCCGCGTTTTCTACAGTACTGGAACATGGGAGAAAAGCGACTTTTCCCCAGAGTGGCCATGGGAACCTGTGAAAGGCTGGTGGCAGTGGTGGTCATTGGCTGAGGAGTTTTGGTTGCTGGACCCCAGCTGAGAGAGAGCTTGAAACAAAGGCTACTGGCCTGACGTCGAAGAATGTGTGTGTGTGTGTGTGTGTGTGTGTGTGTGTGTGTGTGTGTGTGTGTGTGTTTGTGCGCGCGCACTCGCCAGGTCCCCAGTGATCAAGGGTGGTGGTGGTGGCGGTGGTGGTGGGGAGGCCAGGAGACCCTCCACACAGAAAGACACTGGGCCATTTTGCTGTCATAGCTCATTAGATCCCTCCTCCTGAGGAGCAGCCAAAAGAAATTACCTACTTTATAGACTGAAGTTTTTCTTGAATCAACTTTTATTATAGAGTCAAGTGTTGCCTCGGGGCTTGAAATTTTTTTTATTAGCCCTTTAAAAAATGATCAATGTGTAAATTTAACCTGAAAAAAAAAAAGCTCATTTAGTCGCACCAAGGACACTCTTTTGCCTTTAACGCTGAGTATTCTCAAGAGGATTCTGAACCTAGTCTTGTGCATATGTCTAGGTTTGCAGTGCTTGGTGGAATTACATTGCTGGGAGTTTTCAACAGAAAGTTTGCTTCAGTTTGCAACTTTACAGGATGCCTCTCTCAAAGAAGCACTGATTCCAAATGCTTGCTCAGAAGTTTGCTCCCAGCAAGCAAGCTGGATTTAAATGTAAAACACCTTTATGGGCGAGGGGCTGTGTCTGTGGGTTGTCCTCCCCACCCCATTCCTAACTCTGGTTCATTTAAAGTTTGCAATGTGATCTGTGACATTTTGGTTCTCCTGCAACATTTGCACAAGGCATTCCGTTCCTTCTCATTTTGGTACTGGTATTCTTTATGGAGTTAGGAGTCATTTTGATCTGAAGCTGGTGTCCCATTTTGGCCTTTCTTGTCATTGAAGGTGGTTTACGTGGTTTGTGGCTTAAAATGTTTTAAACCTGGGACAATCTTTAAACCAGTGGCAATCTTTGGTAGGTATTGCTTTGTAACTGTCTCCTCGGTTAGTAATTTTAACCAGATGTTCTAATCTTCTAGACCAGCTAAGGTTTCTGTGCATTGATTGCATTTCCACTTAGGAAACCCCTGATGGAGTCTCCCTGACCTTGCCTGTACTCCATCTGGCCCTACCAATTCACTTGACATTAGAAGTTTCCTTTAACTGTGTGTCCAGTTTGGGGTTTCAGCATTTGAATTATGTAGAGGTTCTTGAGGCAGCCTCCAAGCAGAGCCAACAACAGATCAGAAAATCCAAAAGGGAAGTGTGACAAAGAGAGAGGGTGAGACCCCTGCCCACTGCCCCACACCCAAGTTTGAAGATCAGAAGCCGCAGGACCAGGGGTTGACAGCAAGGCTGTTTATAAACGGTCCTGTGTCAGGAGAAGGGAGTTTGCTTTGGCGTGCCTCGCCTTTCCCCTTCCAGCTTGGTGCTCCAGATGTGGTGAGGATGCCTTTAGAGCTTTCGTGGAAGCGATGGAGTTGAGACTGGGACCGCTCTTCTAGAGGGTCTGTGGATGTCTAATTCTGCCCAAAACACCCCAGGCAGTTAATCCTGTCAGTCAGATATTGCTTAATGGATAGTTTTGGCTTTTGGTTCAGTTTCTAGATATGGTGATAAATTGTAGTACTTTAAGGCTAATTATAGTTTAAAAATATAGCAGGAGAAGGCTATGGCAGAAGGAATACACATTTGTGACCTCAACTTTCAGAACACTCAGGGGAGCTGGGCATGGTGGCACATGCCTTTAATTCCAGCACTCCGGAGGCAGAGACAGATAAATTTCTGACTTTGAGGCTAGCCTGGTCTATAGAACAAGCTCCAGAATAGCCAAGGCTACACAGAGAAACCCTTTCTCAAAAAGCCAAAAGAGAAAAAAAAAGAAGCAGCAAAGGAATTAGGAAAAAAAAGCTTAGAAATTAGAAAAGCAAACCAGAAATTATAATTATGATTCATATTTTATTTTCATGGCATAAAAATGAGTTTCTGGTTGTTTCTAAAAGTTGGTCTTTTTTTTTTTTTAAATTGAGACAGGGTCTCATTGTGTATCTATGACTGCCTTGGAACCACTATGGAGACCAGGCTGACCTTGACATGATCTGACCTTCACTGATCCATCTGCCTCTGCCCCCAGAGTACCGGAATTAAAGGCCTATGAAACTATGCCAAGAAGTTGGTCAGAATTACAAGATATTCAATTTATGTCATTTTGTATCTGGTTTCTCTACATAATGATTATGAGTATTGAGTATCTTATTTTAGATAATGACTGCATATTGTGTAGACAAATTATAACTGATCCATATATTTTGGTTTTTCGAGACTGGGTTTCTCTGCATAACAGCCCGAGCTGTCCTGAAACTCGCTCTGTAGACCAGGCTGGCCTCAAACTCTGCCTGCCTCTGCCTCCCGAGTGCTGGGATTAAAGGCATGTACCACGATGCCTGGCTTAATCTAACCATTTCTTTAGAAGCTTTCTACACTTGTGTTCTTTTAGCATTCTTTCTATAGTGAGAAAACACCCCTGAGTGATGATAATGGTGTATCTCAAGCTTTCTACTCTTAAGAGGTGGCAAAAGATATTTGACTTCTAGGACAAGAGGTGAAATGAATGAAGTCTGACTTAAGCTCTCTTGGTCTCTGCAGAAATTATCTAGTTTTTTAAAGCCAGATTTTAGGTCATTTAGCCATCCCTGGGATACATTTTGCATTGTATTTATGCTGCCAATTTAAGGGTTTTGGGGGACAGAAATTTGTGCCTTAATTTTGTTTACTAGGGTCTGGTTTGACATAGATGTGTATATAACGTTTTTGTTCTGTTTTCTTTTGAGTGGAAGAGATGTATTTCAGTCTGTGTGAAAACCCAGCTCTCTTGGAAATATTCAATGTAAAACTTTTTTAAAACAAGATTTAAATATGTGTGTATGCTTGTGTGCCTGTGCATGTAAATGCAGTTACCTATAGATGCCAGGAGAGGGCGTTGTATCCCACAGAGCTGGAGTTACTGGTGATTGTGAGCAACTTGATGTGGATGCTGGGAGCAGAACTCAGGAACTTTTCAAGAGCGTCATGTTTCTAGCTACTGAAATTCTCTCTGCTCCCCTGCTCCAGCATAAATCTTGATACAGTTGATTCTCATGACTCTTCGTTATGGGAAATTACAAAGCTAGATCAGTGTGCCCTGAAAGCAGAAAGAGGTAGATTGGACATGGGATCGTGTAACAGAATGGCCCAGGTCCCGGGGTCAGGGAACCTGTTTTACCATTCACTGTGACCTTGAGGGAACTGGTTCTTCTCTCCGGACACTTAAAGAAGTTGACCTAGGTCACCTACAAGCTTCCTTCTGACTTTAACTTTGTTTGTAAGCTTTGATTTTTTCATTGACTGTCATGCCTCATAAATTGTAGTGCCTGGGTCTGCATTACAAAATGTGCATTCTCAGGTCCCCACTTAGACCTACTCAGAAACTCTTTGACTTCATGTGTCTCGGATTACAGTCAGGTTTAAACATTACTCCATGAATATAGCCAACATAGCTATGAGTGTAAAGGAATAAGACCAGGGCTGGGAAGGTAGTTCAACCACTAAAGTGCTTGCCTTGCATGCATGAGAACCTGGGTTCAATCCCTGGACTCTCCTGAACTGGGTGCATTTTCCCCCCTTTCAAGTCTGGAAACCCATAAGGTGAATGCATAGGGCATTACTGACTGTGGAATGACAAGGGTGGGGGGGGGCATTCATCATTCAGGAACTCTGAGAACTGGCATGTTCTTGACTTGTAAGGATTTGGGAAAGAAATCGTGAGATACGATATTTCTGGACAGGAGTCTACACAGGCGATTTCGTGCAAAGTTAAAAGACCGAGTTCTCCCGTGGTGACACTTCCAACGCAGTGACGTTTATTTGGCAACCCGCTTCCTCTAACCCAGTGTTTCCTCACCCTTTCTAATGCCATGACCCTTTAAGACAGCTCCTCATGTTGTGGTGACCCCCCAACAGTTATTTTCATTGCTACTTCATACCTGTAATTTTGCTACTGTTATGAATTGTAATGTAAATCTCTGCTATTTCTGGTAGTCTTAGGCAACTCCTGTGAAAAGGTCGTTCGACCTCACCAAAGGGGTCTTGACTCCCAGGGTGGGGGTCACTGCTCTAGGACACCCACGAGAAGCACCGAGGGAGCACGAGTCACTGTGGTTACCCGCCTGCCCATTACAATGGCTGGCCCATAGTAGGTGCTCAGTAGGTGTTCAGTGATATTTGCTAAGTGAATGGGTGTTCGTTCTTCTTGGAACTTCTGGAACACTGGCAGGAACCATGAAAAAGGAATTAAAGGTTTACCTCTGTATGAATCAAAAATGTCATTCAGTTTAGTGTTGCGTTGGGGGATTTGAGCCCATGGGAGCGTGCAGGGGATGTTGGATTCTCTGGAGCTGGAGTCACGGGTGAGCTGCCCGATGCAGGCACTGGGAAATGAAAAGCAGCAGGTGCCCTTTTGAGCCATCGCTCCAGCCCTTGAAGTAGGCTCTTGTGTGTGGCCCTGTCGGAGACCCTGGGAGGAAGCGTAGCAGTGACCAGAGGCTTGTCCTGCGGGACTAGTTCATTTCCTCGCGACGTCGTCACTGCGTGGCCTCCTGACTTAAAACTGAATGACACTGATTATAAGTCACCTCTTCTTGAGCACCAAATGGTATGAGAAACTATTTTGGGACTCACCATAGGCTTTCCAACCTGGAAAACAACCTGGGGTTACTGTTTGTATTTTACAGGTGAGCAGGCTCCCGTGCCTTGTTAACGAGAAGTGGTAGCTCAATAAAGACGTTTTCAAGGAGAAAAAGGTTGCCCCTCACCCCAAGACCACCCGTACCAACATCTTTTTACATCGGGCTGTATTATTCAGCTCTTTTCTGTGTGCAATGAATATCTTATTTTACACTTGTTTATTTATTGGTGTGCACATACGTGACACGGCACACATGTGGGGTCAGAGTGCAACTATTGGGAGTTGGTTCTCTCCTTTTACCACATGGATCCTGGTTAACAGGCTTGGCAGCAAGCACCTTTACCCAGTGGACCTCTTTGCTGGTTACACAGTGAATATTTTAAAAAAATTTAAAAACTATTCTACATCCCATAGTTTAGCATATTTTACATCCCATAGTTTAATGTACACAATTCATTTGAAAAATGCGTTCAGAGTTGTGCAGCTTTTCCACTGTCCAGTTCCGAGCATTTTTATCGCCCTCAGAGGACCAAGGACCCATTAGCCATACTATGGGCTGCCACCTTTCCCAAGCCAGGCCTTGCACCTCTGTGTTGGCGTCTGCTACTGTACTGGGATTCTTTAGATAACTGTCTGGGAGAGACAAATGCTTACTCTCAGGAGAGGGTAGAGTCCACCCTGAGTTGGGCTCCACTGAAGCGTAGTTGGAGGGTGTTGTGTGAAGTCAGGAGTAGCTGGTTGACTTTCAAGAATGGGTTTGCAGGAGTCAATATAAGAGAGAATAAAAGGGTAGAAGTTTGGTTCAGTAAAAATGGTTTTCGAGAATGTGGAGATGGCTCAGCGGTTAAGAGCACTGGCTGTTCTTCCAGAAGACCCTAGTTCAATTCCCAGCACCCACACATAGCAGCTCACGCTGTAACTTCACTTCCAGGGGATCTGACACCCTCCTACAGACACACATGCAAGCAAAACATCAATGCGCCTAAAAATAAAAATTAATGCATGATTAACCAGGTGGTTTGCTGCAGGAGATGCCCCCGAGTCCAGCCTCAATGGCTCACCTCCCAGTTTGTGGAAGGGAACTGCCCTATAAGACAGTGGTGCCAGAAGCCTCCGGACTCCTCCAGGGTCGTTCTGCTGAGTGGCCTCTCCCTAGGGGTGGTGGTAGCCGGGGAAGAGTTCTTTATCTCTGGGGGCAGGGATCAGTTTGAGAACAGACACCGCAAGGGTGAGGGAAAATAGAAACTCAGGCAGCAGGAGCCCCAGCTGCTGAAAGCACCTCAGGAAGCAGCCTCCTCACCGTCACCTGGACTGATGGTAGGTGGTGGCCTAGGGTGGAGTGAGGGTCTCCAGAAATTATGACCACATAGACTTGTCTGCCAAGACAAGAGGCCCCCGCAAACCTCTAATTCTCTACTTGGTTATAAATTGTGTAGAGTACACATGGAATAAATGACATTTGAAATTGTATGTCACTGGGCCTGATGGAACATGCCCGTTTGAGCACTCTGGAAGCAGAGGCAAGAAAGTTGCAGCACGTTTGAGGCCAATCTTGCCTACAGTGTGAGAGCCTATCTCAAAAATTTTAAAAAGGCCTAATAACAATGATAAAAATAAAATTAATTGTAATCTATGTTTCTTTTCTCCTACTAAATATTCTTATATTTTTTTTATTTTTTTTATATTCTTATATTTTTTGTGTGCTCATGGATATGTGTGTGTGTGTGTGTGTGTGTGTGTGTGTGACTTCCTTCATCACTTTCTACTTTGTTTTTTGAGACAGAGTTTCTCATTGAACTTAGGGGCTTGCTATTTTGGGGCTCGCTATTTGGTTAGACTGGCTGGTGGTTGAGCCCTAGGGAGCTTTCATCTCTGCCCCCCAACACAGCTGTATCCGTTGGTGATGATTGTTTTAACTTAGGTGCTCGGAGATTGAACTCAGGTCCTTCGGCTTGCATGCAAGCACCTTACCCTCCGAGCTGGCTCCTTAGCTCTCTTGAGCTGCTTGTTATGATGCAGAAATTCAGTTTCTGCTTATTTGAACACTGATTTTACTGTCCGGAAATGACACGTTGTCCCTTATTAGATGGACATAACTGAGCCAGGATATCATTTGCTTTCAATTCTGTCCGGCACTTTTATTTATTTATTTTTTAGATAGGGTCTTTCTGTGTGGCTTTCCCTGTTCTGGAACACACTTTGTGTGTTGACCTCACATAGATCCACCTGCTTCTGCCTTCTGCGTGCTGGAATTAACGGTGTTCGTGGGCACGTTCCTGTGCGCGGCCAATGCTGCCGCCTCCACGGCCACCACCACCATACACTGCTTGATAGCTGTTTTGCCTACCAAGTACTAGGCCTGGAACTACAGGAGTGCCATCCCCTTTGGCTTTCTCTTGGGAGTAGCGATTGGGGGCAGGAGGAGGTGTGAAGGTCAGAGAGATAGCTTGTGGGAATTCTTTTTCCACTTCACTTTGGGGATTGACTGAACTCAGGTAGTCGGGGTTGGAGACAGGCATTTACTTCCTGAGCCCTCTCTCCGCCCCTCTCTCCGCCCTTCTCTCCGCCCTTCTCCCCGCCCTCTCACCGGCCTTACCCGATTAGAACTTGTAACACTCACTTTCTTGTGGTACTGTCACAAGATAACCGATTGTAAGTCTAGGACAGACCCTCCAAGTGTCCCTCTTAGGTGAGGAGGGTTGGCAATGCGTGATCCTGTGCAGGTCTCTACAATAGGATTTCCCCTGAAGATGCTTCCACCCTGAAGGGACACGATGACCCCAGATTCTCTCCCACAGAAATTTCTGGCCTTCCACTCAGTCAGGTACTACCTACTTCATGGCCTGGAGGCAAACCTGTAAAGCATTTACTCGATTAATGATTCATGTGGGAGGTGTCATCTCAGGGCCATCCCTGGGTTGGTGGTCCTGGGTTCTGTAAGAAAGCAGCCTGAGCAAGCCACGGGGAGCAAGTCAGTAAGCAGCACCCCTCTATGGCCTCTGCATCAGCTCCTGCCTCCAGGTTCCTGTCCTGACTTCCTTCAATGATGGACTACAATGTGGAAGTGTAAGCCAAACAAGCTCTCTCCTCCCCTACTTGCTTTTGGTCACGGATTTTATCATAGCAATAGTAACCCATGTAGGATACTATCTAAGGTCACAATTGCTAGGTTTTAGGTTAGGTGCATGCTTAATTTTTTTGTGCATGGGTGTTTGGCCTGCATGTGTGTTTGGTCTGCATGTGTGTATGTCTGTGCACCACATTGATGTCAGGGGACTGCAGAGGCCAGAGGAGAATATCAGATGCTTTGGAACTGGAGTTACAGACGGTTGTGAGTCATCGTGTGGGCACTGGGACTTGAACCTCGTTCCTCTGTGAAAACAGCCAGTGCTCTTAACTGCTGAACCATCTTTCCAGCCCCTGCATGGTTAGTTTTATAAATTGTGAAGCAGTTTCCCAGAGTGACTGTGCCCCTTTATCCTCCCATGGCTAGGGCTCAGGGTTCTGGTTTCTTAGCGTCTTTGTCTGCATTTGGTATTATTACTATCTTTTATTCAACCAACCTGTAAGGTATGTGGTGGTATTTTATTGTGCTTTTGAAATATTTATCACTGAGTCATGATAGTACATGCCTTTAATCCAAGGAGACAGAGGCAGGTGGATGTCTATGAGTTCCAGCCCAGTGTGGTCTACAGGGTGAGTTCCAGGACAGCCAGAGCTACACAGAGAAACCCTGTTTCAAAAAAAGACAAAACAAAACGAGAAGATTTGTTTTTATTCATGTGTGTGTGCCATGCATGTGAGGGTGGAGAAGCCAAAAGAGGGCATTGGATTCCCTGGAGCTGGAGGTACAGGTTGTTTGTGAGCTGCTGAATTGGAGGTGCTGGGGGAAAAACTCGGTTCCTGTGTAAGCCACAAGTGCTCTGCACCGCTGAGCCGCCAGACCGAGCTGTCACACTAGCCCACTCTTGTTGTGTTCTCTTAATTACTGTTTCCTCCCAGGTTCTCTGCTGTCTGTTGGTTCTTTCTGTTTAGTAAGGTGTCTCTCCACAGCTTTGGCCCATTTTCTGACTGCGCTATTGTGCTTCACTCTAACGTCTTCCCGCTGCGGTTTGTTTCCTCATCTAAGCAGGCTTTTTTTTTTTTTCAGAGCAGAACTTTTTAATTTTAATGAAGTCTAATTTTAATGTGTGTCCACTTGTATATGCATGTCCGTGTGTCTGTATGTCTCTTTGTGTTTGTGTCTCTGTGTCTATCTCTGTGTTTCTCTCTGTGTGTACCTGTGCATGATGTCTTTGATGTCAAATTAAAAAACTCTTTGGCTAGCTCTAGATCAGGAAGACATTCTGTTCTCTAAAGCATTGTTTCCTGGTTGTATGCTGGGAGCCGCTGGGAGTCAGCTGTTGTAGACGGCGTCAGGGTTTAGGTCCAGGTTCACTTCTTTGCTAAGTTGTTCCAGTACGGTTTGTTGGAAAGGCTTCCTGTCCTCTGCTGAATTGCTTGTGAGTCAATTTCTTTGAAGATGGTCCGGGTTGGTGCTTTTTGAGCTGGAGATGTAGCTGAATCTGTAGAGCATGGAGTTCCCTCCCCAGCATAAACTCCATGTGTGATGTATACCTGTAATCTCAGCACTCTGGAGGTGAAGGCAGGGGATCCACAGTTCAAGGGCATCTTTAGCTACATAGAGGATTTGGGGCCAGCCTGGACTACCTGAGATCTTGTCTCAAAAAAAAAAAAAAAAGGAAAAAAAAAGACAAAGTTGGTAGTGTTTATGAACACTCAAATAGATGTGTGTTTAGGTACTCGAAGCTTCCTGATAGCCATAAACACAGCTCATCAGCTTTGGGATGCTGTGAGTCAAGACTGTGTTCTAGTTAAGTAGAGATATGAGTCAGGGCAGGCAACTTGGCTGGGCTGATGGCGTCTGGCACCCTGGACTGAACTGGGGCACCCTGACCTGTAGGGTGAAGTTAACCTTGTGGTTGGCACGGGCATGACCTGCCTGGGCTCCTTCAAGGGCTGGCTTGCCTAAACTGCTGACCACTTTTATCTGTCAGCTCCTGTCGGACCTCCCCACCCACAGAAAAGGTGTTAGTAGTTGGTTTAGAAGCCTGGGTAGACAATATGTGAAACTTAAATACAATCTGGAGAATGTGCATTTCCATTTGTTACGGTTAGTAGCAATGTTTAAAAATGCTCTAATATACAGATGTGTTTATGGGAGAGGTAAAATAAAAAGTGAAATTAAATGTCTCTGGAATTTCCTTGGCTAAAAAAATTCTCATGAGCCCCAAATTATTGCTAATTTTGGAAGAAATTATCTTTTTGGGGGATCAGTTCCCTCCCAAACTCCTTTCTCAGTCCAGCTGAGTGATGGAAACGCAAAGTTAGTTTGGAAACAAAAATTCTCTCAATGGCTGAATCTGGCAAGAATTTTCAACATGGCTGGCCATGCTGCTGAATGAGGCCTTTGTTTGTGGGGGCAGAGGTCACTCTGGAGAGCCCAGTAGTATTAAAAGGTGGGGAGCCTGGAGTCCGGCTGTGGCCAGAGCTGGGAGAATGAGCTTTTGTTTCCCCTGGTCCCAGTGGTGGCTGAGGACATCAAAGGCATGTCTACATACTGTTATCCGCCCTGTCCCTTGCCCTGCCTGCACAAGGGGGTCTCCCTATGGGGAGCCAGGGTGAGGGCGCCCCCGAGCTAACAGCCAGTGTTAATTGTGAGTAGAAATCGATCAATGACATTAGCATTAGCCATTTCGTCCATTTCTCTGTTTTGTTCAGAGGAAAATGCATGGATTTCCTTATCTGATTAAAAGATTAAGAAGCATTCTCTTCAGATTCAAGGATTATGGTGCTGGTGGCAGAAAATTCATAGATAGAAAAGAATACAAAACAATAAATGAATTCCTTCCCCCTAGAGATAAGCACTGTCAGCACGAAGAATCTTTCTTTACAGTTGTGTGTGTGTGTGTGTGTGTGTGTGTGTGTGTGCCACAGCAGGTCAGAGGACAGTCTGCCACAGTCTGTCTTTCTGCCATGTGAGCCCAGGGATAGAACACGGGTAGTCACGATTAGCAGCAAGTGCCTTTACCCTTTGAATCATCTTGCTGGCCCTGTTCCCTGACATTGTTGTTATTTTGTTTTGTTTTTTTGGTTTATTTTTTCTTGAGATAGAGTCTCACTGTGAAGCCCTGGTTGGCCTGGAACTCACTGTGCAGACCAGGCTGGCCCGGAACTCACAGAGATCTGCCTGCCCCTGCCTCCCAGGGCCTCCATTGTGCACCACCAATGTTAAAAGGCTGTTTTGCAGTTTAGATACCATCTCCTTGTCACTCTGGGGGGAACGTCTATCTGTGCCCTTACTATAAGTATCACACTATGCATGTTTTTGTTAGCTGCAGAGATCAGATATTCTTGGACATGATTTCTTTAGATTATGAAATTTTGGCTTTGAACAAGTTGAAGTTGTATTGTTGCCCTCTCTGGTTTAGCCAAATATTTTTATTATAGTAAATAAATACTGTTAAAAATTATAAGATTACAGGTGTCCAAGGTATCATTGAAGTAACAGACTGTTACTTATTCGGTAAAATGGTTACAATTTCTGTGTGCCCTGGGAGGCCTGGAGTTCAATCAAGGTCTACATAGTAATTTCCAGGCCAGCCAGGACTGCATGGGGAGATCCTGACTCATAAAAACAAAACAATGGCAAAGTGATCTGTGTTCTGATTGATGAGCAAGAACTGGGAACTTTTTGTCTTAAGACTTGTGTACAGAGCAGTGACCCCTTCTGGGGAGCGCTGAAGAAGAACAGAAAATTGAAACAAAGAGGAGTGGTGGTTGCCACAGTGGGAGACGCAGGCGTGGTCAAGGTGGCTCAGGATATGCCACCACGTGACTTGGATATCTGCAGGGCTGTGGTCTTCAGTCAAGCAGTGATGGGCTCGCGTGTACAGACCACATTGCGTTTATGTTTACCTGACTTCTTGCCCAGATAAAGGCAAGAATTAGGCCACATCACCTGGGAACTCACCAGACCTGACCTGAGGATTATGGCCTCCTGGAACTGGCCAAGGAACACATTCGACTCAGTTATATGACAGCATATAATTAGCCACGCTGTTGCAGGCTTTGCATCTCTCCCCGCATGTCAGGAGACCTTTGACTCACGACAGGGCTGCTGGGGAGCTGACAGGCAGACAGCTACAGTCGGCCTTGGGGGGATTCTCCAGTGTGAAGTCACGTAGCCTGTTCCTCTGTTTCTGGGCAGTAACAAAGAGTTTATCACAAGAAAATATGCTCTGATATTCTACTTCATAGTGTGATGTGTCCAGCAGTCACCACAAGGGCCAGCTTCTTGCTGTGTTTGGTGTTTTTTTCAGGAGCCACGCGCTTGGCATTTTCCTTTCGTATATGCTGCCAAACTGACTCTTGCTAGAGCCTGGGTGTAATGATGCCAATAACTTCTCTTTCTCTCATCTCTTCTCCCCTTTTCTTTTCTTCTCTCCTCTCCTCTCTTCTTCTTCCACTTCCTCCTCCTCTTCTTCAAGATTTATTTTTAATTATGTGTATGTGTGTATCTGTGGATGGGTATATGCACTTGGATGCAGGTGGCTGAGGAGGCCAGAAGAGGGCATCAGGTCCCCCAGAGCTGGAGTTATAGATGACTGTAGGCCACCCAGTGTAGGTGGTTAGAACTGAACTCAGGTCCTCTGGAAGGAGAATGTTCCTAACTGCTGAGCCATCTCTCCAGCCCCCTAGATTTCTCAAGTTTACAGAATCAGCATAATTTTTTGCCTTCTTTAGTTCATGTATTTGTAATTTATTAACTTATTTAAGTAAAGACAACAATTACAAACATGGCAAAGGCATACTTATTGTCCACAGATACAGTACTATGTGTTTTCTATGCATCTGTCTTTTGATATTTTATCTGTAACACTTAATGTATTGAATGAACACACAACTGATTATGGTGAATGTCTATGAGTTAAGTTTTCTTACCTCTGGTCCGTTTCTGAGGAATGGCAGTTTAGAGAGCCTAGGGACAAACCATATTGCTTGGAAGGGACCCGGTTGGTATTTTAAACTATAAGCCATAGGGCCTCCAGTCTGTGCTGGTGCCACTGGGCTGTCTGGCTTCTGGAGGGATGTTCCTCAAAGGTTTTATACTTGGTTGTCAGCTTTTGAGAAGTGATTGGCACCTGACTGCTCTCTGGACTGATACATGGATTAACCCCTTGATGGGTTCCTAATACAATGATACTTTTATAAGATGTTGCAAATAGGAGGTGTGGTCATTGGGAGGTGTGGTCATTGGGAGGCTTGGTCATTGGGAGGTGTGGTCATTGGGAGGCTTGGTCATTGGGAAGCTTGGGTCATGGAGGCATGGTCGTTGAGAGACATAGTCACTGGGAGAAGGTCCTTGATGGTGTGCTGTGGGATAGGACATTCTCTGTTTCTTCCTGTGCCATGTGGACTGATCTGTACCTCTGTGCTCTCCCAGGAATGATGGATGAAGCCTCTGTGAGCTGAAACAAATCTTTGCTCTCCTTTAAGTCTTAGGCAGAAGGACCATGAGTTCAAGGTCAGCCTGGGCTACATAATGAGACTTTGTCTCAAAAAAAAAAAAGAGGAAAAAAGAAAATCTAAAATCTTCATAATATGTAAGAGTTCAGAGAAAGGTACATGTACCAAGATCCCAGTTGGTTACAGAATTAAAGCTAGAAGCCTGGTTCTGCCCTTAAGAAATCTTGGAACAGTAGATTAATGAACTGTAGCACTGGGTGTTCAATGTCCTATCTTGTGAATGGACACAGAAGCTGAAGTTATGCTATGATTACTCAGACATCAGAGGAGAGTGGCATTCATGCTTGAGAAATGTTACAGGCTGATACAGGGATGTGAAAGGGTGGAGTCAATTATTTATGGTTGCTACAAGGAAGGCTAGGACTGGGAATCCAAGTCTGTGGCGATTGTCCTGTGGCGATTCTGTAAGCTGTTGACCCACTGGCTTCCCTGTGTAGGTCTAGTCAAGAGTGGGAATCACTTGTGGGCTTTGCAAGGCAGAAGGCACGGTGTGTTACTATTGCATCATGAAGCTTTCTTCTAAAGCTGAATCTGTAGCGTGTGAGAAGTTGAAGGGCTGAGGACTGTCTGCAGGTTACCTCCCCCACTTGCTCATCTTTACCCCCCTACTTGGAAGCTTCACAGAGTTATTGGTCTTCTAAAAAGCCTCCTTTATGTTTTCAGACATTAACCAATCTCTGTTCTGCATTTGAAGCTTATTGTCCATGCTATACAGTTCTGGACAAAGGTAATGTGTTGACCGTCAACTTGATGGATCTGGGGTCCCTAGGAGACAAGCCCGCAGGATGCCTGTGAGGGATTATCTCAGTTGCATTAGTTGAGGTGGGGAGAACCACTGTAAGAGTGTGTGACACCAATAGCTGGGTTTCAGAGTGAAAAAGCACAAGCTCGATGTGTAGACACACATCACTGTCTACTTTCTGACTGTGGACATGTGACACACTCTTGCCACTGTGACTTCCCTACCATGAACTGTATGCCCTGGGACTGTGAGTCAAAATAAGCCCTATACCCTTTATCCTGTATGTCGTCAGCATTTTATCACAACAGCTGAAAGATACTGAGGCAGGGGGATTGTGTTGACAACACTGATTCACTCAGGGCCTGGTGGATACCTGATGACAAAGTCTGAAGCCCTCCCTAGCTTTCCAGACTTTGGCGACTCAGGGCACCCAGGGAATGACAGGAGCAACTGGAGCAAGGCTGAGGCAGGCTTGTCTCTTGCTTCGCCTTCCTGAATGACAGGTCCTCAGGTTGCAGCTTCTTTGATGAGTCAAGACACCAGATCAGTGTGTGTAGTGTTTGTAGATCTGGAGTCCAGGGTCCCTGGCTCCCCCCTGCAGTGTGTAAGGTACAGAGTCCCTCCTTCTTTCCTGGCTTCCCTCTGTTCCTCTCTTCTCCTCTCCCTGTGGATGTGGAGACATTTGTTCAACACCGTGGAGAAGACAGCCAGGGTTCCCTTCCATGAGCATAGAGGTGACTGTGACAGGCGCCCTCTGTCACTCACCTTATGAAACTTGTCCTGGAAGGGTTTCGAGCTTGACCTTTGAGCAGACGCTTTTTTCCAGACTTTCGAGTGGATGCATAATTATAGCTGACGTAGGAATCAGTTGACAAATTAAGTTCATTTAATGCTGAAAAGATCAATTAGGAGAGGCGGTATGTGTACAGTTTTTCTGTGAGTCTGGGTGGTTGTGGTTGTTCCATAGCAGAAAACAATCCCCTTTGCACAAGTGAACTTGTGTGTTGTACATTATATGTGTACACACACACACACACACACACACACACACTTTAAATGTTCCTGTAACTCTTATGAAATATTCTGAGAGGAGGGAGCCTCAATTAAGAAAATACCTCCATAAAATCAGGCTGTAGGCAAGCCTGTATTTTCTTAATTAGTGATTGATTAGGGAGGGCCCAGCCCATGGTGGGTGGTGTCATCCCTGGGTTGCTGGCCCTGGGTTCTATAAGAAAGCAGGCTGAGCAAGGCATGGGGAGCAAGACAGTAAGCAGCACCCTCCATGGCCTCTGCATCAGCTCCTGCCTCCGGGTTCCTGCCCTGCTTGAGTTCCTGCCCCAACTTCCTTTGATGGTGAGTAGTAACGTCAAGGTGTAGGCTGAAATAAATCTTTTCCAACCCAGCTTGCATTTGGCCCTGGTGTTCCATTGTACCTTAGAAACACTAACTAAAACACTTCTTGGAATTACAGATACATAACCATTAACCACGGCAGACATCACTGGGCATAGAATCTCTCTCTCCCTTTTTTAGTTTTTGTTTTTTGTTCCTTCAGAACTTTCAGCATCAAGATTTGCCCATAGTCTTCAGTCTTTTTCCTTCTTGAGACAGATAGCGGTCTCGGGTATCTCAGGTTGGCCTTGAACGAACTTTCAATAGCCAAGAATGACCTTAAACTCTTTATCCTCCTGCCTCTGTCTCCCAATTTCTTCTATTGCACACCTGAGCACTCTTGTCAGGCGGTGCTGGAGGCGAAACCCAGGCAAGCCTCCACCATTGTTTTAAAAACAAAGTGTTTCTATCCCTTTAAATTCAGTGAAAGAATATGCACATTTTGATACAAAGTTACACAATAATCAATCATCCATTTAACCAAGAAATTTAGAAAGAGTTGCAATCCTTCCCAGTTTGCCTAAATGGGCATATTACTTCTCTTGCTGTCCTACAGTGAGCTGTCAAAAGCAACTGAGGGAAGGTGAGACTTCCTGGCTCCAAAGGCAAGGCTTACAGTTCATGGTTGGGGAGTCACAGCTGTAGGAGCCGGAGGCAGCAGATTACAGAGAGTGACAAATGTTTATATTGTGCCCTCCCTGGGGTGCCAGGATCCCAGTCCAGGTATGGCAGCTTGAATGAGAAACACTGCCCTGTCCCCTGGTATTTGATGTTTGGCCCCATTTGCTGAAACTGTCCAGAATTTATGCTGGAGGAAGCGTGCCACTGGGGACGGGCTTTAGGAGTTTATGCTCTCAGCCTGTCTCCAGTGGACTCTCTCTGCTACATGTTTGTGGTTGGAGATGGGATCTTTCAGCTTTCTGCTCTGGCTGCCTGATGCCATGCCTACCTTGCTGGTATGAACTTTCTGTCTGTCTGTCTGTCTGTCTGTCTGTCTGTCTGTCTGTCTCTCTTTCTCTCTCTCTCTCTCTCTCTCTGGACCTGTAAGCCAAACTAAGCCTTGGTCATGGTCACAGCAGAAAGACAAATTTACCGGGGGATGGTGTTGCTCACAGTGGAATGGTCTTCTCCCTTCAGTGAACCCTATCAGGTGAATCCCCTCACAGTGGGGTGGTCTTCTCCCTTCAGTGAACCCTATCAGGTGAATCCCCTCATAGTGGGGTGGTCTTCTCCCTTCAGTGAACCCTATCAGGTGAATCCCCTCCCAGGGGATTCCGGGCCTCATCAGTGTGACAGTTGAGATAAATGTGTTGTAGGTATTGTAATAAGCTTTGGTATTTTTCTAGTAATGAAACAGTAACAATGTTAACCAAGCTGAAAAAAAAATGACTTTTTTCTTGTGACTGCTTTCTGGTCTGATAAGACACCTTATAGTTGGTATCAAGAAACCAAGGCAGAATAGTATAATATGTATAACAGTACACTCTGTGTAATGACTGTTATTCTCATATTGGAATCTCCTGGCTTGAGGGTCCCACCTTGCTGCTCAGAGTCCCTGTGCCTCTCTGGGGGTCTGGGTGGCCCTCTGTGCTGCTGGTGCATTGAGGTTATGAAACTTGTTCCTTAGTTGTCACTATTGTTGCCACAGTGGCTTAGGAGTGGGTGCAGAAAAGGCCATTTTCTTCTCCCCCTGAGCTGTAGCTAGCATGCCTGGGCCTTTCCGAATTCTTCCCCGATTACCCTAAGACTGGGCTGTACTGCTTTCCGATACCCTGTTGGAATGGCCTCAGGAACAGTAGCCTGCTGAGCATAAACCTCTTATTAGATGGGATTCTTTTCAGAGGTCTGGAGACATTAGGAACTCATATCTGTACGGGAGATCAGCAGCCTTCAGAATGTAGAAGGCAGAGAAGTGTCCCCCCTCCCTGAGTTCCTTCTGCATTCCAATCCCTGTCCCCAGCTTGACCTTTGGCTAGTCCCAGCACCAGACTGTCCTCTCAAGGATTATTAGCAGTTGGAATTTACATTTCTTCGAGAAGAGCCCCCCAACTCCTGACGACTAAGTGCTTGACTTTATGTGTTAGCCATTCCTCTGCACCCCCTCCATCTGGGGCACACGAGTCTAGCATTGGTCTGTTCCCCAGAGCCTGCTCTTTCCACTCAAATATATGCAGCCGGGGCTCTTGGATAGCGTGGTCTCTGCCTCCTACTCCTGACCTTCTGCTGGTCCTCACCCATAGAAGAAGATGTTTTCCCACCCTTCCCACGTCTCCCCTTGCTTCTCCCTGCTGTATGGCAGCTGCCGGAACAAGAAGACTCACAAACCTTTCAAGAACATACAGTCATGTTCCGGGACAACATAGTCTAAACTCATATTTAGAAGGAAAGAAAACAAAACATTCTTTTAAAGCCAACATAAATGATAGAGATTTGTCAAAGACGATTTTTTTTTCTGTTTTCACCATTCCCATTTCTTGCCAGACTAGACTCTCTAACAGTAGTCTGTCTCTCCTGCCCACCCCACCCCCGTGTGTCTGTGTGTGTGTGTGTTGCAGGGATGCAGGCGTGTGCATGCCTGTAGGAGGTCAGAGAACTGCCTCAGGTATTGATCTCCACCTTCCCCATTGCTTTGCAGCCCTGGGTTCAATCTTCAGGACTGCCTAAAACTGGTGTAGTGGTGAATGCCTGAAATTCCAGTCTGGGTAGGTTAGATGTTCAAGACCATCCTCAGCTTTGTAGAACCTAGGAAGTCAGTCTGACGCCTTGTATTAAACCAACAATGCACCCTGCCCCCAAGAATCCAAGGCCAGTAAGGTGACTCAGAGGCTAAAGGTGCTTGCTACCTAGCCTGATGACTTGGGCTCTGAAGGTACAGAGATATGTGATCAGTGGACTTATATTACATGATGCTTTGTGTCCGTCTGCCTACCTTGGAGTTACTTAGATAGGCCAGTGATTTGAATATGCCATTCTGATTTATTTTTATTTTATTTTTGGTTTTTCACGATGGGGTTTCTCTGTGTAACAATCCTGGCTGGGAAGTTACATTAAGGACTTGTAAGAAGTCCTTAGATGTCTGCATTTGTGCTGGGATACCCGCGCCCCTCCCCATGCACACACTAAATAAATAAGATAAATGTGAGAAAAATAATTGAAACACCTGTGTTGGAAGTTAGTGTAATGGTATTGAGTGGGGCCTTCAGGGATTGAGTAGATTATGAATATGATTGGCAGTTTTTAAAAAGAGACCCCGATCCAGCAAGCAGAGGCTGATTTTAAATCAGAGACCTAGCTCTCATCCAACACTGGTGAATTGAACTTTGATGGCGGACTTCCGGCTTCTAGCATGTGAGAAGTGAGTCGCATTGTCTGAGGTGCCCTGCTATGGCAGCCTCTGCGGACTAGAGCAGTCACCTGTCCCCACATACGGTTCCTTGGTGCACGCTTAGCCCAGTTGTTGGAATCAGGACCCAACTAGGTCCAGACACTTGTCTTAATTTGTTGTTTGAGATAAGGTCTCACTTTGTAGCTCTAGCTGGCCTGGAACTCACTGTATAGACCAGGCTAGCCTCACATTCACAGAGATCTGCGTGCCTCTGCCTCTTAATTATTTTTTATTTTGTATGCATTGGTGTTTTGCCCATGGGTGTCAGGTTCCCTGGAACTGGGGGTTACCGACAGATGTGAGCTGCCATGTGGATGCTGAGAATTGAACCCAGGTCCTCTGGAAGAACAGTTAGTGCTCTTAACCACTGAGTCATTTCTCCAGATTCATATCTCTGCCTCTTGAAGGCTGGGATTAAAGGAGTGTGCCACCACACCTTGCTCTATTTTTTTTATTACTGTTTATTTTATTTTATTTTTGGTGTATGTGTGTTCTTGTTTGTGCACACACAAGTGCACGCAGGTGTGTGTGGCTATGTGTGCGTATGCAGCTGGTGATCAGAGGCATATGGCAGGTGTTTTACATTGAGGACAGGGTCTCTATCAAGTCTGCACTTTGCCGACTCTGTTAGATTAGCTGCTCAACAAGCTCCCAGAATCCTCCTGTCCATCTCTCTAGTTCTGGGCACAGAAACGGGGCGGGCCGTTGCCAAGCAGAGATTACAGGCACTGCCCATGTGCCTGGCTTGGTGCTGGTGAGGTGAAGAGGTCCTTATTCTTTCTTAGCAAGTTCTTTACTGACTCAGCCGTCTCCCTAGCTCCAGGCACTGGCTTTATCAGGAAGTTACTTAAGCTTCTTTTGATCAGTGACACATTTCCCTTGACATTTCTTTGTTGAAAATACCAGGTCATTGCTCCTTAGAATTGCTGGACTCTTAACTATTGTGTACCTTTGTCCATGTTTATTAGAGAACACTAATTAGATATAGAAACTTGAGCAGGTTCAGGTGCAGTGTTGGAAAGGTACAGAGATGTGTCATCAGTGGGCTTATATTACATGATGCTTTGTGTCCGTCTGTCTACCTTGGAGTTACTTAGATAGGCCAGTGATTTGAATATGCCATTTTGATTTACTTTTATTTTATTTTGGTTTTTTCACAATGGGGTTTCTCTGTGTAACAATCCTGGCTATCCCGGAACTTGCTTTGTAGACCAGGCTAGCCTTGAACTCACTGTGATCCACCTGCCTCTGTCTCCTGGGTGCTGAGATTAAAGGTGTGCGTCACCATCCCTCGGCTGCCATTCTGATTTTTACGTTTAAAATTTCTCCACCAAGCCAGGCCTAGTGTCACAGGCCGATGATTCCAGCTACTCAGAAGGCTGAGGCAGGAGGATCATAAGTTTGTGACCTGCCAGGGCTACGTAGTGAATTCAAGTTTATATTGGGCATCTAATTGAGTTCCTTTTAAATTAAAAAATTTAAAAGTTAAAAAAATAAAAGAAGGAAATAAAGATCTGAGGTATAGCCTCATTGGTAGAATGCTTGCCCAGCCGGTATGGGAGATGTTTAATTCCTAATACTACAGCATTCAGTCAACTCTTTACCAGCCTTTCCCCACGGGACGAAGCCACAGTTGGGTCACTGATTTCAGAGACTGAACTGACCACATCCTGGCTTATAATGCCTTCCTCATTTATTTATTTTTTGGGGATGGGGGCTCACATGCCACAATGTGCATGGAGGTCCGAGCTCAACTAGCAGAAGTCTGTTCAACCCACCGCTGTAATTTCCAGGGTCTGAAAGTAGGTCATGAGCCTTGGGGAAAGGCCCTTCCCCACAGAGGCATCTCTCCTGCTCCACCCTTTCTCATTCAGTATAAAGGGCTTTTCCTGAGGTCCATCAGGGCAAGGCAGAAGTAGTGCCTGGTTTCTTTTCTCTTCTAGAACAATCTGCACACAATGACTGGTGTCTGTGTTGGTTGCGGTTGGTGATAGTTTGTCAGTATCGTGACCAATGTTTTGATTTAATATGTTCATTGTGCTCAGTCTTGCAAAGTAATGACGCTTTTTGGTGTTTAACTTGCCCACCAGGGGCCAGGGGCTCTTGAAGGCTCAAACTCTGGCAAAAGCACAGGAGTAAGGGGCCGGGGCTCTCTTTTGCTAAGCAGAGAATACAGCTTTCCCCTAGTGCAGTGTTTCTCAACCTGTGAGTCGTGACCCTTCCTTTGAGGGTTGAGCAGCCCTTTCACAGGGGTCACATATCAGATACCCTACATATCAGGTATTTAAATTACAATTAATAACAGTAGCAAAATTACAGTTATGAAGTAGCATCAAAATAATTTTGTGGTCGGGAGTCACCACAGCATGAGAAACTGCATTAAAGGGTCGTAGCCTAAGGAAGGTTGAGAGCCACTGCCTTAGTAAACAGCCAGCTGTGGGCAACCAGGAGTTGATGGAACAGCATTCGAAGGTCACGTTGTCCATTTCCCAGAAGGCCTTTTTCTGGAGGTCGTGGCATTTCTGCCATTGTGCAACCTCCCCCGTTTTATAACCAGAGAGCTGAGACACAGAACCCTTGAGGTTCCCCCCTCAAACCTGAGGAGTCAATAAAGACAACTGGGCAAACAAACCATGGCCTTGGTTTCCTGGGAGTCAATAAAGCAATGAGAACGGAGTAGGGAGAGCACTCCTGGGATCGGGAGACTTCAGCAAACTCCCTCAAAGAACACAGGGGTGAATTCAGCTAAGGCTGCCTCCAAACAAGCACAGCCCTGTGGAGGGGAAGGCTGCAGCCACGGGCAGCTTTGAAAACTGGGGCGTCTCCACGGCAAAGAATCAGCCTGGAGATCTGAAGGTGACTGTGAGGGAGAGAGACAGCTGAGGGGCTTGCACAGGGGAGCCGCTCTGACTTCCTATAGATTCTCAAGCCGCTGAGAAGGTAGAGCTCCCAGGAGCCTTTGCCACCTTGGGTAACAAGAGGAAGACTTCAGGTCTCATATGTCCGGTTCATGCAGGACTCAGTTGTGCCTGGCACGAGGAAGGTGCTCTGTGACCTTCCTGGGAGCGGTCTCAGAGAATTCTCACTATGTTTTGTACATCTTAACTCATTTTTTTTTTACTGAATTGTCATTTAAAATTTGTAGACTAAGATAGATCTTTCAGCTACAGGGCAGCAAGGGAGGAGGAACCCATGGGGCAGAAACTACGTCAGCTGCCTACAACACACCCATGACCTGGGGAAGTCGATAAGCAGAGTTTCTCTGTCTTTGAGCTGGATGGAATTTTTTATTATTATTATTTATAAAAAGGTTTTGGAGCACCAATAGTTTTTCTGTTTGTAGTTCCGGTGTAAGGGTAAGCATCCAGGGCAGGCTTTCAGACAATGCTCCACTTGATCCTGGCAGCTATCTGCCATTTCCCTTCTTCAGTGTTCCTAGGGGCTTGTTAGAGTCCCCAGACCATCTTGGAGGGTGTAAGGAAGAACCCCGTTCACCGTCTGAGATTGCAGTTGGGGATGGAGGCTGGGGTCTGTGGGAAGTTCTCTGCAACTGGGACTCCTTGTCTCCGAGCTACCTTCAAGGTCTTTGACACCCATTTTACTCCGATCGCTGCTGAGACCACAGGGACTCTTTCAGTCATCCTTCAAGGCCATGTTCTCCAGGAAGCCTTCCCAGATCTCCTTGGACCCTAGGACTAATGTTGTGTAGCTTGAGGGTTTCTTCTGACTCCCAGATATATTGTTGAACAAGAACATTCCATTTCCCGGTCATTTTAGATCATTGCTAGTTCTCACTCCTGCCTTTAAAAAGAAAATGTAAGAACAGTGGCTTCCTTGTAATGATTCATATCTATTTCATGATGAGTGTTCATGCTGTACTTTCCTAGGGTTGATCTTTTGTGTATCAAATCTTGCATGTTGATTGAGGACATCCTGGCTTCCTCTTTGTAGGAATAGTATCCATTATATGGGGGAGTCAATCATGCTGATGACCTCAATATAACCTATGTTTCATTTAGCCAGTGATGCATGCAGGTATCCCTCCCTCCCTCCCTCCATGCTCCCCTTCCCCCTCTCTCTTTCCCTTCCTTTCAGAAATCACGCCTCTGAGGCTGGCCTTGGACTTGCTATGTAGCTCAGAAGGATCTTGAACTTTTGACCTTCCAGCCTCTACAGTTTTGGTGCTGGGGTTACCCACGTGCATCATGCCCAGTTTTATGCTGACTGGGCCTCCAACCCAGGGCTTCATGCCTATTAGACAAGCACTCTGTCCACTGAGCTACACCCCCAGCTGCCCAGCCAGCAATTTCAAGTGCTGAGTCGAGCTTCAGACCCGTGGAGTTGAATGTAGCTCTTCCCTAAGGAGCTCACACCTTAAAGGGGGGGGTGACAAGATGGGTGGGATAGGGTAGGGGAGTCCTTTTGATTGGGAGACTGGGCTAGATGAGATGGAGTTGGATCCATATGCCGGAAGACAGTGGGAAATAAATGATGTCCCTAAACCCAGGGAGTGGGATATGGGCTTAGATTACCGCAGAAGCCAGGGGTATGTGTAGGAGACACCATAGTTGTTTGTTCGCGTGCGATTCTCATAGCATCTTTGTTTATTTAGAGACAGGGTCTCAGGATGTCTCCTTGGCTTGCCTGGGACTCACTGTGTAAGCCAGGCTGACCCAAAACTCATAGAGATCTGCTTGTGTCTGCCGTGGTGTGTGCCATCACATCCAAATTTGGAATGTACTTCCTTATAGAGCCAGGGTAGTGTGGTGTCCCTGAATCCTTTAGTCAGGGCTGTTATATTGGCATCTCCACAAGACTCACTGTGCAGAGAACTCAGAGTCAGAGAAAACCATTTCTCCAAGTCAGAGGCTTCACTGTTAAACTTGGATTTCATCAGTTGAGAGACGGTGACTCCAAATCCTGCATCCTTCCCATTACCGCGTCCCTTTGTCAACCACCGTGACCGTGTCATGTCATGTTGCTGCTGCTGCTTGTCACTGTGATGTTCGTGGATGTTGATGCTTCTTGGCTGTTGCTGGGGGAAGAGAAGAAAAGGAAGATGGGCACTGACTGCAGAAGACTCTTCAGTGGGGACGAACCGGAGATTGCAATAGCCAAAGGAATGTCTCTGAGGGCTCAGGAAAGCACACAACTCCAGTGACCAAAGGACGCCTGCACATTTTTTGTTACTCAACCTGTGCAGTTTCTCTGTGTGCTGAGTCCTTTGCCCCCTCTTCCTCCATGCTGTATCGCTTTCCACGCATTCCTTTATTGGTGGCATTTTTCCTTGTTCGGTTATGAGCGCCTCTGAAGTTGAATGCGGGTGCCATCCACCTCTGCACCCCCCCGGGGCTCACACTGCTGGGCACATGATAGACACTCAGGATCATTTGCTGGGCCCATTCTTCCACCCTCCCACCTGCTCATCCTGCCATCTGTCTACCTATCCACCCACTGTCCATCCATCCATCCATCCATCCATCTAGCCGCTCACCCACATGCCACTCACTTACCCGCCCAGGCGCTTGCTGTCTATCCATCTGTGCACCCACACACCCATTCATCCACCCAGCTCTTCAATATCTATTCACTTACTCGCCCACCCACCCACTCAATTAGAGGTTTTTTTGAATAGGATAGAGTATGAGGAGTGGCATTGTAAGGTAACAGATCAAATCTGATACAGACAGTGCTCATGAAGAGTCTAGGGGTGAGGGAAAGACCTGTGAATAGGAAAGAGTGAATGAATGAAATGATTGAAGACATTGTTTGCTCCATACCTGAGATGCTTCAAGAAGAAATCATGTTTTTAAGTTTACTTTCTGCCCTCAATGGTATCGCTGAGAGTGAGGCAGCTCCTGTCCCTGTCCTGTTCCTGCTCTGCCCTCCCCTGGAGGTGATGGCAGCACCATCTGCCTATCCTCAGCTGGAATCCCAGTGAGACATGTGGTCTTCGGTGGGGGCCTGGGTATGAAGGGAGGGCAGGGGGTACTGACCTGGTGGCTTCCAGGTGGCCTTGTCTCCATCTCCTCCTGTGTTTCCCAGGAGGGATTCTGTGTGAAAGGACCAGGCAGATGTTCTGGGACCAGAGTGATCACTCACTAGCCGTTCTCTGGGGACAGGAGGTGACAGAACACTTCTCCAAGAGCAAAGGCAGAGCACTTTGATATTATGCTTGATCCGGACCACTGGGAGTTTGTGACTCACTCAGACTCGTGGAGGCAGAGAAATTCTTTCATCTTCCCTGAGTGTTGTGAAGGAGAGGCCCACACGGGGCTGCCCACTAAGGTTGATTCAGCCACGCAAGATGTTGCATGCTTTGGAATGCAGCTAGGAAAAGCCTCACCAGGGCCCAGTGTTTTATTGTTAAAGGGGTTTTGCAAATCTGGATCTGGCATTAAATTGGAAATGTTGTAAACAGCCTAGCAATATGAATAAACATGGTCAGAGGGTCACACCAGCTCTCGGGAATGGGCTCGGACTTCCAGCTTCCTGCTGAGGGTCCCCAGAACATCACAGGCAAGTAACTGCCAAGTGTTTGGGATTGCCAGTTGTATGTGTGTGTGTGTGTGTGTGTGTGTGTGTGTGTGTATGTGTGTGTGTGTTGGGGTGGCTTGGAGAGGTAGTCCTTTCTCTCTGTCCTTATGACTCGTGTGGCATGGGTCCTCAGTTGGAGGCTATTATAATGGCCTCCTAACAGGGTTCCAACTTGGATCGTATTAGCACAAATCTGGTCTTGTCCTACAGGATCCTTTAACTCTTCTATGGTTTCTTTTGGGAGTGGGAGAAGTGGAGGGGTGAGAGAGGTGTCTTGACCCTTTGGGAGCTAAGAACTCACTTTCCCACCCCCTACCCAAGTTCCAGCCTTGTAAACACCTTTCCTGCTGAGATGGCCCAGGAGGGCCAAATGGACTTGCTAATGCTCCCTTCCTGGGGACTTGGTGATTTAGCGAAGGCCCAGGTCCCAGATCTGGGAAGAGTTCTCACTGGAGATGACTTCCCGTGGCAGAGGAAAGTATGGCTACCCTCTTGCAGAGACAGGTTCCCCCTCCTCCCTGTAGCAGAGGGCCCACTCTGCTACACCTATTAGATCAAGTCCAAGTTCCTTCACGTGCACCTATCCCTGTCTGTGTTTCTAATGTCCTTCTCGGCCCATGTTTATAGATGTTTATAGATGGTGCAGGCAGTGGGTCCAGGGTTACCTGGGTGAGGTTGTGGGGATCGAATGGGGTCACATTGAGGTGGCTGCTTCTACAAGGCCAGGTTTGCCTCACCCTTGATCTCCCAGCAAAGGTAGCCTAAGGCTCTTTGAGGCCATCCAGTCTGCCACTAGCCAAAGTATTGTGCTCTTCTCATGCCTTCCTGTTTCCTTGCTGCAACCTGCTGCGTGGGCTGCCTTTTGTACTACTGCCTCCTAGCTGGCTCAGGTGCCTTTGTTTAAGCAGAGCCAGGGCTGTATTTGGAGGTGAGGGAAGGAAGTTAGCCACTCAGAGCAGGCTGTAGATATGAGGAGTGAGCGCCTGAAGGACTTGGAAGGACACTTCCCAAGGGCAGGCTGGAAGCTGGAAGCTGCGCAAGGTGAAACATCACTATGCTGGGACTCAGCCTTCAGGATTCCTTTATCTCTCTGCAGTCCCTTCCCCCAGTCCCGTTGGTACCCAGTCCTTGTCTTCCTCACCCACTGTTCAACACTCACTGCCTAGACCTGTCCCCTACATGTGCTGATCCTTCCTGTTGCAGATGTTGAGAGCATAGAGCGGCTACCTCAAGGATAGTGAAGAGAGCATAGAGCAGCTACCTCAAGGATAGTGATGAGAGCATAGAGCAGCTACCTCAAGGATAGTGAAGAGAGCATAGAGCAGCTACCTCAAGGATAGTGATGAGAGCATAGAGCGGCTACCTCAAGGATAGTGATGAGAGCATAGAGCGGCTACCTCAAGGATAATGATGTTGAGAGCATAGAGCAGCTACCTCAAGGATAGTGATGAGAGCATAGAGCGGCTACCTCAAGGATAGTGATGAGAGCATAGAGCGGCTACCTCAAGGATAATGATGTTGAGAGCATAGAGCAGCTACCTCAAGGATAGTGATGAGAGCATAGAGCGGCTACCTCAAGGATAGTGATGTTGAGAGCATAGAGTGGCTACCTAGAACATAGAGCAGCTATCTCAAGGATAGTGATGTTGAGAGCATAGAGCGGCTACCTCAAAGACAGTGCCTAGGTTCCTCTCCCGGATTGTAGAATTTGGTTCAAGTGTGTCATGGCAGGTATTTGCAACAGTCTTTCTCCTACTGACACTTGGGCCACCCTTGGCCCTCTGGATGCCCACACCTTTACAAAGACCATAGAATGGCTGGTGGGTGCTCACTCTGTGTGATTGACATGACTTCTGGGCATCTGTATCGGGCCACATGGAGATGTCCTGATGCCTAAGATTCTGTGTCTATTCTCTGGTGCTCTCCAGTTGCCTGGGGGGACAGCTGTAAGTCCTCAGCAGAGGTCTGTGTAGGGTGGTGAGAGTGCTTTCATTTTCCTTGTGTGATGGGAAGGGGCAGACTGGTCACTGTGGACCACAGGACCCTTCCTGCTGCTCAGACCTGCAGCCGTAGGATCTGGGCAGTAGGGGGTCGAGGGGACTGTGTATCTCAGTGGAAGGCTGGCCTGGGTCCTTGGCATGGGAGCTTATAAGACAGAGTTCTGTGCTCTCAGAGCCTGTGGCTTTGTTGGTTGCAAATCTATAGCAGGGGGTTTTGGCCCAGTGATGTCTTGAAGGTCACTGCATCCCATTGCCTCTTCCCCACTTCTCTCAACTTCAGACTGAGTGCAAAGGGAGAGTCCCATGTTGGTGGAATGAGCAAAGAGTTTACTAAGGCATGTCCAGTTGTCACAGACTTGGAGTCCTGGACAATGGTCATCTAGCCTTTCTCAGTTCTAGAGATGACAGCCCCAGTGAAGTTGTTATCCAGGACCCTTCCCTCTGCAGGTCCTAGGGACCTGTCCCTCTGTAGGTCCTATGGACATGCCCCTCTGTAGGTCCTATGGACATGCCCCTCTGTAGGTCCTATGGACATGCTCCTCTGTAGGTCCTAGGGACATGCCCCTCTGTAGGTCCTAGGGACATGCCCCTCTGTAGGTGCTAGGGACCTGTCCCTCTGTAGGTCCTAGAGACATGTCCCTCTGTAGGTCCTAGAGACATGTCCCTCTGTAGGTCCTAGAGACGTGGTCCTCTGTAGGTCCTAGAGACATGTCCCTCTGTAGGTCCTAGAGACATGGTCCTCTGTAGGTCCAAGAGACATGTCCCTCTGCAGGTCCTAGGGACATGTCCCTCTGTAGGTCCTATGGATATGTCCCTCTGTAGGTACTAGAGACATGGTCCTCTGTAGGTCCTAGAGACATGTCCCTCTGTGTGTCCTAGGGACACGTCCCTCTGTAGGTCCTAGGGATATGCAAGCTCCTAGCCTTTCTCCTGGCTTCCAGGCTTACTTGGTCATGGAAGTATTAATATGTTCTCTCCTCTGTAAAAGTTCCCTTTTAGGTTCTGGAGAGGTGACTTAGCTGTGAAGAGCATTTTCTGCCCTTCTGGAGGACCTGGGTTCAATTCCCAGGACCTGGGTAGCTCATAACCACTTGTAACTCCAGCTCCAGGGGATCCATTGCCCTCTTCTGGATCTAAACTCACACACCCCCTTTCATGTATATACATTGCAAATGTATGTATATTTCATTAAAATTTATATTATACATAATTTAAAATTTAAGAAATTGCCCTTTTAATAAGGTTACCAGTCATATTGGCTCAAGATGGAGTGGCGTCTTAAGAATGACGGAAGGCTGGGTGGTGGTGGCACACACCTTTAATCCCAGCACTTGGGAGGCAGAGGCAGGCAGATCTCTGTGAGTTCGAGGCCAACTTGATCTACAAGAGCTAGTTCTGGGACAGGCTCCAAAGGTACAGAGAAACCTTGTCTTAAGAAACCAAACCAAACAAACAAACAAAAAAATAGAGAGGGAAGCCGAGGGGAAGGGTCATCCCCTTGAAAATCTGATGGGCTTCTTTCACGTTGTTTGCTCAGGGGTTCATTTTACCTAGTTAGCAGTTTGGTTCCTGGGGGACTTTTAAACTTGTGGACTTTCAGGGTAGGTACTACTTTAGATCTCTGACCTTGATCTGCCTGCTGCCCTTCCCATCTGGCCTCTCTAAACGACCCTTTGGCTCTTTGTGGCTCTGTAATCAGTGGGGGTTGGAAATCTGCTTGATCGATGGGAGAAGCCGCTTTACTGGTATGCCCTTTGAGACAGACCGGCTCTGTTGATCAAGCCGAGTTCCTGACCGTGAGAGTCATCTCCACTCTGGCGATCTCAGGGGAGTTAGGAGGGAAGACGATTGTGTGAGTGCCTGTAAGCGTTGGGTGTTCAGTGGGCCTGTCTGCAATTTTGAGGGTTCCTGTCCCCTTGGGGGTGCCATGGCTACCGTCGCATACATCTCATGTCAAGCCAAGGCAATGTGTAAATAAACTAGTGTGGGAACATTTACTATGACTTCCTGACGAGTTGTATGGAAGTGAACGTGAATAAGCTAGCCTACTGTTAAGTCTGCCGCCTACCTCCTCCAGCTTCCTATTCACACACACACAAAATCTGTGTGCTAATGTTAGCTTTCTGGCAAAAGTTATGACTTGGTTCAGTGAGTGAATATTTTCCTTCCCAAATTTATGATCTTTACAAATATTTTTTTCTGCTTGCTTCTGGGTTTAGAAATCCCCAAAAGGTCATGGCTCCCTGCAGACTCTTATAAAGTATCTGTCATACACGCAAACCTTTTGGACATTTGGGAAGTATGCTTTTGTAAGTGGTTGTTCCTTGGCATTTCAGTTGTGTACCTTGTTTCCGTGTGACTGACAGCAGAGCAGATAATGAAGGGTTCATAATCCACCAAGCTTTTGGTTTCTTCGTCTGTAACCACATGATAAAGTAGCCACTGTGCCCACCTGAGTATTCACGACAGCCATAAAGTGTGTGACATTTTTATTTACACAGAAATTTTTATCCAGACCAGTGTGTGTGTGTGTGTGTGTGTGTGTGTGCATGTGTGGTTCAGAGAGCTCCTTCTCTCCTTCCATCTTGCAGGTCCCAAACATTGAACTCGGGTTGTCAGGCTTGGTGGCAAATGCCTCTACCCACTTAGCCATTTTGCTAGCTGCTAGTCTCATCTTTTTGATGACAGGTCTTTGAAAATGTTTTGCCAGGAGTTGATTGCCACACCTCCTTTTGAGCACACTAGCCATGTTACATACAACAGGTCTCTATCTATGCCTGGTGGAGCTCGAGAAGCCAGGAGGATAGACCAGCTTTGTCAGTCCCCAGTTTGGAGGGTCCAGCCTATGACAACATAGTATTTGTGTAATTAGATGTTGTTGGTTTTTTTGAGGACTTAGTTTTTCACTGGCCTGGGCTCACTGGCCCCTGTAACTGGAGGTTTCTTTCCTACCCGCCAGTTCCTGAATAACCACCCTGAAGCTTAGTATTAATTATAAACTGTTTGGCTTTTTTTTTCTTTTTTTTCTTTTCTTTTTCCTTTTTTCCCCCATTTGGCTTATTAGCTCAGGCTTAATTAACTAGCTCTTACAACTTAGCCCATTTCTATTATTCTATATTTTACCACGAGACTCATGACCTGTTACTTCACATCTTACTTCTCTGACGGATGCTGGCATCTCCCCAACTCTGTCTTCTCTCTCTCTCTGTATCTTTGTTTGGACTTCCTGCCTAGCTATATTTTACCGGTCCATTAACCGAAACAGCTTTATTCATCAACCAATAAAAGCAACACATAGATAGAACCCTCCCACTAGGCTACTTGTTCAGCTTGCTCCAGGGATGCACCTGTCTCTACCCCCCAGGGCTGGGGTTATGAAGCACAGCATCCTGTCTGGCTTTTTTATGTGAGTCCTGGAGATTGAATGCAGGTCCTCATGCTTGCAATGCTTGCATGATAAGAACTCTGCCCACGGAGTTTCTCCTCAGCCCTGTAATTAGACTTTTAAATCGACTTCTGTCAGCTAACATTCATCCTAATGTGAAAGAACACTGTGATGTGAATTGGTGTCGGATCCCCCGGAAACCGGAGTTTCAGTTGTGAGCTTCCATGTAGATGCTGGGAATTGAACCTGGGTCCTCAGGAAGAGCAGCCAGCGCTCTTAACTGCTGAGCCATCGCTCCAGTCCACAGTCCATGCTTTTTAAGCCTCTGTATTTGGAAAGACTCAGGAAGCTCAGCTCTGTTGGATCCTCATTGCTGTTAGTTATGACCCTGACTGTGCCTGATATCATGGAAAGTCCCGTGACCCTGAACCCTGTGACATATAAAATGGTGTGACATTTATTTGCATCTGCCACGCCCTCTCACGTACTTTAAGTCATCTTTAGATTCGACAGACCCCAGTCTATGTAAACATGATGTGAATACTTTCATGTATGTTGTTTGGGGCACCATGGCCAGGAAACCATATCTTCACATGCCGAGCATAGACACCAAGTTTCTGTGGCTGTTTTCCATGTTAGGATAATGGGATCACAGACCCAGAGCCTGTGGGTACAGAGAACTCACTGTACTGGCATTTGTAGACGACCCAGTGCAGGATTGGGAGACTCGCAGCAAGAATGTAGAGTACACGATACCCAAACTCCTGCAGCTTTGACATTGAAGGGGACAGCCATTGAACACGTGGCTCTTACAACCCTGACAGGTGTGGTCCGGCTCCTGCTAGGTCAGGCTCATGTCTGTGAGCTCATCTCCTCTGCTTGGTAAAGCTGTACTCATGCTGGTCCCCAGAAGGTCATGGACACACTGATCTGGGGGTGCTCTTGCCCCAGGTTATACGAACTGTATGAACTCAGCAGTAGTTCGTGTGTGTGTGTGTGTGTGTGTGTGTGTGTATGTGTGTACACGCATGCAGAGGCCAAAGGATGACATCCAGCGTCCTGTGTTCCTTTGAGACAGTGTCTCTCGCTGAACCTGAGTTAGGATGGTGAGTAGTAAGATCCAGGGATCCTCTAATCTCTGCCCCACCAACCCTGTGCTGGGGTCACAGGTGTGCGTGATCATACCTGGCTTTTATGTGGGTGCCGAGGGTCTGAACTGAGGTCCTCTGAGCCATCCTCTCAACCCTTCGGGTAGTGCTTTTACTACCGAGGTGTCATGTGTAGATGGACTGAGGACCACAGCCTATAGATGATGATGCCCAACAATGAAAAAGGAGCCAGCTGCTTGGAGCCCCCCCCCCCTTTTCCTACATAGGCATGAGACAGCATTTTTCTCATCCTTACTGTCCTACCAGGGTTCACAAAATGCCCCCTACCCCCACCCCCAATTGTGTCCGACATCTCCCAGCTGGGAAAAGGTATGCGTGGTGACCATTCTGGGAACTGAAGCCAGGGCCTTATGCATGCAGTCAGAGCTCTCCTGCTGAGATATATATCTTAAGCCCTAGAGTCTGTGATTCAATATTACTTTTGTTTTGGAAGCTAGCTGCTATTGGTCTTGGTGAAAGGACCAGAGAAAATCCGTTGTCTGGAACATCAACACAGATGCGGGTTTCTGAAATGTTGCCTTTCTTCCAGTACAGTCAATGGGTCACCTTTCCTCCGTCAGAGGTCTGCGTGATCCCTCCCTCACCATCCCTGAGCTCTGAGGGATGTTTTGGATAGATGCCTGCTGTGATAAGCAGATGTCCAACGCTGCAATTCAAACTGAAACCAGAAAGGTGGGCAGAAGGACCAGCCCGGGTGCTTTCATACTGACCAATCTCCTCCTCACTTCTTCTCCCAGAATATTCCTAGTGTAGAGTCACAGGAAACATCCCTTTCCGACTAGCCACAGGAGACCTTTAACTGGTTCTTTGCGTCCCTGTCCTTGCTCCTGCCATGCTCAGCAGCCCATATGGCTTATGGTTTAGATAGCTCCAGAAGTCGTCACTGCCTAGCCTATCTACACGGGCTTAGAGTGCCAACACAGAATGGCGCCAACTTGGAGTGGTTAAGAACCTGCTTGCCCACATACCAGGATAAGACTTTTCTTGAGAACCAGCTAGGCTAAGCTTTTCACAGGAAAGGGGTAAACATTTTTTATTCATTTTTTTTGTGGTGCTGGAAATTGAACCCAGGGATTCATGTATGCCAGCTAGCTCGTGACCACCAAGCTATGCAGTTGCCCATACAGATACATGCATACCAGCAAACACTGCCTTTAAAATTGTGTGCGGAGTGTCTGGACAGATAGTTCAGTCAGTAAAATGCTTGCCTTGCAAGCATGAGGACCTGAATTTGATTCCCCAAATCCACAGTTTCAAGGCTAGGCATGAGTGTGTGAGTTTATAACTCCTTTGCTGGGGAGGTAGAGACAAGTATATCCTTAGGGCTTGAGGGCTAGCCTACTTGGTGAACCGCAGGCCAGTGAGGGAGCCTGCCTAACAAAAGGTGGCTGACTCCTGGAGACTAACACCTGAGGTTGACTCTGGCATGTGTGCGCGCATGCACACGCGCGCGCGCGCGCGCACACACACATGCACACACATTCTGAATAATGAAATGGTTGGAACCCAGCTGTAAACTTCACCTTGCTCCTCTCCCAAGCCCTAACCTGAGTTCTCAGTTGAGCTGGTGGGAGATGAGGAGAGGACGTGGACATACTTGGTGAAGCATGGAAGGAAAGATCTAGAAGCAGGCTCTAACGGATAGGCTGGGGGTGCATCCAGTCAGATCAGACCTAAAAGGTACATCAGTTTCACCTAGAGACCACAGTCATGAGGTGCCATGACAGGCAGAGGGCTCTGAGGCTCTGGAGAGCAAAACCAAAGTCAGAGTAACCAGTTAGCCTGTTTCCCAGGCATACCCGAGGCTGAAGCGGGGTCTACCTGAGCTCTGGTCTGAACAGAATGGAGGCAGGGTCGTGTCCAAGTCTCTCAAGATGGAAGTGGACAAGAGAAGGTGGGGAGACCATGGTTTGGGAGCATGACAGAGTCGTATCATACCTCCTGCTTGGGTGACCTTGGGAGAGCGCTCATACTTTTCTCCTCTTTGCCTCCTGGGAATATGTGGGGATGAAGGGAAGTGATGTGTGTCACCCAGGTAGGAGTGTCCTTTAGGGACTCTCTGTGTGCTGTGCTCCTGGACAGGAAGGAGCCACCTCTGCAGGCTCACAGACTGTCCTTACCCACAGCACTTCGGTCTGTCTGAACGTCCTCTTCTCCCAGAGGGTCAGCGTGACCTCCTAGTCTGGGACGGGCTTGGCCCTGGTTTGTTTGGTCTTATCGTAGCTTCTCATGTCGTGCTTTCCAAAACCCATCACTCATCTCCCCCATCCCGGGCTGAACGGATGCTGGACTCCAAGGCTGCCTGCGGCAGACAACTCTGCCCACTCCTCCAGCCCAGACTTATTAGCATAGCCAAGTGCCTAGCTGAACACTTGATTTCCCAGGGCCCTTGGGAGCTGAGGGCCACTGTGAGGCTTCTGGCCAGTGTGCCACCAGCAGAAGCCCGCTGGGTGGAGCTTCCGGAAAAGCAGCTGTTTCCTGGTATGGAGGTTTTGTTGCTTTTATCCTTCGCCTGTATTCCTCCTCCTGATCTAGACTGGGATGCGATCTCCTCCCTCCTAGTGGCAGAAGGAGCTTGGGTCTCGGCAATCACTGAGGACAGACCTGGGAGGTCAAGCTGCCAGAGTCGAGTTCTTGTTCCACATAACCTAGCCTGACTGCCCGCAAGGGAGTTCTCCCTTCCGCTCGCACTGACACGACACTAACGATTTAACGTCTTTACTCCACAGTTCAGCAAATATGTAGGCTGTGTCCTTGTTTCATGCAGGTTTCTTTTTAGAATGATGGCCTCTCCTGAGTTCCGGGAGCCTTTGGTTAGGACCCACAAAACAAAGCTGCACGCCTGCAGCCATCTGCCTCTTGAGATGAGATGAAATCCCTGCTCTCGGGCCTGTCCCATCCAGGGGCTTCATGACGTTGAAAGAGTCTTGTGAAACTTGAGCCCCAGAGTGGACCTCGGGCCTCAGTGAACAGCTTGTCTCTTGGAGTATCAGAGTCCCTGGTCTTGTGGAATGACAGAGGCAGAATAGGAGGTCTGGTGAGATTGATGTTCCAAGGACATGGCAAACTCTCCCAGGAGGATGTGTCACTGGATCCTAGTGCTAAAGGCCACCTCCTGCATTGTTTTATTAATATAGCAAACCAGACTGCTGTGGAGTCTGCCAGCCCCTCACGCTCTTCACCTCCCTTCCCTTCAGCTTGTAGGAAGGTTTCCACTTCCTGCAAATGGCCACGTGTAGAGGGCTTTCTTGGACTGCCAACCAGCTCCCAAATTAAGACACAGAGACTTCTTATCAATTATGAGAGCTTGGCATTGGCTTATGCCTGTCCCACAGGCTTTTGTAACTTACTTTAATCTGTTTCTCTTCATCAGTGTTTTGCCTTGGGGCTTTTTACCTTCTTTTTCACTCTGTAAGTCCTGCTTTCCTGCTTCCTCCTTGCCTGGCTGGCCTTGGGCTTTCCCCCCTCTACCTCATCCTCACTTATTTTCTTCTCTCCTTTTTCTTCTCTCTCTGCTCGCCAGCCACTCCTGTCTCTCTACTGCCTATCTATTGGCCATTCAATTTTTTTTTTTTATTAGACCAATCAGGTGCCTTCGGCAGGCAAAGCAATACATCTTTATACCGTTAAACAAATGCATTAGAAACAAATGTAACATATCCTTAAATAGTTAATGTCCCACAACAGCCATGGAAGCAACACACAGAATCTCAAGGTGAGTTGTTGTGGGTTGTAAAATTGATTATTTAACCAGGCATCTAATGCAGAGGAGCCGTACATGGAGGCTGTGTTGGATATGTTTGGACCTGGCTGTGTATGTTAGGGTAGGGTCTTGAATTAAAAATTTTGCATCTGTGTTACAGAAATCCCAGTGGGCACTGTTCTGATGTAGGCTTGTAACTTCCTTGTATCAACTCCAAATTCACACACTCAAAAATTCATTATGGCAGAACACTTTCATTCTTTCTCTTTCTTCTTTCTTTTCCTTCCTTCCTTCCTCCTCCTCCTCCTTCTCCTCCTCCTCCTCCTCCGCCTCCGCCTCCTCCTCCTCCTCCTCCTCCTCCTTCTTCTCTCTCTCTTTTTTTTTGAGACAAAGTTTCTCCGTGTAACCCTGACTGTCCTGTGAACTCACTCTGTAGATCAGGCTGACCTCCAACTCAGAGATCCATCTGCCTCTGCTTCCCCAGGGCTGGGATTAAAGATGTGCACCACCACATCTGGTCAGAACACCCCGACTTCATTCAAAAAGGGGCAGGCCTCCCATGGGAGTCAACAAAGCACGGTACATCAAGTTGAGGCAGGGCCAAGCTCCTCCCACTGCATCAAGGTTAGGTGAGGCAATCCAACATTGGGAATGGGTTTCCAAAAGGCAGCTCAAGTAGATGTCACATATCTTAAATAATCCCAGCACTTGGGAGGCAGAGGCAGGCTGTGAGTTCGAGGCCAGCCTGATCTACAGTGTGAGTTCCAGTAGAGCCAGCGCTACACAGTGTGACCTTGTTTTGAGAAAACAAAACAAAACTAACCAAAAACCTGTGTGTGTGCACGTGTGCGTGTGTGTGTGCACGTGTGTTTGTGTGTGTGTTATGTGTGTGTGTACATGTTTACTTCCCTCCTATACAATAACATTGAAGTTCCCATTTGCCAGTATCTGCAAAATCTGCCTTATTTGAAAGTGATGGGAAGGAATTATAAAAAAAAAATATAAAGAAGTTGAGGAATTTGCATTAAACTGGTGAGGATGGAGGAGAATCCCTCATCCATACCCTCAGAGGAAAGAACCTACAAACCAGCAAAAAGAAAAGGGAGAATACCAGGCAGGGTCTGAGCTGGAGTACAACTGAGGCATTAATATTCATAGGTTTGGAAAGAGCAATTCAAGGGATGGTTTGGGAGTGTAGAAAAGGACAAGAGAGAAACAGATAGTTTAGAAGCATGCAAGGTGTTGGATTTCATCTGCAGGGAAGGGAGAACAAATTAGACCGGCTTGGTGGGGCTGGGAAGGAGGCTGGAGCTCAGAGGGTGGAGTGTCAGCATGTTTGAAGCCCTGGGCCTGAGTCCTAGCACTACATGGTGCATGCCTGTAATTCTAGTACTTGGGAGGTGGAAGCATAGTAAGTTCAAGGCCATCCTCGGCGACATAGCAAATTGGAGGCTAGTCTAGGATATGTAAGACCCTATCTCAAAAACACAATAACCCTTCCCCCCAAAACCAAAAAATCCTATCATAATCAGCTACAGTTTCACATGTTATCAGCATACAGTGAGAAAAGTTGACAGTAGGCAAGGATGGATAAAGAAGTGGGGCACTTAGAGCATGACTTGATTGATGGCAGGAGTGTATGCTGGTCCAGTGCTATACTTTTGAGGATGCCATCTGTGTAGCCTCCACAACTCCATGGTTGTGCATCAACCTGTGCTTGTAACAGGGGAGATTTGAGAATGATTCTCTGAGGGTCTTTTACAGTGACTCATGAACAGCTGGAAACAGCTCCATTAGCCACTAGCCGTCCATTGGGAGAATAAATTGTACACTGCCTCTGTGGTGAGGGTCTTAGAGGCTGAGACATCACGGGGTAACCTGAGGGCTTTGTATGAAGCTAAAAGCTGGTCATAGGAAATGTGCACAGCACATGGACACTCGTGGCTATGGGAGTGGGACACTGAATAGCATGCTGCAGAGGTGAAACTGAAAAGGAAGTTGGAGATGGTACTTCCTGCCAGGGAGGTGGCACATCCTGCTGGGGAGGTGGCACTGCCTGCTGGGGAGGTGGCTCGGCAAGTAAAAGTGTGTACTGCGTGAGCCTGTGGCTGGAGTTCAATCCCCAGAGACCAAATAAGAAGCCAGAGGTAAACTGGGCAGTGCTGGCGCACGCTTTTAATCCCAGCACCTGGGAGGCAGAGACAGGCCGATCTCTGTGAGTTTGAGGCCATCCTGGCCTACAGAGTGAGTTCCAGGACAAGCTCCAAAGCTACAGAGAATAACTCTGTCTTGAAAAACAAAACAAAACAAACAAGCAAACAAAGTGAGATGTCATGTTGTCCACCTTCAACCCCAGCATTCCTTCTTCTGTGAAGTGGAAGGCAGAGACAGGAAGATGTACTGCTGGGAACTTGTGGACAGGTTAGTCTGGAGTACATAGTATGGTGAGACAAGAGAAACCCTGCCTCAATAATGCAGAGGTTGACTTGAGCCAACCCCTGAGAGCTACCCTCTGACTGCCACAGGACTTGATCCCCAGGGTGCTGATTCCCACACACCTCTCTCTACCAAGTGATAATTGTGCTTTAAAAGGAAAAAGGGGGTATTTTCAGTTCCTGCTCAGATCTACTGAGTCAGAATTCTAACAAGACTCCTCAGGCATCCCTACATATATTAAAGTTGACCTTCGTAAATCAGGAAAATTTTAAGCTAATCATGAAATGAGGGTTTGTAGCATGATTAAATAAAAACCCAGAGACAGATATTGTGGTTCAAGCTGAAGGTCAGAAAAGCAAAACAGCCAGCCAATGGCTCTTACCTCTACCTCAGTCCAAAATGTCATCCTGCCTCCAGGAGTCTCAGAATGAGACTGTGTGTGAGAGCTGTCTCCTCCCATCTTATATTCCTCTCTAGGGCTGGGATTAAAGCCATGCACCTCTACAGCCCAGTTTCTCTGGCAAACTAGTGTGGCTACTGGGATTAAAGGTGTGTGTCACCTCCGTCTGGTCTGTAAGGCTGACCAGTGTGGCTGTTTTACTCTTTGATCTTCAGGCAAGCTTTATTTATTAAAATACAAATGAAATATCACTACAAGGATTATCTTGAAAACGATGTGGAGCATAAGAAGAAAACCAAGGGACAAATAAGACATAGAGTTCAGGCTAGGCATGATGGCACACAGCTTTAACCCCAGCCCTGGCAGGTGGATCTCTGTGAGTTCGAGGCCAGTCTGGTCTACAGAGTGAGCTCTAGGACTGCCAGGGCTACACAGAGAGAACCTGCCTCAAACTAAAAATGACAACAACAACAAAAGCATGAAATTCAGATTCTTGATTGCTTGGGAAGATTGACTAGGTAAAGAATGGGAAAGCTATTCAGGGATAATGAGAGTGCTTGTTTTGAATTTGCTGGTGGGGACCAGAGCTTTTGCTGGATGCCGGGTCGCTGTCAGTGTATACAAATAACAAAAAATTACAAACATTCCTCTGTTTACGTGTATTTAAATCAAATGCACACTGTTCTTCAAAACAAAGAGTTTAGAGGGCTGGGGAGACGGCTCAGTTGCTGAGGAGCTTGTTGGGTAGACATGAGGACACAAGTTTGATTCCCACCATCCACATCAATGCCAGGTGTGGTGGTCCCTGCCTGTTACCCCAGCACTGGAGAATCATAGACAGCAGGATTCCTAAGGTCCATCCACTGACCCCCGTGTCTTGCTGAATTGGTGAGCTCTAGGTTCATTGAGAGCCTTGTCTTAAATAATAAGGTGGGAAGTGACTGAGGAAGACATCTGACATTGACCTCTGACCTCCGTGTGCGCTTGTGAATGTAGGAATATACAGGTACACACACATGAACACGTATGCACACAGAGAGAAGGAAGGAAGGAAGGGGTTAGTGACAGTTACCTGGAGGATAAAGAACTGTGGTTAACCTGAAAAGGTGGGGGAGCTTGATGTCTGTGGAGTAAAGGCTGCCCTAGCTGTCCTGGGTCAGAGATGTTAGGTGCCAGTGGCCTGTGACTGACTGTCAGCTAGGAGAGGCATCACCCAGGTGGGTGGGCTAGTGAGTCGGGTCAGCAAATTTCCCTGGTTGCTTCTTACTGACTCGAGGACAGCTCACATGATGCCCTGTTCCGAAATATTATTTTAAGATGTGTTACATTTGCTTATGCTGCGGAACATTTATTTAATGATGCAAATGTGTGTTGCATTCTTTTACGTTGCATTTGTTTAACTCTGTGAAGCTGTGTTCCTTTGCCTGTTGAAAATGCCTGATGGTCTAATAAAGAGCTGAACTGCTGATAGCCAGGCAGGAGCGAGGGTAGATGGGGCTGGGGTGGGGCTGGCGGGCAGAGAGAATAAATAGGAGGAGGAATCTGGGAAAAGAAGCGAGAAAAGGAGGAGAGAAGGAGAGGGGCCCGTTGCCCGGCTACACAGTAAACCACAGAGTAAGAAGTAAAGAAAGGTATATGGAATACAGAGAGATAAAAGCCCAGAGGCCAAAGGTAGATGGGACAATTTAAGGTTTAAAACGCTGGTTCCCAAGCTTTTTAAACAAGCCAAGCTAAAGCCGGGCATTCATAAGAAAGACTAAGTCTCCATGTGATTATTTGGGATCTGGGTGGCAGGCGCCCCCAAAGAACAAAGAGCCAAAAAAGTATTAAGAGTGAAATAACCAACAACCAACAGCAGTGCCCCGAGTCTCCTGTGCCACAATGATCTCCTGGTGACTGTGTTTTCAATTTATAAAAAACTGTGAACGGGACCAGAGAGATTGCTCAGTGGTTAGAGCACTGGCTGCTCTTTCAGAGGACCAGGGTTTGGTTCCCAGCGCCTGCATGGTGACTTACAGTCACCTATGACTCCAGTTCCAGGGGCTCTAATGCTTTCCTCTGGACTCTGCATGCATCAAGCATACATGTGGTGCACATACATACGTACATGTAGGCAAAACACACAAATAGAAAAAAATTTTAAAAATTTCATGAGATCATTTGCATAAGCAAAACAAGTAGAGTCAGAGAACACAGATTAGGAAGAAAGAAAACATGCCCGGAATCTCGCCTCCCTAAACACCCCTTGTTCACATCTTACTGTATTTCCTTCCAGCTTTTCTGTATCTCAATGAAGGAGAAAGCATAGTAGTACTTGGAAGCGGGAACATCCAGGTGTTTAAGGTCAATTTTACCACATGGTGAGTTTGAGGCCAGCCTGGGCTAATGAGACATGTGTCTAAAAACAAATAAATAAATACAATTTTGTAAAGTGCTAAAGATGTGAATGCCGTGGCTTCCCTCCCGAAGTGTGCGCTCTGTGCTATTACTACTTCATGCATTTTGCATGCATTTGAGTGCACCCCCTTAAATGCGGAGAAGGCAGCTTTGGTAATGAGCTAACACTAGCAAGGATAGTGTGGAAAATGTTAATTATTATTATTATTTTGTGGAAAGTTTTGGCAAGGATCTGATATTCAGGGTTGTTAATTCTCCCCCCCCTCCCCCATTACCTGCCTCTAGGAGAATCTTCTTAGAAATACTCATGGTACTTGTGTGTGCCCCATGTTGGGTGGTGGGTAAGATCTCTTGCAAGTAGTTCTGTTAGTAGAAGAAAAGAAATTTAACTAGGCTGTGGTGGTGCACGTCTTTATTTCCAGCACTCAGGAGACCGGGGTAGTCAGATCTCTGAGTTCGAGGCCAGCCTCGTCTACAGAGTGAGTTCCAGGACAGCCAGGACTGTTACACAGAGAAACCCTGTCTCGAAAACCTAAAAGAAAAAGCAAAAAGAAAGAAAGAATTAAAGAAAGAAACAAAGAAAGAAAAAAAAAAGAAAGAAAAATTCTGTTATTGAAGAAGTGTGTCCATGTCCCTGAAAATTACAGTCATGGTCAACTGTAGCCAGAAACACAGAAGTGTTCATGATTTCCTTGACTGGGACCTGTATCTCAAGGGTGGAGTTTGTAACATTATTGCTTTGAGTAAAAGCTGCTGAATACTTATCTCTTCTTAAGCTTTTAGTTTTTGTTGGAAGATCCACCACAAACTGTATGGCGGTGGGGGGGGGGGGGCACAACAACAAAACAAAGCTGTGGCAGCTGGGTCATTCTGACCTGGAACCGCCAGGAATGCTTCTAATTGCGGCAGCTTGCAGTGACGAGTTGAGTCAGCCAGCCCGTGCCTCCTTGGTGGTGAGAGTTCCTAATCCGGCTCATTGTTTCGCTGCCAGGGATACGTGCCCGAGCCTGTCTGGATCTGTAGGAGGAGGCAGTCAGTCCACCTCCACGGCAGTGAGTTGTGAGCCTACTTTCCCATGTGAGTGGGTGCAGAGGGTGTCCTGTGTAGTGATGCTGGAGATCTGATGGGACGGGGGTGTGAATTAGTCGTCTCAGTACAGACAGCTTCCTTGTAGGTGGCCTTTGCTGAGCGTCTAGGACGCGCCAGGCTTGGCTGAAGGCTCCTTAGTGTCTCATTCTCTTTCAGAACCTTTCAACTCATCGATCTTCTAAGGGTGGTTTAGGACTCATGTTCCTAAGGAGGTGAAGATTCTGGGAGCTGTCACTCATCCCCACTATATAGCCAGGACCCCTAAATGTTTGAACAAGTGAGTGAGAAATGAATTCCAATGCCAGGGGAAGAAAAAGACCTGACAGAGAGAGATTGACTGAAGTGGATCCAAAGAATGGATCCCAACAATTCCAAGGTTTCCTAAACTCCCAATGATCCACCCCTCCCCACACTCAGTTCTCAAGTTCTAGGTTCAAAGAAGATGGGGGGGAGATTCAATAGGTGAACAGGCCAATAACACAGATTGATGAGGAAATATGTTTGTGGCCAATGGAGAGATTTATAATCTTCATTTTAAACAAGTGACCAAGGGCTGGAGAGATGGCTCAGTGGTCAAGAGCAATGACTTCTCTTGCTGAAGACCCAGGTTTGAGTCTCAGCACCTATATGGTGGCTCACAAGTATCTGTACCTCCAGTTCCAGGGGATCCAACCCCTTCTTCTGGCCTCCATGGGCACCAGGCGGATGCACACAGTGCACAGACATACGTGTAGGCAAAATACTCACACACATAAAATGAATAAACCTTTTAAGGAAGGACAAATACTGACGGCAACCACTACTACGTACGTCATCTTACTAATCCCTGTAGAGGCACCCAAGAAAGCATCGCTCACTCCATGTTCTGCCAAGGAGGCTGGAGGTCAGAGAGGCACGGGGTCTGCCATGGGTCACAAGGTATCAGCGGTGGAGGAGGCTGGGATTGGAACCCAAGCACAGATGTTCTAAAGCTTTGCTGGAGATTCTACTTTCCTGCAAACAGACACTGGAGATGGATTTTTCACGGGGAGGTTTGACTTTATTTTGTATTCAGTGGAGGAAAGAGATCAAATGACACAGAGTGTCAGAACTTTCTTTTGTCGAACCTAATCTCCAAGTGTTGGTCCTACCCCCAAAAGAGATTCAGTGTAGAGAGCCAAGCAGATGGGAAAAGTTTCTGGATTAGATTTGGGTGTGTGGGGTGGAATGTGTATGGAGACATTTTTTAAACCAACACCAGCATGCTGTGCATTTTGATCTATCCCTTGCTCTTCACAAAGACACATAAATCAGAAACCTAAGTTATTTGTTTTTCTGAGGCTCTTGTGTCTTTCAGGCTGGCTTTGAACTCACTCTGTAGCATCAAACATGACCCTGAACTTCTCACCCTCCTGCGTCTACCTCTAGGGTGCTGGGATTATAGGCACATAAGCATACTTGGTTTGTATATGCTGGGGCTTGTGCCCAGGGCGTTGTGCATGCCAGGCGAGCATGCTGCTTTTATCTTGTATGCAAGAATACAGACATACTTCCTGATGTCAAGAGGGGGGGGGTGAAAAGAATACAGATATATAGTCATTTGTGCTATAATACAACGTGTGTGTTCATCGGGATGGAGTTAAAGACCCAGTGCTCAAACTCTTAATCAGTGGTACACTTTAAAAAGAGATAAAATCCTAATAAAAAGGTCGCATGTCTTACACATGTGCAAACAGTTAAGAAATATATACACCCTGCAATAAATACAGACGGATAACCTTGAAGGGCACAGGTGCTTCATGCTGGCTGGAGTACCTGGTGGGTACTGAAGTGTGTGGATGCGTGCATGTTTTTTCTGTGTCCCTATGTAGCCCAATCCAACCAGATGCCATTTAGATCCACTTGCCTTAATATGTCTTGGAGAGGATGCCACACCTAAGAATACACACATGCAACTCGAGAGGTGTTCCATTTGCTCCAAACATGTCAGTATGGTCATTCAAATCAGAAGTTCTGGAGCAAGCATGGCAGCAGGCCTGACTGTGTGGGGGGACACTGAATAAGACCTAAAACTCTTGCTGACCTCGACTGTGGGAAGTGGATGACTTTGTCCCTCGCCTCTCCCGTGCACTACCTTGTCTACACTGGGTTCTTCCACAGGGACCCAGACGAGCTGTCCCGCCTCCTCTGGGTCCCTCCGAGAATATTTCTGGCAGTCTTTTGATGCAAGGATTGTGTAGGAAGCAGAATCTGACCCCTGATCCCTCTGAAGACTAACTGTAAGTTTTGTTACAGTTACAAATCCTTGCTGTGTCCTGGGTTTTGGGTTTTCTGATTCCGCAGTCTCTTCTTTAGCTTCTGGGCGTTTCTTTTGTTTCTTTCCCTCAGAATGCTGGGCAACTGTTGTAGTTTTCAGTGGTTGGCAACAAGGGCAGTTGCTTTGGGGACCCTGGACAGAATCTGCTGGTATTTGGGAGGCCTTTGGGGGCAGGTTTGTTCCCAGGGGTTGCCTGGATTGGCCAGATGATGCCCCTGCTGAACATTTTGGGGGAAATGTTTCCTGGGAGTTTGGCATGTACCCTTAGGAGTGGGTTCCAGATACCTGGTAGGTTGTTTTAGAGAGAGTCCCACTCCTAAAAGCCCACTTGCTGCAGGCAGGCCTGAGTACCTCAGGTGCTTCACCCGCTTAAGCGAGATGTGTACTCCCTGGCTTCTGGAAGTTCAGTAAACCTGAAGTTCTCTCACTGTCTGTTTTCCTTAAAATTTATGGCTCAAGGCAACTCCACCCATTTAAAGCTTAAAAACAAACAAACATAATTTATATATACATACATACATATAGATATGTACACACACACACACACACACATTTGCTTGGCATGGTGGTCCTTGACTCTGTGAGTTCTACATAGTAAGTTCCAGGCCAGTCATGGCTGCTGAGTGAGACCCTGCCTCAAAAAGAATTTATTATAATTCATCAGTGTGTGTGTGTGTGTGTGTGTGTGTGTGTGTGTATGTGTGTGTTTTGGAGGAGTTTGCACACATGCCACAGCAGCCACATGAAAAATCAGCAGGCAATTTGCAGGACCTACCGTGTGGGTCCCGGGGATTGAACTCAGGTCATGAGACCTGGCAGCAATCACCTTTACCCCCTGAGCTATCCCATAGGCACCAAAACTAGAATTTTTTAAAAAAAGTGATTATTTCAGGAGGGGTCAGGTGTGGTGAGTGTGGAGGTAGAAATTCGTTGTCATGATAAGTTTCTGTTTGTTTATCTCTTCCAGTTGGCTGCATTTCTGGACTAAAAAGGACGCCTCTCTCTGCTTTTGGATCCTGGCACGTTGCCCATAGGATGACAGTGGATCAAATTATATATAAATGAAAGGTATATAATGCATTCGTGGAGTAAAATGCATTGAATGAGGTCTTGGTGCTTTTATGCTAGACATTCTGAAATTCGTGAACTCAAGGGAAGAGGCCGAACACAGCTGAGCTAGAAAGGAAAATTAGGGACTTGTGTTTTCATAAGCCCCACGAAAGGTTGCATCAGGTTTGGGGTACATCGTTTACTTTGTCTCCTTAACTTCCTGGCTGTGTCCAATACATGTGTAGGCTTTTAATAGTTTGCCTAAGTGTGGGTCTTTGAAGTGTTCATGTGTTTTGTTGTAGCTCTGAGCTCCTTAGCCTCCTTTTCTCCTTTCCCTTCTCCTTCTCTTTCTTTCCTAATGAAAGGGCAGTCATTCCAAATAAGTTCCTCCGAATATCCTCCAAATACCCTTTGTTGTGGGAGGCTGTAGCTCAGGGGCCAAGGACTTACATATACATACATACATACATACATACATATACACACATATATGTATGTATACACACACGCGCGCGCACACACACACACACACACACACACACACATACTTCCCCCCAAGACAGGACTTCTCTGTAAAACGGCCCTGGCCATCTTAGGACATTCTTTCTTTGTAGATCAGGTTGACCTTGAACTCACAGAGATCCACCTGCCTCCAACTTCTGAGTTCTGGGATTAAAAGCATGCACCACCACCACCCAGTGCACAGATATATTTTTTTTTTATTTTTCCAGACAGATGTGTGATGGCATGGATGGACACAACTATACTCTGTTCTCTTGCAGATCCCTCCACGTTAGGAGAGACAGCCAAGCATACAGACTGGTTGTTCTGAGAAATTGGTGTAAGCGTAGCAGCCTACACTGGGAGCAATAGGGCTGTGATGGAAGAAGGGAGCTGGGAGGATTCTGTTCAGGGCTCAAAGCAGGTCCACCACACTGTGGAAGAGATGCTTGGCTGGGTATTGAAGAATGAATAGGAGTTCGTGTTATGAGTAGTGAGGAAAGGCTTTACAGCAGAGGGGAACACAGAGCTAGGCGGGTGTGTGTGTGTGTGTGCGCACGCGCGCGTGCGTGAGCGTGTCTCCCATCTTCAGGCAGCATCTGGTGGATGCTGGGAGGTGGTAGCTCCCTGTGTGCACCTGGGAAGCTCTGAGTCCTAAAGTGATCTGGAAACCGCTCAGGGACACGTTTTGCGAAACTCAAGGCGTATTTACTTGTTGATGGCGGTTATCACTGTCTCTGGAGCATTCTGTTGAATAAACAGAGACTTCTTTCCTGCCTCTGGAAGGTCATCACTTCCAGTCTTGGTGGTCAGGAAGGAAAAACAAGAGCTGATGTGGTCGCAGCTGGTGCGATGGCTGTGCCTGTGACCTCAGTGTTCTGTTTATGTGGAAGGGGCTTTTTCAGGGCCGGACAGCACATGCCATGGAGAAGGGAGGGACCGGGATTTTAAGCCGGAGGACAAGCCACGCCACACCCTCAGCAACCCTGCATGATGGGGAGGGGAAGGCTCTCTCTTGCCATCCTCCCCCAGGGGCCCCCACCCTGCCCAGGGCCCTTGAACCATGCCGGTCACATGTCTGTTTGACAGCGAGGGAAAAGCACAGCTAGCTCAAAGTCCCATCTTTCAGACCCAAAGAAGACAAAACCTGCTTTGCTAAGTTTTTTCTTAACACTAACTTAGAACAACTTAAAAAGTTAACAGATTGGGGTGAACACGAGGGACACCTGAAAGCCCCTGAGGCGGCCGCAGTACGTTTTCCGTCAGTCCCTTTCTGATTGCTGCATAGTCACAGGCTGAGCGCGTAGCCACGGCTGCTGTGGCTGTGACCCTGGTGTCCCCTGTGTTACTATACCAGGGACTGCTGCGGGTATTCTCTGCACAGGGACTTACTGAATCCATGTAGTCCCCCTCCAAAAGGGAGGGTTTTTTCATTCTGCTTTCCAGATTTGGGAAACTGAGGCGTGTAATGGCGACTTGCTCACGGTTGAGCATCGAGTAAGGAGGGGTACAAACCCAGCCTGGACCTGGAGCACATGGCATACAAACTGATGGTTAATTGTGCCGGTGTTACGGCCGATGGTACAGTGAGCAGAACATATTTTAATGTATGTCTAAACACATACATAATAATTGAAAGCATACAGCTATGGAAATTTTACATCACATATAATCTATATATGATATACATGACACATATGATGTAAAATATGTATAGATATATAGATATATATGATGTAATATATAGATTTTATATATCATATAAATACGATATATATTACATATATAGATTATATCATATATAGATTATATATGCAAACATATCACACATAATATATTATTGTATATCTTTACATCATATATCTCTTTACATAATATATTTTGCATCATATATAATCATATATGCAAACATATCATATATAATATATATTATTATATATTTATCTGTGGCCCATGCATCTGTAGATGCTCACTGAGGTCAAAAGAGGGTGTTAGAGTCCCTGGAACTATGGCGGTTGAAAGCTACTATGTGGTCTTGAGAATTGAACCTGGATCCTCTGTAAGAGCAGCAAGTGCTATTAACCACTAATCTGCCTCTCCAGACCCACAGCAGCAGTGTTAAATCTTTTCTGTTTCCCTCTCTCCCTCCTTCTTTCCCTCTCTCCTTCCCTCCCTCCCTCCTTTCCTTCCTTGCATTCTTGTATGAGAACTGAACTCACAGCTTTTGGCAAGCTCTTCATCCTCAGCCATATCCTCAGCCTGTAAAGCACTCTCTTGCTGAATGTTACAGTCTAAGAGGGTCTATGTTATTTGCAATGCCTTCGTGTGTAGCTTTCATCACGTGTGGGTGTTGTAGGTTACCTTATGTATTCCTCCTCCTTGGACATTTCTTTAGCCACCACTTTCCACGATTACCAACAGTGCTCTGACAGAAAGGCCTTAAGTACATCCTGTATATGATGACCTTTCTTCATCCTCCTCTCAAGAAGAGTGAGGGCAGAAGCCCCAGGAAGTTGCTTCAGGATTCCTGAACACTGTCAAGCAGGACCACCAGGGGGCGCTGCTCCCCAGTCACCAGAAAGTGTGTGACTGTGGTCTGGATGCCACCTTTCCTAGGAGCCACTGCTCAGGTGGGTGGTGGGTGCCTTAATTCCATCCTGTGGTGCCTGGTACTTTTGGGAGTGACACACAGAAGCATCTAGGAACTGCCTTTGCTGACTTGAGCAATAACGAGAATAATTCTACTCTTTAGACTTTGTCATAGAGGTAAATGGTGTTGAAATTCTCAAGTTGTATTCAAGTGAGTCACCATCATAGGGAAATAAAGATTTAAGTTGTCTACCACAAATAGAGTTGTCTCTCACTTCCCTTCCTCCCTGTTTTAGTTAGGATTTGCTCTAGAGTCCTGAATTCATACAAGAAATGTATAGAATGTATAGAGGGCTCTGGATTCCAGCTGGGGTTTTGTCCAAGATTTGTATTGCAGTAGAAACAAATGTTGCAAACGACAGAGTTGAAATCTGCCCTTAGGGCCAGGGGCTGGCTCAGTGGATAAAGGCACTTACAGTATAAGCCTGGCAACCGAGGTTTGTCCCCAGACCACCACACATACGTGCACATGTATACAGACATGCCTGCACAAAATTAAATAAAAATAAAATCTATGCCTCTCGCGATTCTCAAGGGAGCTCCAGGTGCAGGGTATACCCCGTGTTTAGGAGGTGGTGACTTTGAGGGACATGGGTTACCTCTGGTTCACACGGGGCTGTGTGCACTGCCCTGTCCACTCACTGCCCCGCACAGCGCAGCTCGGGTCACCACCCTTTGCTTTCCACACGAGCGAGCGTGCTTGGTTTTGTACTCCCAAGTACAGAAACTTCCTCATTGTTGAAAAAGGACCAGTTGGACTGCCTGTGGGCAGACAGCAGCGTTGTTAGGTACCTGCTGGGAGAGCACTGTGACCCGTGAGCGCTTCAGTTCTGAGAACGTTGACCCAGCGGGAGCGGGGCAGATGGAGCGCCTGGAACAGCCCCTGCTCCCTTTTCTTTTCTGTGGGGAGCGGTGGCAGCCATGGTGTGACTGCAGATACTAGTTCCGATACCATCCAGCGTCAGGGCTCCTGAGCTGTGGGGTCAGGTCGACACGCCCCTCCCCCGGGCTCCCTGCTGTGCACCAGGGTGGAACTGAGCCGCCCCACACCCTCCCGTCCTGCATCCTGTCTCTAACGCAGATCAAAGGCATGGGTTGAGGGAGGCAGGGAGCCACTGAGAGCTTCCCGTCCTTATGGGGATTTGCAACTTGCCCTTAGCTTGTTGGTTTAGGGGGGGGGATGCCTGAAGTGACCAGCTTTCTGTAAGGTATGGTGAATTTGACTTTGGGGTTGAAGAGGTCTGTGTCGCCTTTGCTTATTTATGACAGTATTGGCTGGGATAAGCATATTAGCTACAGAATATTAGCCTTTTATAAGATGCAAAATCCATAACCAAAGGGAAGCTTACTTAATTATGTCCTTGGTGCTGTTTGCTGTGGTACCTAAGGAGGACACAAATGATTCATTTCGCACACCGTAGTTACAAAAGCCACAGTTGCTGCTATTACAAAGGGCAGACTAAGGGAACTTCAGACACTTCTCTTTGGAGTCCGCTTTGCTGGCTCTGGAGAGAGGGCTTTCCAAGTGACATCTCCTCCGACTTTGTGCTTCCATTTACCGCTAGCCATGGCCAGAAAGCAAACCAAACTTTTTTGTCATTCTTTTGGAGAGCATTTGAAGATCTCTAAATAATCACCCAAAACCTTCTGTGAACAGATGCCTGCAGAAGGTGCAGCGAGGCGGGGGAGTTTCCTCACAGGCTGGGCAGGCTTAGGGGATGAGGGACTTGTAGCTTGGTCACCAGCCACCTTCCCAGTCCCCCACCTTCATTCCTCCACAGCACCTGTGGAGTTCATAGTTCCTGCAAGACAGATCAGGGAATCTCCATTCGAATGCCCGCGTTTCCTGCCAGCGGGGCTGCCAAAGAGTTTATGGGATGCAATTCTGCAGTTTAGTGCCCTTATTGCCATATCATATATTCAGGGCTTGCTATGGCTATCGTGTGGGAGCCTCCAAGCCTGGCGGGGATCCCTGGGAGGGAAGAGCATGCCATATTCAGAAGGCATCTCTTTGTTCTGTCCTGTTCTAAATTCTGGGCTCAAGCCGCCGAGATGGCTCAGAGGGTAAAAGGCTCTTACTGCCGAACCTGACGGTCTGAGTTTGATCCGCCAGACCCACATGGTAGAAGGAGCGAACCAGTTTCTGTGTTGCATAAGCAGGCATGTGAGTATGCATGTGTTCACAGACATGCTTGCACATGTACACAAACTTCAGGCTCATTGCACACAGACCGTCCTCTCATTGTGTGTAGGATTGTTCTAGTGAGAATTTGTTCAGAAGTTGGAAGGTAGAGTCAGAGTTCGTGCTAGCTAGTGTAGGACGATGTAGGGAGACTTTGGGTGGCCTGTGGGCCCCATGGCTGCCTCTGTCGTTCTCATCTATGGTCCTAAGGTCGGCAGAGATTCTGGGGGATATGTCTCCAGAAAGAGCTAGAACGTAGAGGGAGGCTCGAGGAGTGTTTGGGCTGCATTCAGAACAGACAGGGCAGGTGGAAGGTTGAGAAGAGGGGCCAGTGAGGAACCGTACATAGGGCCTGAACTGGGAGTCTGGCCTTTCTTCTCAAGTTGTGGGGAGATTAGACAGTGGTGGGGATGATGGGACCGGGCCCCTTGAGGCCCCATGAAGGGAGCTTTGCAGGCTTGGGTGAGGATCTGCAGGGTCGGAAAGGCCTGGTTTGTTGTTACTCACGCCAGCCTTGTGCTGCTTCTGAGATTTTCTGCATGCTGAGACTACAGCTCGCTTCTCACTGTTTTCAGAGATGGAGGCCAGCCGGGCCTCTCCACCGTCTTACACAGGGTGAAGTCTTCATATTCTCCACACTCCTCTCCACTTTTCTATGGCACCTCACTAGGCTTCCCTGAATTCCTCTGTGCCTCCACAGGGCTCATTCTGGAGGCTGGAACTGTGCCAGGAGGCCTTGCCAGGCTAAGCTGAGATAGAACTTTCTCCTTCCCTCTCCCTTTCTCTTGAAGGTGGCTTCTGCCCACCCCTTCCCGAGGCAGCACACACCGTCAATTGACTGCCTGTTCTGCCTACACAATGGAGGGATGTTTCAGGGCAGGATTGTGACCTTAGCTCGAGGTGGGAATGAGATACTTCGGCCATGCAGTAGGCTTAGATCATGGAAGCACTGGACTCTCGGGTCAAACTGTGATCTTGGGGGAGGGGAAAAAGGGGGGAGGGAGAATGGTCTTTGCTTCTCACATGGCAGGCAGAGGTCAGACTAGAAGCATTTGTGGTTTGAGACACACCAGCTTTCTGAACTTGGGCTTTGAGATTCTCTCTCTTTTAATTAATATTTTATGTCTGAGTGTTCTATATGTACACCTGCAGCCTGGAAGAGGACATCAGACCTCATTACAGATGGTTATGAGCCACCTGCTTGCTGGGAATTGAACTCAGGACCTCTGAAAGAACAGCCAGTGTTCTTAACCGCTGACCCATCTCTCCAACCCAGGCTTTGAGACTCTTGAGGCCAGTTGTACTATCTCTAGGAGCCTGGGGTGGTCTGGGTGGTGGAGAAAGGACCCTTCTCCATAGGAAACTATTTGAGGCTCAGAGGGAGAGGGGGACAGAAGTGAGGGGATGGGAGCAGGAAACTTTTTTTTGTTGCTTTTTGTAGCTGTTTGTCGGGAAGCTGGCAGACATGGATAGGTCTCTGTGACTTTTGGGAGAATAAACCCAGGTCCCTGTGGAGATGCAGGCAGCTTACTGGGGTGGGGGAGCAGCGTCAACTTCTGGCTGAGGCCTTAGCTGAAGGAACAGTGGCCGAGCAGGTGTACAGCTTGTTCCCCGTTTCTCACAGGCAAATTTCTCTCAGCTGCAACTGGAGCCAAGAGCAGGAAGGTCTTTGGTAAATACCCGAGGGAGAAAAGCCAGCTGGAATTTTAGATTGTAATGGAGGGGATTCCTGGGGACCCAAATCATAACCTCAACTGTGCTTGTCTGTCGCAGGCTGCTTCTGAACACTGTCAGACAGTCCCACACTCCATCTGCAGACCTCACTGTCCCCTCCCTTCGCTTCTGCCTCCTCTGAGTAGCGAGTATCTAGGGTCTTCAGCAGCCTAGTACCCTGGGGCATAAATAGAACAAATACAAGTATATATTCATGTGTGTCTCTACAGCATGTTTACTGACTCATACAGTTAACACAGGGGCTAAAGTGTCATCTTATAGTTATACTATAAAACATACATTTTATGCTCTAAAATTAGAAAATTTATACTGTAAAATGGTGAGCTGGCTCAGTTGGTCAAGCGCTTGCTATGTAAGAGTGAAGACCTGAGTTTGGATGCCAGGGACCCACTTAAAAAACTGGGTGCTATGCCGCCCTCTGTCATCCTGGCACTGGGGAGGGAGGCAGAGACAAGAGAATCTCTGCAGCTCAATAGTCTGCTGGTCTTACTGAATTGTTGGGTTTCAGGTTCAGGGAGAGACCCTGATTCAAAGCAGAGCTGGAGCGTGAGAGAGGAAGACACTCAACACCAAGTGCTCGCCTCTACGGAGCACTCACAGGCATGCATCGCATATCCAATTTTTTTTTAAAAAAAAATACGCTAGAAAGTGATGGATGTGAATAAATAAAATGGCTAAAATGAAGTTTTATGTTTTTGTGCAGTTTTTGTCGCTGTGATTGATAGGTTCTGCGATGGAGACCATGTGTGCTCTCTCTGGAGGTGCTAGCAGCAGAGTAGGGCCTTATTCTCTGAATAGTTGCAGGATTTTCGTGTCACTCAGTGAAAATGTTGCCCACCCAGAGGCTACCTAGCTTTGCTGTGCATGCTTGCTTGGTTTTTTTTTTTTAAGATTTTATTTATTATGTATACAATACAGTGTGCTGCCTCCATGTATGACTGCATGCCAGAAGAGGGCACCAGATCTCATTGTAGATGATTGTGAGCCACCATGTGGTTGCTGGGAATTGAACTCAGGACCCCTGGAAGAACAGTCAGCGTCCTTACCCTCTGAGCCATCTCTCCAGCCCTTGCTTAGGTTCTTTAGACCAGTATCCTAGCAGGTGCACCCCACCTTTTGACATAGTGACATGATATTGTCATCTACAGAGTTTGTGCTGCAGAACCACACTGAGTTCTAGAAAAGACAACAAATATCTCACAGTGGTTTACTTAAGTCTACAGTTTGTCTAGGTCACGTCCATAGCTCTCTCTGGTTGCACATAGCCCACGGGCTGCGGATTAGCACACTAGAAGTTGGATGGAATGTCATAGCCTTCTATAAAATCGGGCAGTGTTATGCCACTACTAGAAAAGGTCCTAGAAGGAAATGGTTATGCATAGATTTAGCCACGAACACGAAGGTGCCTGAAACACTTCTAGTCTCCATTTAAACTAGTGAGGGTTCATTTTCCCAGAGGAGATGTGTGGTGGCGTGCATGTGCAGGCAGAGACCGGCTTGTGAGAGTTGACTTTGCTTCTTCCACCATATTGGGCTCCAGGGAGCAGATTCAGATCATCAGGCCTAGTGACAAACACTTTGACCTGCTGAACCCTCTTGCCGACCCAAGGAACCATTTCTTTCTGGGCTGGGGGATTTACCTCTTTATTTCCATAGAATGCCTTGTACCACAGCATTTCATTTGTCCAGACCATCTTTTCATTGTTACTGCAGAATATGAGAATTTGGCTTTCTTATATATCTTGTAGCAATTATTCATCTTTTTATACACACTCCTTGAACACATACACACGTATCCAACACCCTATCAAATATATACACATCAACATGTATACATATACTTGAATTCACGCATCCAATATACAGTGATACACACATATCCAGACAGACCTGCATGTACCCAGACTCACACATGTACAAAACAGGTGCTCACTACTTCCTTTCCTTCACCTTGTAAACTGGGTGAGTCCATACTCCTCACAGACCTGTGGTCTGTGAAAACCAACACTCCCATCTGTTCATCTCCTTTCCCTACAAGTACTGTTTCTTTTCTAGACTTTAAATTCTTATGAACCTAGCCTCATATTTTGGTAGAGCTGGACAAACTTCCATTGTGATGTAATACACCACCTTGGGACATCCTTCCCAGAGTCCTGTTGTCCCCTGCTGCCATACGACTCCATTCCTGTTGTTGTTGGTGCCTGTGAGCCCCTTTATTGTCTCATGGGTTGGGTGCCCTTTTTGGAGGTTCTGTGTCGCACATTTGCTTGTGACCTCCAATTTCTAGGTGCTTCTAGAAGCCTTGAACTTCTAAAAATGTATTTTTACTTCTTTTCTTTGGATCTTGAGTTTGATTGGGTATAAAAGTCTAGGTAGGAAAGTTCCCTTGGAATTCCAGGACATTCTGTTATTATTTCAAGTGTCCAGTGTTGCTGCTGGGACATCAGAGCCATTACAGTCTCTTCAAATCTAGACTATGACTCTTCTCTCCTCTCTTTTTCTCACTGGCAATCTCCTAATATTTCGTGGTCATACACCTCGGTTTGTATCTTTTTTCTTTTATCATGCTGGGTACCCCTAGGGTCCTTTCAATCTAGAATCTTCTAGGTGATTCCCTGAGGGCCATCCCTCTCTCTTCCCTCTGCTCCTCCTCCTGAAACTCCTATGGAGCTCACAGATTAGTGTCAAATTTTCTTTCTTTTCCCTCCCAACCTCAAAGAGCATCATCTAGCATGTCAGCAGGATAAAGACACTAAAAGAAAACATGAAAGTGTTTTCCTTTGGTATTGGCATCTGCCAGGACCTTTCTCGCCAAGGTCTTGGTCATCTTTTTTGAAGTGTGTGTCTGTGAGAGGGGGGCATGGAGGTTGATTAAGTAAATAAATATTCTTAGTGACTTTATGAAATGTTTTATAGTAACTGTGGCCAAGTGTAGTTCTTTTTCCTCTCATCTTGGAAACAATATGACAGGACAATGACATGGTGGATTTAATGTTTTTATTGTTTCAGTATGTAATAATTAAATAATTTAAGTGTTTTTATCTTTTCTATTCCTTGGTCCCTCCCTCCCTCCCTCCCTCCCTCCCTCCCTCCCTCCCTCCCTCCCTCCCTCCCTCCCTTCCTTTTGTTTTTGTTTTCTTGGACAGGGTTTCTCTGTATAGCTCTGGCTGTTTGGAAATCGCTCTGTAGACCAGGATGGCATTGAAATCACTACTTCTGCGTCCTGAGTGCTGGGATTAAAGGCGTGTGCCACCATCGCCTGTCCCCGTACTCTGATTTCTTAGCTTCAACTTTGTTTTCAGGCTCTTTTCCTAGAGCTTAGATTTCCATACTTCAGCAATCTAGAAGAGTTCACTTTTGGTTTCTCCGTCATGTTTTGCAGCCTTCTGCTCTTGTGTTAAGTGCAGTGTCCCATTGAGAATGCTAACTGTGGGGGATTGACTCTTTCTGACGTTTTGTTCTTTGTCCTTTGGCTGTTACTTTTGTCTTGAGCTTTGAGGATAAAGGATTTCTCAACAGTCTTTGTGATGGCCCTGCCCATTTCTCTCTCTCTCCATCTCATCTAGACTGCTGTACCGGTTGTCATTTACCATGTGTGATCTGAAATTCAAATTCTTTAAACACGCGAATGCTCTGATTTAGCTAAAAATGAACAGCCATGCTGCAGGTACTCTGCCAAGCATTTCCAGACACTACTGCTTTTATACTGGTTAGTGACTGATCTGCTCGTCCAAGCCCTCACTTTTGTGCGCTGAGCTTGTGAGGCAAGTTCTTTGCTTTGTCCCAGCTTCTGTGAGCTGATGAGGATAGTGTTCTGATGTGGCTGCTACTCTGACAGTTTTCGGCTGGGAGGGCCTTTTGATGCCTCCATGAGGCACTGAGCAGAGATTGTAAATTACATTCATTTACTGTGTGTGTGTGTGTGTGTGTGTGTGTGCCTGTGCGCATGTATGTACCATGGTACTCACGTGGGCAGAGGACAACTTGTGGGAGTTGGTTCTCTCCTTCCACCATGTGACTCAGGTCATCAGGTTTACAGACAAGCGCCTTTTCCCTCCGAGCCCTCTGGCCTGCCCCATTGAGCAGTTTTTAATGCTAGTGTTTGATCTTGAGGTAGGTTCTTTCGTCTGAACCTTTGCTTCTCACGGTCAAGTGGAGGACGCTCACGAGGTCCACAAGCTTTCCTCAGGCTCCTCAACCCTTCCTCAGCTGACAGAGGAGACGTCATGGCCATGATCTGTCTATAAGGCAGACTCCTCCCACGGTATGTGGAAAGTGTCCGCACAGCTAGATTGTGGTCCAGTAGAGAAAACAAAAAGGGCCCTGACATTTAGTAACACCCTCCATGCTGCTTCTCCAACTTTATCTGCCAGGGTGTCCTCATCACTGTGACGTCAACAGTGCCTGCAGATAGGGAGGGGTGTACGTTTTGGAGATAGGAAACCGTCAATGTTTGCTTAGGGATGTAAGATAAAGTTTTCTTTCTTTCTTTTTAATTTATTTTGTTTTATGTGGGTGGGCATTTTGCTTGCAGGTATGTCTGCGCACCACATGTGTGCCTGAGGCCAGAAGAGAGTATTAGATCCCTTAGAACTGGAATTATAGACGGTCGTGAGCTGCCTTGTGGCTACTAGAGATCAAACCTGGGTCCCCTAGAAGAGCAGTCAGTGCTCCTAACCACTGAGTCATCCCTGTCTTTTTTCTTTTTTTCTAAATATTTATTTATATTTATTGTTATCATTGGAGTGTATTTGTATGATGTATATGTGCATTCATACGTGTGTGCAGTGACACGGGTGTGGAGGTCAGAGGACAGCTTTTAGGAGTGAGTTCTCTCTTCCACCTTGGAGTTTGGGGAGTGAACTTAAGTCTTCAGGCTTAGCTGGTAAGCACTTTCACCCGGGGATCATCTTGCCACTCCAGCTCTTTAAAACGAATATATATATATATATATATATATATATATATATATATATATATATATTTATAAAGGTCAAATAGGATCTAGGGACTAACTGGCATTTCACTTAGAAGATACACAAATGTTGGTTTTTTTGAGACAGGATTTCTCTGTGTAGCCCTGGCTGTCCTGGAACTCGTTCTATAGACCAGGCTGGTGGTGAACTCAGCGCGATTTATAAATGTCTTTAAAATCTTGTGCACAGGAAAATCTAGCAGGACAAATGTCAGCAGAAACCGTGTCTCAGCAATGGGATGCAGGAACCCTTTCATCCTGGTGAACATTCACTGCAGTTTAAGCTTTCTGTGGTATTCTATGTACTTTAAAACGCAGACATAAAGCATAAAATTGAGCAATTGTGTCCATAGCATCAGAATGAAAGCTATGTATTCACAGAAAACCATTATTTATTTATTTATTGAGCAAAGTGCCACTATGTAGCCCTGGCTGTCCTGGAGTTCACTGTGTAGGCCAGGCTGACCTTGAACTCACAGAGATCCACCTGCCTCTGCCTCCTGAAGTGCTAGGGTTAAAAGCTTAAGTCACTGGCACCTGATCCAAAATTAAAAAAATATATATATATTATAATTACACACATGTATATATGAATATACACACACACACACACATATATATATATATGTATATGATGCTCTTTGATCAAATTCCATTATCTTTTCCAAGCTCCTCCTCTCCCTAAAGTCTTTCTTCTTCCCAAGTTCTCTCCTACTTTTGTGGCGTGTGTACGTGTGTGTGTGTGTGTGTGTGTGTGTGTGAGTGAGTGTGTGGCCCACTACATGCAATCATAGTTGTCTGCATAAACATGGGTGTGGGGTTATTTGCTGAGTGGGGGCAGTGTACCAGTGACTATATCACTGTGGAATGTGACTTAAGCGACTGACCTTAGTCTTCGATCCCATTAGACCTTTGAAAAGCAGTGGAATTTACAGTCCTGCTTGAAAACATTAACCCTAAAAACATGGACTTTTGTGTGTGTGTGTGTGTGTGTGTGTGTGTGTGCACATGTCATGTGTACACGGACATTAGAGGACAACTCGAGGGAGTTGGTTTTCTCTTTCCACCATGTGAGTCCTGGGACTCAAACTTAAGTCCTTAGGCTTGGTGGCTACCCTCGTTACCCACTGAGCATCTCGCTGGCCCCCTGAGGAAATTTTTATATTTTATGCTTGCCATGTAGTAAAAGCAGCTGGCTGGTTTTACTTCCACACCATCGATCAGATGGATCCATTATTTCTGAGCCATGAATCCAGATGTTTTGCGCACGAATTAGTTTGCTGTGCTTGATGAAAATAATTATTCTGGTCAGGATTGCATGCCACGAGTGTTGCTGTTTGCCTTGCTCTCCAGTGTCCCGTGTCTCTGCTAAACACGCAGAGGTTTGTGTTGTTCTAGCATTAAGTGTCGCCGTGTAAGGACAACGTGGCGCTTCGGTTTATGCATGCCTATCTTGAAGTTTGTTATGTTATGTCTTTCATTCAGAAGAGCTTTCATTCTGTGTTAAAGACTTAGAACAAAGCAAAAATTAATTTTAGAAAAAATTTTAATATGCCCATTTAATACATACATTCAAACATGTATGAAATATTAATATTGATTATATCCACCCTGTCTCCCCCTCCCAAGGCTGCCATTTCTTGAGTGTAAGAACTTTCCTTAGCTAGTGCCCTTTTGTGGTGTGTGCCCTTTTCCCTCCCATTCCTATTCTTTCAACAAGGGCTCCCTCGGGCTTTGCACCTCCACTGTTAATTCATAGCCAGTAAACTAAGCAATGGAATGCCCATTCCCAGGCCACCATTTCTTGGGAGTAGGGAAAAAGCCTGGCGCCTGGAGCCTGAAGCATGGCCCCTGAGGAGGATCTGTCTCCTCTTCCCTTTGGCTGGTCTCCTCACCCTAGGTATCAATTGGCCTGGGCTGCCGAGTTTCTGAGCTCTGGGTGCCAATCGGGCGCCCCCGGGCAAATGGATGGGGTTGTGGGCAGGTAAGATTTGCAAGGCTTTGAGTCAGTGTACCACTAGGAAGTTCCTCCTGTGTGCCTGACACTGTTCAGACAAGGATGCTGCACAAGCAGGAGGCGTTGGTGATGTTATTGATGGTGGCAGCTTAGGTGGGCCGCCTTGAATTGAGAACTACATCAGCCCCCTCCCCCCAAGGATGAACCAACCTTCTCATGAATATCTCAAAGTCTGAGACAGGTAAACGACAACAAAGCAAAGCAGCTCGTGGACAGGAGGCCAAGACCCCGTCAGTCGTCTTTCGGGGTGTCAGTTTCTGACCGCTCCACTCTGGAGCACTTTCCCTTTGTTGGGGGTGAGGTCATTTCCCTGGCTGCAGAGAGCTGGGGAGGGGCCTGTGGGCGGTAATTATTGCGGCAGGCAGGAAGTGGTTAATAGGTTCCTTTGACTGAGCTGGAAGAGGAGTGTTGTTGCCCCCTGCAATAGAGGCGGGGAAACCACACACCACACCATTCATTTCCCTCTCAGGTGGGAACTGGAACTTCTTCAATCCCACAGTGACGTCTTAGAGGCTTATCTGCCACCACGGAGCAAGGAACAAGAGAATTTACTGAGTACGTCTTAAGACCAAAAATGATGGGCCAGATTTTGCTGAGGGGTGGTGCCGAGGTTCCAGCTATTGTGTGTGTGTTTTTATAGACGTAAGCCAGGAACTGCTGTCCATGGCTGCTGCTCTTGGCATCTGGTGTTATTCTGTGAGTTCTAAATTATTTTAAAGTTTCACAGTATATGAGACAAGAAATGCTCCAGGACATACATACAAGAAAGGAATGACTTGACCTTTTCCTTACATCCCTCACACATGTGCATTCTCTTCTGTGTGTAGTATTCATGTAAACTCCTCAGGCTGTGGTCAGAAAGAGACCTTTAAGATGGTTAAAAAATAGAGCGTCTAAAGACTAACCTTAATTAGAATTTAGATAGCAGTGTAAGACACCTCCCCCAACCATTTTGATTATTTAGAAATTAAATACTCTTTGATAAGCATTGGAGCAAAGACAGAGGGAACCAAAACGGAGGATATAAGATGTCCAGGGAAAAAAAGTGAGAAGCTGGACTTAGTGGTGCATGCCTGTCATCCCAGCCATCAGGAAGCGGAGGCAGGGGGATCGAGAGTTCAAGGTCATCCTTGGTTGCATAGCAAGCTTGAGGGGAGCCTGGGCTACTCAAGACCTTGTATCTCTGTGTGTGAGTGTGCCTGTGTGTTTGTGTGTCTCTGTGTGTATTGAAAGGGAGGGAGGGAGGGAGAGAGAAGAGATTGGCTGACTGAATTTATGGTTAATTTACATGCCAAAGCAAAGACATGGTCAAAGGACAGTGTGGTCTTACATGTCCCTATTGTTGAAGTCACATGAGCAAGTAATTATTTTAGAGGAATCGGGAGGAATGCAATAGATAAAATGGAAGGAATTGGAAAGAAGGAACTATAAACCCAAAGCTAACATTAATGCAAGGGCCAAGGAATAGAAACCGTCAGGAGGGTGTGGGGCGCTGAATGCTTGCTCTTGGAAAGGACCAGTGATAGAAATTTAACTCTGAACACAAAGCAGAGAACCGTTTGGGCAAGCACCTGGGTTTCCGGTCAGCGAGATGCCGTGCAGGCATCGGAGCGATTTTAAAAGCCCGTGGAAGAGGGCTGAGGGACATATATGTGTCAAGTGAAGTCATTATGATTGTAACTCTGTGGATACAGTCCCTGTCCTTCCCACCCAAAGTTTTGAAGGGAATTTAGTTTGCAAACACAGATCAAAATATCACAGTGGCAAGGCTGGTCCAGGAGGCAGTGGTAGAGTTCTTAGCCGCCGTCGAGAGGCTGTGAGTTTGATCCGTAAGACATCAAACAAAACCCAAAGGATCCCAGTGGCAGCCCTGCTGATTCATGACATGGTACATTTGGATCCTGAAGTTACTGTGCTAAGTGGAAGAAGCTGTGGACAGACGGCTTTCTGTCTGGTGCTTCCTTCTGTACAGCAGACAGAACAAGGAAAGCTGCAGCGACAGGGAATAGACTCATCGTTGCAGGGTTGGGGAGTGACAACTCCAAGACTTCTCTCTGGGGATGACGGACATGCCAAGTCAATCATGCCACAGTTGCACAGAAATGGTGACTGCTAAAAACCTACGACTTGTCTACTTCGTTGTGCAAATTAGTTATGAAGTTGTTACCGATAAAATGAGGATGATTGTCGTGGCATGGGAAGCTGCGGTTGTTGTGTGATACTTATATGATAGAGGCTTTTAATAAGCTAAAGTACAGTCTGAAGCAGTGGTTCTCAGCTTTGCTAGTGCTGCTAATACCCTAAACCGTTCCTCATGTTGTGGGGACCTCCAGCCGTACAATTATTTCGTTGCTACTTCATACCTGTAATTTTGCCACTGTTATGAATCACAGTGTAAATATATCTGTGTTTTCCGATAGTCTTAGACAGCCCTAGGGGAGGGATTGTTGGACCCCAAAGGGGTTGCTGTGCACAGGTTGAGAATCCTTAAGAACCCTTTGTACTCTAAAGGGAACATTTTAATATCCAGCCTTTTACCAGGAGCAGACGCGATGAAATCTGCTAACCCTGCCTTTGGGCGTGTGTGCCTCCTCTAATCCTAAGTCTGGGCTTGTGCTGTGATGCTGTTCTTTGTGGATGGCCATTTGTGGAAAAGGTTATGTCATTTGCCTTTGTCATTGACCTGAGGAGGCAGGATCCTATCTCTGGGAAAATCAGGAAAGCCCGAGAAGCTCTTCCTGGTGGAATATTCGAGGAGGCAGGCGGTGGGCTCTGTGAGTGCAGAATCAATGGGGGTTGTTACTTATATAACTTCCTGTAATTGCCTGGCAGTAGCTGTGGAGAGCCGCCCTCTCCTGTCTGGGGCTGAGCAGAGGCTGCAACCCTTTCCTTCTCGCTGCTCCGTTCACCTCCACGTCGGGCTTTGTGTGGAGGCAGCCCTTCTCGGAAGAACTGAAATGCCATTTTAACCAGAAACCTCCGTCCTCTTCTTTGTGCTTCGGAGATGGGCAATTCCTATGCCGGACAGCTAAAGAGCACGCGGTTTGAAGAGGTCCTCCACAACTCCATCGAGGCTTCCCTGCGCTCCAATACCCTGGTGCCCCGGCCCATCTTCTCCCAGCTGTATTTAGAGGCTGAGCAGCAACTGTCCTCCTTAGAAGGTAAGAACCACACAGTTTTTCATGTTGGTGCGTGTGTGTTTTATTATGAGCAGCATAAGCCTGGCGTTCTTTCTCTCTGTCTCTCTCTCTTTTTCTCCATTCAGGAAATCTAGAGTTTAGCAAAAAAGAATGCAAGTTGCACACAGATTTTTATTTGTTTAAAAGTAAGTTCAGGCCAGAAAATACAACCAAAAATATTAATCTCAGGCTCTTAGGAGGCAGGGAGAGTGCGGTGTGCTAGACCCTCCTGAAATTGTTATTTATGCTCTGATTTGATGGCATTTGAGCTTTGGTGAGGAAGGGTTTTTAATACGTTTGGCCCTCGGCTGTGTATTTTCTCTTCTTTTCCACCTGTGAATCGCGGTCTTATCTTTGCAAAATAGTTGAGAGGTTGTGTCTCCGTGTGGCAACAGGTGTAAGAACACTTTAGAAACTTTAAAAAAAAATAAAGAGTAAGCTTTATGAATTTTGCATGTACCAAAGCTAAAATACAGGTATGGGGATGACCTTGGATTTTCCTTTATCTGGAAGATAAAGGATTTGAGTGTAGATGGCTAAGAGCACCGACTGCTCTTCTAGATGACCCGGGTTCGATTCCCAGCACCCACATGGCAGCTCACAGCTGTAATTTCAGGATCCAATACCCTCACACAGACATACATGCAAGAAAAACTCCAATGCACAGAAAATAAAAATAAACACGTAAAAAGTGTGCAAGTGTATGTTTTCATGTCAAGTAAGCCTGCTGCAATCTTCAGGATGGAACGGTTTTAGAATTTTTCTTTGGTTTGTAAGTTCATGCTTGTTGCTTAAAATTATACACAAACATCAGTAGTTTTTGAAGTAGGAAAGGTCTTGGTTTTAAAGCAAAAAAAAACAAAACAAATGATTGAACAAGAAAGAAAAAAATGTCCACCAGGTTTGCACTGCATTTGGCTCCTTGGACTGTGTGTGGTGCCTACCTAGTGTATGGATGCCTGTAAGCCCTTATTTTGCAGAGTGGATAGTGTGAGTCATTCTGGTTTCCTTAGTAAATTAACCTTGCAAATGGCACAGATAAAGGCCTAGCCAACCTGGGTCTAGGTCTAAGAGAAACTAGATTTGCCCAGCACTATCAATTAGGAAAACATGAAATTCTCTGATAGTCATTAAGAGAGTGCCAATATTTTCTGGCGTTGTGTCATTGTGACTTCTCCAGGAGACAAGAAGTTATTAGAGACTCTTTAACGGGTCCCAGTTTTGACCAGCCAAAAGACCTCTATGAACTAGGCATTTCAGGGTCATCCTTAACTGATTCCTGGGTCGACAAGCCTTACCAGTGGTAATTTAACACCCACAGTTATGATGATAATTTAGAATACTCGAGTAATGTCCTAAAATCTACGGCCTGCTCGTTTGCTAATGCTGATGCCTGTGGTGATTTGGAGATGCACTTTCAGCACTGGCTGTCAGCTCTGGACTAGGACAACCGAGGTGGGGATAGGAGTGGGGAAGTGGGGATGGGGGAGGGGGGAACCGAGAACAGCAGAAAGTCCTTGGGGGCTCCCCAGTTGCCTTCTCCCACTGTTGAGGATTTCCCTAGGCTGCTCACCTTCTAGTTGGGAGTTCACATTTTCTTGGGGTCTCCTCTACAATGGATGGGCACTTGGTATTTCTCAGTGATCCCCACCTGACCCCCGCCCTGACTGTGCTGGCCCAGACCCAGGAATTCTGTGTGCTAATTTATGCTCTACCTCTGAGCTTTATCTCAGTCCCCAGAGAGAGTGTGGAGGCTCATGAATTTGATTCCTCCGGGTTCGGAGTGTTCCACGCTCCTTGCCAGCTGACGGTGGGACTGCTCAGCCTTTGAGTTCCTGTGCCAACTTGGCCCAGCCCCTCTGCACTTCTTTCTTCTCAGCAAAAAACCAAGAACCTTCTCCTGGGATTTTGTTTGTCCAGTGCAGAAGTCAGCCTGAGGGGTCGGTGGGAGAGGGAGACGTTTGGATTTGTTAAATGTCACCATAAACCAAGCACTAAGCTTGGGCTATATCTTCGGCTTCATAAACCTTGGAGCAGACAGGCATTTGGGGGCCCCATCTTGTTTTGTCTGTCTGTCGGGGTCTCTTATCTGATGGTTGGCCTTCCTCAGATAATACCATTGTTGATGATGCTTATGACCGGGGTGCTGGGACACTAAACTCCCAGGGATCTGGTAACTTTTTATGTATTTGTGGGGGGTAATTTAGTAGGGACCTTATTATAGCTTTGTTCTTTGAATTGGGGCTCTTACCCACTACCCACTTTAGGGGAAAATCCTTTTGCACAGTATTGACTTTTTAAGAGAAAGGCCAATAAAGCAGATGGCTGCATCAGCTGTAGGCATCATAAATTTACTATTTAAACAGAATGCTGGTAAACTCCTATAGTCCTACCTGCTCAGAATGCCCATGAGGTGTGTCTCATGGCAAGAGAAGAGACTTGCTTGTAAACACCAGAGTGAATAGCCTCATGTGCCTGTTGTCAGGGGTGCAATGGGGTCCTTCAATTTGTGGTTTTTATTACTGTGCTAACCCCTCAACCCTGATGGTTTTGTCTAAGGCCACTTTAAGACTCTAACCCTGCCAGGAGACCTCTGTAAACACGTCTGTTTAGTCTGCTCAGGGGGCTTCAGCTGGCTGAAGAGCCCATCAAAGTCCGGAAAGCCTGCCACAGGCCTTTGACCTTTAACCCTGCCTGCAGTTTGAGCCCTTTGACTCTCTGAGGCACAAGATCCTCTTCTCTTGTTTCTTTCTAAGTGTGTTGGAATGTCTGTCTGTTGGGCTCTGCAGAATAACGCACAGCCTGGACCCCTTGAACTCAGTGCTGGTCCGTGGCTCGGGCTCTGGAGACGTTTGTTTTAGCTGTTGGGGATCTTGCAGGAATGTTCAGTCCAAGGCTAGTGTCTGTGCCATTCTCTGGGTTCCTGCAGAGCTAGGTCAGAGCCCCATGTGGGCTGTGCCATCTGCTCTGGTGCTGGTGCCTGGAGTCTGGTGGGGCTCTGAGACCTGCCAGAGGAAGGCGCCAAGGAGCTGAGCTGCTGGGCTCATTTCTTCCACCCTGCCTGTTTATCTTTCCATGATTTTTCTGCCACTTGGTATTTGTCTCTGCACCCACAAGGTCCAGGGCACCAAGGAGGGTTGAGAGTTCTTAGTTCCTCTTCAAGATCTTGGCCCCAGTCAGGTTATGGTCCCAGTAGCTTGTATAGTTAAATCACAGGTAGAAAACTGGGTGCCACTTGGAAGTGCCACATTTTCTAGAATATCACAGCTCGCAGCGACCTAGGGCTTACCTTGTAACCAACTCATTTTGCACAGAGAGGTTAACTGACTGCCCTGTGGCCACACAGGTAGCAGCAATCTAAGTACTGAAACTTGGCTTGCTAGAGTTGGAATGTGCACATCTGTGTGTATGTGTGTGTGTGCTTGTGTGTTTGTATTTCCAGCAATGAATATATGCATCCTTTGGATGAACACTAACGTATAGCTCAGCAGCTCCCTTATGCAAAATTGAGGCAGTGCATGCTACTTCGGTTTGCCAGAACACCAGGGGCCCCTGCAGGCCCACAGGCTCAGCTACAGGCTGTTGAACAACTGTGGGTCGGTGACCCCCTCCCCCAGCTCCAGGTTTCTTATTTGTAATAGAAACTCCGTGTTTCAATGTCTCACAGAAATGCTTTTGGAATGCCTACTGTGTCATGTTCCTTGTCTAGCTACTGTATCCACAACAACCCCCCCCCACACACACACCTGGGTAGACCTAGGCAGCTGCCGGGGCTAGGAGAGAAGTGAACTTGTGCCTGAGTCTGTGTGCGCTCTTGGGGAGTCACCGTCCCTGAGAGACCCTTGGCATTTCCTTCCAGTGCAGAAGGATCAGAATGCCCAACTTCCGAGTGTCTCTAAGGACCAATGAGCGACAGAGCAGAGAGTTCATCCTAGAGGGGTGCAGGGCTCCTTGGTTTGATGAGTTCCCTAGGCCCCTGACCTCATTGAGCTTATAGTTCCAGGTGGAGGGAAAGGCCCTGTAGGAGACTTCCCAGGCGCCACCGCAGCTTCCTTACAAACCAACCCTCTTCTCTCCCATGTCCAGGCAGCGGACGAGCGGACAATGAAGAAGAAGAAGATGAGGGAGAAGGGGGCTTAGAACCCAGTAGTCCTTCGAATGCCTACCAGCTGCCCCCTCCTCCTGAAGGCTGTTGCACCACAGATGGTAAGAGACTGAACCCCTGCTCAGGATCTGCAGCTCGGTCATAACCCTCCTTGTCCCCTGAGATGTGAGTTGGGCCTGTGTCCGCACACAGGCTACAGGAGGCTGAGAGTCAGCCACTCGACCACTACAAGCAGCCTCAGCTGTAAGAATGGCATGGGGTCCGATAGTCATTGTTTTGGGTCCATTGTTTGGAAATCGGAATATATTTTCCTTATTCGAGTTGACTATGCTATGTACTTGATTTGGGATGGGTTAGGAATGACCTTTTATGCCTGTCAATTCTTGTCTGTGAAGCGAAGATATCTGCATTGTCTGGGAATCAGGGCAGTTTGTGATGTCACTACCTTTTAGGTGACAAGGAGCAGAGGCAAGGCATGCTGGGTACAGCAATGTCTCAGCACAGTGGTGAGAACTTATGCTCTGCACCTGAGGAGGCCTATGGGTTCATGTTTTAGACCCTGTTACGCCCTGAGTCACGATCTGTCCTTCACTACAATAGTAATCAGCCGTTAATTTATTGAGCCCATGTTCTGGAAGTTCAGGGATTAGAGATGAGAACTTCTGGGGGCTATCTGGGGAGACAGATGCTTTGTGTCCCCTTTGTGGGTGGTAAGCTTGACAGCGTGGGAGCTGAGGGCAACGCTAAGGCAGACAAGGTTTAAGAGATGCTTCCGGGAGAAGCGAGTCCTTCCTCTGGGTTTTAGAGGATTGGGAGGTCTTAGATAGGAGGCTATCAAGGTTTAGGGAGGCCTGGAAACTGCAGAGGAAGCAGTGTTGCAGAGGCTTATGGGGTGAGATGCGTGTTGGGGGAGCCGCAGGTGGCTGAACAGGACATGCGTGCAGGGTTTGCGAGCAGTGAAAGCACGAGACTGGAACATGATCAGGGTCGTTGCCAGTGCCATCTGCACTCTGAGGCCTGAACTTGACCTCTGCCCTTGACCCCGAGTGCCAGCTGATGTTACTGGGACAAAGAAGTCAGTGCAGCTGTGAGACAGTCCCCAGAGTGGAATGGATGGTGAGAATGGTGGTCACCGAAGTGGCTTTCACAGGATTTCTAAGTCGCCGCAGTAGACCCAGACTGCGCTAGCCCGTATTCTCCAGCTGCCCTGAAGGTGGGCTGCTTGCTGGGCTGAGAGAAAGCCTGAGAAAGGGGCCAGTGTGGACAGCCTGGAGCAGCCAAAGGAAGAGAAGCCTGTGAAGGGTGGCAGGGTCCCACGGTTGGCTCCTGGGATGCAGTGTGGATCTTGCCTCTCTCTCTCTTGGTTGACAGCGCAGAAAGCCTGTGATCTTAGCTCATTTTTATCTAGAACAGCAGTTCTCAGCCTGGGGGTCACAATGCCTTTGTGGGGGTGTTAAATGATCTTTTCATCAGGGTTACCTAAGACCATCGGGAAAGCATAGACATTTATATTAGCAAAATTACAGTTATGGAGTAGCAGTGAAAAGAATTTAACCGTTGGGGAGGTCACCAAAACATGAGGAATTAAAGGTTTGCCATGTCAGGGAGGTAGAGAACCACTCATCTAGAACAAGACTCTGCCTCGTGAACCCCGGCCATTTCCCTCTAGTTTTCCTTTTCTCGGATACTTCTGAGAACTTATTTTCCACATAGGAAATATATTTAAAAGTTTACAATGCAAAGGTCCAATGGGTATAGATGGACCTCAAGGCCCCACAGGGGAAGCTGAGGAAGCCCGGCTCTGGCCCTCCTCCTGAAGGTAGCCATTCTGCAGCCCCATAAAGCATAGTATGTAAAAGATGAGACAACCCTTACCCTCTGTTGGTTTTGTCTCGTCTCAGATGTAATTCACATCAAACCCTAACCCAGAGGTAAGGTGGTGTTTGGTGCTCCTGTGACCTCCAGGCCCTTGGTTTTGGGATGTTTCAGGACAGTGTGTGAGCCCTGTCTACCCTTTCTAGGCTTCTGCCAGGCTGGGAAGGATCTTCGTCTTGTCTCCATTTCCCAAGAACCCATCGAGGTCCCCGCAGGCTTCCTCCTCGTTGGGGCCAAGTCCCCCAGCCTGCCCGACCACCTCCTGGTGTGTGCAGTGGACAAGAGGTTCTTGCCCGACGACAATGGCCACAATGCCCTGCTCGGTGAGTTCTCGCTTTCATTTCTTTGTGGCTATCTGCTTGGTGTGGGGCCGGACGAGGAGGCCTTAGCTGCTGGAGACAGAATACTTTGATGTTTGATGTCCTACACCTGTTTGTTTGTGTGTTTGTTTTTTGCATATTTCTTTATGGACTGGAAGAAAAAATGGGAATTATTTAAAAATATGACTGGTTGGGACTAGGGAGATGTTTGGTTGGTAAAGTGTTATCGAGTACCAAGTTTGATCTTTAGCAGCCATGTAAAATTTCAGGTCTGATGGCTGTGTTTATCATAACCCCACTTCCTGGGCAGCCAGTTGAGCTGAATTATCAAGCCCAAGGATATTGCAGCAAAACAGTTTAGAAATGAGAGCTGAGGTTGTCTGCTGGCCTTCATACACACAGATGGACACACACACACACACACACACACACACACACACACTCATATGCCTACACATATAAATTTTAAAAAAAATGACTGGTTGCTTCCCTCTAGAAAGCTCATCACTTAATATTGGTTTTTGTTTTTTGTTTTTTGTTAGTTTGCTATTCAAACCTTCATTTGCCTGTCTGGATGAGAAAGGGCTTGTAAACCCTGGGCCAGGTACTTTCAGAAACTAGCAGGCAGGGGACAGGAGAGTGAGGCTGTGTGTGTGTGTGTGTGTGTGTGTCCCTGCTACAGGGTGGTCATATCTGAGTGATTGCCAGACCTTCTAGACGTGTTCTGCTTTGATTTAAGGCTCCCCCTGGAGAGGTGGTGTCTGTCACAATTCTGTAGGGGAGCTTAGACTTGTTCATGAACTTGTTTTAAGTTCTGAGAATAAAGAAGACATCAGGGGTCCAAGTTCAAGCCTTTCAGTTCCCAGGTTCTCCCCTTACACACTGTGCTTTTGCGGTGGTCAAGTATCAGTCGGGGTCGCTTTCCCTCCTGGCCATGGGAACCTGCCCACTGTCTTTCACGTCATTGCTGGCCTGCTAAGATCCTGATGACTCATTGTGACGTTGAGGCCTGACCTTCTCTCGCTCAGAGGACATTATTATGGTCTTACTGTGTACCATACTCCCTTCCTGTGTGGCAGCATCAAGGAAGAGGCCAGCTAGGATGGAGAGGCCAGAAGTCTGAATAGGGTTGGTTTGTTGCTTACCCATAAGCCGCCATGTAGCCTCCCATACCCCCTCCATCCATACAGTAGAGAGGGATTTGGATACATGTTATGGCTTTGGGCAGTTTGTTCTTGGATTTAGCCAGTTACCTCTTTGGAGGACTGGGTAGCGGATGACTTGGCAGTGGTCCATTTTCACGTGGAGTCTTGCCACTGTACAAGAGAGGATTCCTGGTCCAAACTCGTCTGTACTCTCCATGGGTTTCAGCCCTTTAAATATCCAGTTTTGTTCCCTTATGTTCCCAAACTGGGTGAGAAAACTCATTGCAGAGGAAGGGCTTGAGGGACTGGGGTGGGAGAGAGTGGGAATCGGGAAGAAAAGGAATTATTGACGTTCCCAGACTGTGTGTGTGTTGGGGGTATGTGTGTCCCAATATGTGTAAACTGTCAAAGAAGGCAGATGAATGCTCCCAGGAGGGGGCAGCATGTCTTGGGGAGAGTGGTTCCTAAGGCAGGTCTGCACACTTACTGAGATCTGCTCTTTAAGGATAATCCTGGAAAATTATCCAAGAAGCCAGCAGAAGCCCTACAAGTGTACTGAGCTTTTCTCTCTGGGTTCATGGGGTTTGCTCACTGGGTGCACGTAGTACCCGCATTAACTGTGGTGGTGCCTCACACAGCTGTCTTTTGATCTGTGGGTGGGGTGGGACGGAGATGGGATGGGACAAGAGAGGGGGGCTTGTCTGAATTCCACCCCTTTGTGACTACAAGGGAATTGGTGGGGCAGTAAATCAGGGAGGTTCTGCCTCTTGAGCCCTGGAGACAGGAATCTCCCAGCTCTTTCTGCTCCAACTCTTATGAGTCTGGCCCCTCCTAGAGGGCCCAGGAAGGAACGTTGTTAATTGCTGGCAGAAAGCCATCCAGAATGAGGAACAAGGGCTGCCTGGAAATAGCCTGTGCTTTCTCCTTTGAACGAAAGTTTATGCTCTCAGCTTGGACACTTAACACTGTTTAGGTTTTCCTGCTATTAACCCGGGTGGCTGCCTAGGACAAGGTGGTCTCCGCAGCTCCTGCAGTAACCAGGTTCAGCCTAATTTAGTGATCCATAAAACTGGACCTGTGGCTCATCCCCTGGGAAAGCAGAGCCTTTAGGAATATTGTTCTAGCAACTTTGAAGCTGTTGGGGGATTTTTGTCTGAGAAAATTGAAAGGTTACAGTTGTAGGCATGTTCTTCAGCTTTTGCTGTGGTTGCCAATCATTAATCTAAGTTGGTCAATCCCTTAGCCACCAGAGAAGAAAAGGTCTCTCTTCCTAGCATTCTCATTTCTTAGGAGAAAATGAGTTTGTGGTTTATCTGGCAGGTAAGTTCTCCACACATTGATGGAATGTATAAGGTCAAGCCGAAGGCTGGTGTTTATGCATATCCGGGAAGTCAACCCTTCCATTGGAAGCCCCTGGTTTGGTGTGGAGACACAGGCAAACAGACACAGCTTGGTCTGTGGGGTCCATAGCATCAATAGAAAATAACCACACCAGCAGATCTTATACCTCATCTTATGGGGGCACTGCACCCTCAGAAAGTGACCAGGGTGTTACCATGGACTGTTGGTGATGGGAGGGAGTTTTAGTGGCAGCCAGGTTCTGACAAATTAGTAAAAATATTCTAGTTGGAAAATAGTAATAACGGTGGTAGAGGCAACACATGAATAGTAAATCTTATTTATTGAAGACTCACGTGCCTGGAACTATCCCAGAGAGGTTGAAATAACAGCTGAAGTAGAGACACCGTAATCTACCGTTCATATGTGACATTCAGAGGTCCCCCATGCAGCAGCTGGGAATACTTTAACCCAGGTGATGTAGGACTGGTTTAGGGAAGCATGGTATGGACACTCGGAGAGATGTGTGAAGATGGCCTTCATTTGGGTCCTGCAGGACAGAAGCTGGGAAGCTGCCTTTGACCTTAAGAAACAGAAGAGCCCAGAAGGCCACCATGTCGTTGTCTTCAGTGATTCCTTGTGTGGGGTGCGGCAAGCCCCATGCTGTGTGACTTCTTTCTTTTTTCCCTGCCAGGCTTATCTGGAATCAAATTCTACCCACTGCATGCTTCATCTGAAATTATTTCTATGTGTATCTGTCTCTGTAAGACAAAGACAAATTTTTGGAAAGCCAGTGTCATTATCCTATCTAAAAAGTTTAAGCAGTCTTTAATATTGTTACGTACTCGGTAGTGAGTTCAGATTTCACTATATACTCAGCTGTTTTTTGTTTGTTTGTTTGTTTGTTTAAGTTAGTTTATTAAAATTCAAGACCCAATCCAAGTTCTCTTAAAGTGCTTGGTTAATTCATTTCTTCTCTTTTGCATTTTTAATATGAATGTATGTTTTGAGACACAGTCTCGTGTATTCTAGACTGGCTTCAAACATACTACATAGCCTCCACAGCCGATGACCTTGAACTTTTGGTCCTTCCCTCCCATTGCCCTGCGCTGGGATACAGGTGTGCAGCCCTGTGCCTGGTTTTAATGTAAGGTTGAGATCAAACCCAATGTATCATACCCAGCAAGCAGGCACTTCACCTCGTGAGGTACAGCCTCAGCTCTTGCCTTTTGAAAATGACGTGTCCCTTTGTTTTCTCCCTTCCATGGTATACTTTTAAGAAATATTGGTGGTGTCATGAATAGGCAAATAGGGGCTGAAGAGAAGGCTCAGTAATTAAGAGGGCTTGCAGCTCTCCGAGAGGACCTGAGTTCAGTTCCTAGTACCCACTCCAGGGTCAGGAGATTCAGTATCCTCTAATGGTCTGTGTGGGTACCTGAACACATAGACACCCCCCCACACGTATGCATACACATAAACAAAAACAAAAAAATAAATCTTCAAAAAGTAAGGTAGTTACTGTGTTTTAGAAAACTTTCTTGGGTGTCCCACGCATAACCGATTTTTATCAAAAAGGAAACCAAGGCAGGAGTGAGTTTTGAGCTGAATACAGAACTTAAGATAACTATGATGTTCTGGCCGGAACTTCAAGCCCTCCACAGTGTACCCCAACAGGCCTGTGTCTCATCTGGTGTCTAACGGACTCAGCTTTGCTTGTGTCTTCCACCCAAGTAGGGTGTTCCTGCACGGGGCTGGGATTTGTCCTGAACTTCAAGGAGAGACTCAGAAATTGTTGCCCCCACCTTTGCTGTCAGAGATCTTCACGTCCACAGACAGGAATGTGACCATGGATGCGGATGTGAGGTTTGCGGCCACTCCTAGCCCTGCTGCAAGGACATCCAAGAGTTCTTCTGTAGATGGTAGTTCATTAGGAAAAGTCAGATGTTAGGGCTTCCAGCCCATTCGTGAGGGTTGGGAGATGGAGACCCCCTCTCTGCAAAGGAAGGAATCCCGGAAACAAGTCTAGACATCCCCGTCCCGCTCTGCCTCCCCTCCCCCCAGAGTCATAACGCTGTGTGCTTAGACACCACCCACCACGTCCAAAGGAACACATGGTGAGAGCTTATGGGAAGAATCATGTCACTTCAGACCTGGAAGGCAATCACAGCTTTTATTTCTGTCTTCTGTGACTGGGCAACCCAGAGCAGAGAACAGAACAGGGACCAGAAGAGACCAGAACCCAGGACAGTTACTGCTTATCTCTTGCCGCCTGCACTCTCCTCTCTCCCACTTGGTCCAAGAGGAAGGAGAAAGGACACCATGCTCTGAGTCTGGGATGGGTTAGATAGCCAGGAGACACCTTAACCCTTGTAGTGTCCCTGTGGGGAGGTTTTGTGGAGATGATGACACATCAGAGTGAGGAAAGCGAGGCTCAGCACCTCCCAACACCCCAGACTTTACGGATAATTGTACGGGGTTCATGAGATTCAAACAGGGCGTTGGGCATTGGTAACATGAAGGGCTCCGCACACACAACTTACCATGCAGCGGCTGTGCAGTAAGTATTAGCTCCCATCACATTTGCAGACGGTGAAGATGAAGCTCAGAGACAAGTTGTAGCCTGCTTGATAGACTCGAGTCAGGGCCTGACCCCGAGACCTGCTGACTCTGTGTTCTTGTTTACTTGCTGCAGGGAGAGGTGGTCAGGGGCTACTTTCCCATAGGAGGGCATGCTTCATTCGCACTGTGGCCTGCAAGTGCAGTATCCATTCGGGCATGTGATCCTTACATAGATGGCCCTCTAGTTGCCACACTAGACCCAATGGGTGATCCTGGGGTGCTGAGTTGGTTAGAGGAGGGTTTATTTGTGCTGACCACTTTTGGTGGTGTGGTAGTTGAAGAACCGTCCCTTCCTTTTTGGCCTTTGTGCCCAGCAGTAGTCTGAATCATTAGTCCAGATATCTCATTTTCTGATGAGTTTTTTTAAAATATATATATATATATATATATATATATATATATATTTCTAAGTCCCAAAAGGAATGGCTCCGTGTTGTAACCTTTCTTGAAAGTGTCTGCTGCTCTTTAAGGAATTTCCTGAAGTCTTAGGATGACATCATCTGCTCAGGCTAGGTCCTATGCTCTCACCCTGGCTTCTTTGCTCATTCCCCAGCTGCCTCTCAGAACAGCTGTGTCCCTCTCAGAACAGCTGTGTCCCTCTCAGAACAGCTGTGTCCCTCTCAGAACAGCTGTGTCCCTCTCAGAACAGCTGTGTCCCTCTCAGAACAGCTGTGTCCCTCTCAGAACAGCTGTGTCCCTCTCAGAACAGCTGTGTCCCTCTCAGAACAGCTGTGTCCCTCTCAGAACAGCTGTGTCCCTCTCAGAACAGCTGTGTCCCTCTCAGAACAGCTGTGTCCCTCTCAGAACAGCTGTGTCCCTCTCAGAACAGCTGTGTCCCTCTCAGAACAGCTGTGTCCCTCTCAGAACAGCTGTGTCCCTCTTGGAACAGCTATGTCCTCAGCTGGAAGGTTTTTCTGTTGCAAGGGACCAGTCTGCCTGCTGGACCCAACTGTCCGCTATGAGACTAGGCCAGGAGTCACCAGGGACTGCTCCCCACATGGCTGTAGCCACTTCTCCGCTGGGCATGGTTGCTGACACCATGACAGGCCCATGTATATGGTTTGTAACCCGCCTAGCTGGTCTCTCAGTGCCCTGGACCTTGAAGTTCCTATGCCTTGCTCGGCATCTTTTCTATACTCGGGCTTAAAATTTCTTCTCAGGAACCCTAGACATTTTTGTCCTGTATTCTTGGGTGCCAGTTGGGCTGTGTGTGTTCCTAGGTTGGAGGTCAGTGAATAAGTAGAAGTGTTTATTATTAATTAATTGGTTAATCATCCCTCTCTTTCTTACCTTCTTGGCCACGGAATCACATGGTGCCCTCAGTCGGCACACATATGCTTACACAGATACAGCCCAACATGTATGCAGTCACACCAGAGCATGGCCATTTGGGAGGACAAGACATACATCTGCCTGACGCTGAGCAGTTCCCAGGACTCTGAGAAAGCTGAGCGTAGGAGCCTGGGAAAGTGTCCGTCCCCAGTCTCCCCTCTTGAGTCCAGGAGCTGAGTACTGAGGAAGGGCTGGACCTGGGTAGGGGAGTTGTGGAGAAGAAACTGAGGCAGAGGCAGGGCAGGGGTAGTTGGAGCACGTGGGTTAAGAGGCACCTTGTTTCAGAGAGGAGAAGATGAAGCTAGGGATGGATGGAAGATTCCACAGCCTTTGGTGCCTGTGGGATCTGAACTTCATCCTTGGGTTGCGGTTAAATCCCACCCTTTGAGTCTCAGTTTCTGCGGATTGCACAAGAACGTTCTGCTTCCCACCGTGACTGACAATGGGGTCAGTTAAGCAGAGTACATGTGCTGTGTACTTGACAATGAATGGTGCAACGTCCTGGTACTTTGTGCACATCGGCTTCCCCCAAGCCCCACTCAGCATCGTCCTTGTCCGTGCTGCCTTACCTGTTCACACTGGTGTGGCATGAGCTGGATTTGAATGGCTACGTCACCTGTACTTATCCCAGCCCAGCCAAAGTCTTTCCTTGTTTCTACGGCCTTTTATAGAATAAATGTTAAAATGCTCAAGACATGTGCGGATTGGAGATTTTGAGCAGTGTGGAGTCTTCTCTGGGGCAATGTCTTTAACTTTCATGTCACCTACTGGACTTCTTCTGAATATGAGCCAGAATTCCCAGGGACAACCTGCTTAGGAGCAGTACTTACACAGAAACCTGTGACTTTTATGGCCTCACACCAAGTGAGCCCATCAGGCAGAGGGCTCGATAAAGGAAGTAAATGTGGCTCTGCCTCAGGACCTCCCTTGACCCAGGACGCTGGACTCCGAGGAACCAGGCCTGCTATTGGCAGAGCAAGGTTGTCTTGGGATGGCTTACACTCAGGGGCAGTGGTCAGGTGGAGAGGCCACATTGTTAGGTCTCTCTTGTACTAACCAAGGCCTGTGGCTGGTTCTGTTGGAGTGGCCTTGTGCTTTGTAGAGACCCCTCCAAATGCACGCTCTGCATGGCCATAGCTCATACGAGGAGCTTTCTCATCCCCTCTCAGATGGCCTATCTAGGGCTGCAAGCTGGCAGAGAGGCCCGTCTAGCCTGTCGCAGCAGGAGGATGCCCCACCCCGACACAGCCATTTTTTCGAACGGCGTTTCCACTCTGCAGGCTGCTAAACTTTGGGTCTCACTCCCAGGGTCCCCACTAGGCATTTGGTAGTTTTTGATCTGCCTGACTGGCTGAATAGGCTACAGCTGGCCTTTAAAGTGAGCTCCACGCATGGCTCGCTATCTGCTGCTTCTCAGCACTGGGTTTTGTTATGACATCTTCCTGCCTGTCTATCTTTGTGTTTTGCTCATGTTTGCCCCAGCTATCCTTGCTAGTCCCCCCTCCTATCCCCCTCATTTGTTCCCTTCCTCCTCTGAATGTTACCCAAACATTATATATATCCAAAAGCAATATATATTTATTGCTTTATATATATATATATTATATTATATATCCAAAGCAATATATATTATGTGTATAAATATGTATCATATATTTCACATATACTCATATAAAAATCTTGATTTTGAATATCATAAAAATTATAATATTTTGTCTTTCTTCCCCCATTATCCTCACTTATTCCTCTCTCCATCTCTTTTGAAGCCACATGTATACATATATATATATACCCACCCACCAACACACATACACACACATATATGTTTAAAATACAGGTTCTGCATATGAGAGAAAAGCATGTATTGTTTGTCTTTCTGAATCTGTCTGGCTTGTTTCACTTAACATAATGAACTCTAACTCCATTCACTTTTTTCCCCCCTTCAAATGATACAATTGTGTTCTTCATTGTGGCTGGATAAAATTCCACTCTATGTGTGTGTGTGTGTAGACTATATTCACGTACATGGAATTTTTAACACACACACACAAACACACACACACTGCCCCAAGAAGGTGAAATCTCCCACACTTGCCCAGACTCACCTTTGTGGCTCAGACCCTTATTCCCGTTTGAGTCAAGGCAGTCTTGACTCCTCAGCCTGAGTACCATGCCTATGGCAGTCTCTGGGTGACTGACGGTATGGGGGTGCAAAGTCAGAGTCCTGATGAACTATGGCCATTTGAAGGGAAGTTGAAAGGGAAGCAGAGAGGCTCATGGTTTGCTCCCTCCTGCCCAGGTTTCTCTGGGAACTGTGTTGGCTGTGGGAAGAAAGGCTTCTGCTACTTCACCGAATTCTCCAACCACATCAACCTGAAGCTGAGCACACAGCCCAAGAAACAGAAGCACCTCAAATACTATCTGGTCCGGAACGCACAGGGGGCACTGACCAAAGGACCATTGATTTGCTGGAAAGGCTCAGGTGAGGCGGGGCGGAGTGGGGGGACTTGAATCTGGAGGGGTGGGAGTGGGGAGCTGGGAGTGCAGCCCTGGTGAGCATTGTAGGGCTAGGAGGGGAGGGGTCAGGGACTTCTGTACAGAGGTACAGGCTGTAGCAGGAGAGCAAGCCCTTGGCCCTGAAGTTGCTCCATGGTGTCACTGGACAGACTCATTGCATGGTGCAAGCACTAGCCGAGGGCCACCTGGTGCTGAGCCTCTTTTTGGTGGGTATAAGGGACAGTGGTTTTTATTCCCAGGGGACATTTATCACTGCTAAGGGATGCTTTTGATCATAGTGTCTAGAGGTTGCTCCTGGCACCTAGACTAATGCTAAAATCCCTGCAACCCTCAGCAAGAGGCTAGGATCCCCCACAGTGCCACTGGGATGAGGCTGAGAAAGCTGGGTTTGAACAATACCACACCATCACCACCTTCCGCATCCCTGAACTCGGCTAGTTGCGACCAAAGAGAGCAGCTCTGGGGTGTGATCCCCGGGGGTGAGCTGGGCTCTGGTTTTACCAGGAAAAGGCTGCACAGTGGCCGGCCTCAGTCTCGTCTGTCGCTCTCCCATCTGCTGAGGGAAAAAAGCTAGGACAGTGGCTGTTCTGAAGCCTGCCCGGGATGGTGGAGTGTGTCTGAGAAGGAACTTTCCAGAAATGCCCAGAAGAGCTGTCCTTCTGTCCCCCACTTTTCTGCATTTTCTGGAATGTTCCACACAGGTTCTTTGTGTGGAAGGAGGATCTCTCAGGTGTGAGTGACTGACTCTGAGTACTATTCCTCGATTCCCCTCCCCCTCCTCTTCCCCTCTCATTTCCTCTTCCTTTATTGCATGCAATGACTATTTAATAAGTTCCTACCATGTACCAGTCAGTCCCAGGTCCCATGGATGAAGCTGACCTTCCCTGTGGGTCCAGTTCTCTATCCTGCTCACGGGCTAGGGCTGCTGCTGGGGGAAGGACGTATATATGAAAGAGGATGGTGTAGGAGAGGAGGGAGGTGCTGAGTGGTCCTGTGTCTTGGGTCATTACCATCACCCCGTGTCTCCTTGGATGTAAAGCACAGGCTCAGATAGCTCAGTTGCATAAAGTGTCTTTCTTTCTTTTTTCTTTTCTTTTCTTTTCTTTTCTTTTCTTTTCTTTTCTTTTCTTTTCTTTTCTTTTCTTTTTTCTTTTGAGACAGGTTTTATCCGTAGCTTTGGAGCCTGTCCTGGAACTAGTTCTTGTAGATCACAGAGATGTATAATTCACAGAGATCCGCCTGCCTCTGCCTTCTGAGTGCTGGGATTAAAGGCATGCGCCACCACCGCCCAGCTAAAATGTATTTCTTGTTCCCCCCACTGGACACTCTTATTCTGTCTGCGGATAGAGTCACCCTTTGGCAGGGAACCATTTATGGAACAAGGCACCTCTGCCCTGCAACACAATGAAACAGATTAGCATGGCACTGGCATTCTTTATAGACGCTTGTGCCCCACGGTCCTGTAGACAATTCCACTCTAGGAAGTCATTCTGTAGTCATTGGATAAGGGCCAAGTAGATTTTATTACTGCTTTCTTCTTCCTTCTTTCTCCTCTTCTTCCTGGTCACTGTCATATCATCATCTTCTTCTTCTTCTTCCTTCTTCTTCTTCTTCTTCTTCTTCTTCTTCTTCTTCTTCTTCTTCTTCTTCTTCTTCTTCTTCTTCTCTTCCTCTTCCTCCTCCTCCTCCTCCTTCTTCTCCTCCTTTATTTTTTCCTCCTTCTTTCTTTTTTTTTGGGGAGTGGTTTCTTTGTGTAGCACTGGCTGTCCAGGAACTAGCTCTTGTAGACCAGGCTGGCCTCGAACTCACAGAGATCCACCTGCCTCTGCCTCCTGAGTGCTGGGATTAAAGGCATGTGCTGCCACTACCACCACCCAACTTCATGTGTCCTTCTTGCTTCTGTTAGAGTTCAGAAGCCGGCAGAACTCCACCAACACCTGTTCCAGTTCTCTGTTCCCACCGCTGGAGAGCTCGGGGTCTCTGGCTGCCTTCCCCAGTGATCCTGTTCCTGGGACAAACCCCAGTGTCCCCGGGGGAGCTCAACAGGCAGGTGAGACTACTGAGTGGTGTCCCAGGTGCTAAAGCCAGGCCCCTGGAGTTGGCATTCTTCAAAATAAATAAAGGTCACACTTGAGTGTTGTTGCTCGATGCCATCTTGTAAGTTTTACTTGGTGTGTTGTTGTCCTAGGTTATTTTGAGTTTGTAAGTTTTAGCAAAGTGTTCACATTGCCTTTCATTTGGAAAACTTGCCTGCTCTCCTGTTGGGTAAGGAATGTGTTTTCCCCAGTGTTGGGGTTTTTTTTGCCCCCCATCCCTTCCCCAGTGTTGAGATCCTGCTTCAGAGTCATTCTGCCTCCCCAAGTCACAACACAAGAGTTCAGGAGATGACAAGTATCAGGTCAACATTCCAAGAGGATTTCTAGGAGGGGCAGAGGTTAGATTCCTGTCCTTTATCCCACGTTGGGTGTGCCTACCCTGGGCATGTATCTTACTCGCTAAAGCTTGCTGTGCCCTGTGAGCCAGTGGGCTGTTTGGAAAATTGAGGTTCCATGGAGGCTGAGGCTTGCCCAGGACCTCACAGGGAGGAGTTGGGGGAGGCAAGTTTGTATACCAGGTATTTCTGTTTCACATGCCTGGCCCTGAGTCACACAGACGAAGCCTGTAAGTAAGTGTGGTTGCCATTGTCTGGAGACATTGGCCTTCCTAAGGACTCTGGAAGGCCATTGGTGGTTTTTATCCTTCCTGCCCAGAGAGTCAGTGTGGCACATTGCCCTGGGAGAGAAGCCAGTGTCCTGGGCTCTGCAGACCCATCAATCACTCTCACTGGGACACACTGTCCTTCAGGGGCTCTAGGCTCCTTTTCACAAGCTGGCCTCTGTCCTCTTCCTCCAACAGTGTTCTGGCTCTTCTCTTTGCCACTGTGGACTGGGGAACCCGCTGTTTTGTGTCTAAGCACCTGGTGTAGATACTGGTGCTGCTATCCTTTGCAGAATGGTGCAATTCCCTTAATTCCTGGAACTTAACTCTGTTTGCCCTTGTGTAGACCTGGGGGTGTGGGGTGTCCTTTTCAGTCTAGTTCACAGGGTTGTTATAAGAATTAAATGAGATTATAGTACGAGCAGCCCCTTAAGGGACTTGTTCCATGCCCTGGACGTCTACCCACCTGCACCCTTCACACGGTGGCTCTGCCACTTCCTGTCATGACTCCCATTTTATGGAGGGGACACTGAAATTTGGAGAGATATAGTGTGTGTTTCAGGTCACATAATTTGTAAGTAATGGAACTATGGTTCAGACACAGGCTGAACAGTCCCAGAATCACATTCCAACTGTCACACGGGCCACCACCTTGACAGGGAAGTTTCATGAAAACCTTCCTATGATTCCAGCCAACGTAGGCCTCCTTATGGTACCAGAGTCCATGGTTGCCCCCAGAATTAGTCTCAAGACTTAAGGAACCTGAACCCTATAACTAGCCCAGACCTTGTCATCAACCAACCTGCCAGGCTTCCCTGCAATGTTTTGATATAAAACTGAATTCCGGAGCTGGAGGAAGGTAGGAAGCAAACAGAATCAACCATCTCAGGTTAGGAAATTCGGCCACCCATGCACCCCAAGACCTTTCCTTACCCATACTACACCCTCTGGAGTGAAAACAGAAGGTTCATGGAATTTATGTGCGCATGTTCATATGTGTCTGTCTGCTCCCATGCTCCTGTGTGAGCAGGAATATTTATGTCTTTCTAAATGTGTGTACATGTATTTGTGTATATCGGTCCCTTGTACATTTGGGTATTTATTAAGTATGTTTTTGTGCACTTGTATGTATATGCAGGGGAACATGCATATGTTCCTGTATGCATACCTGTGCATACATGTACATGCATGTGAAATCGGAAATGAGTTTACATTCATATGTGCCCATTTATGTCCACATGGGCAAGAATGTACACACAGGTGTACATGTGTTTCTATATGCACACCTGCATGTGTGTGGGTTTAGGAGTATGTGCACAAATGTGCACATGTGAACACATATGTATCTTTGTGTGGCAGAATCACCATGTCAGAAACCTGCTTTCCTGATAGAACTCATCAGAGCTAGTTTATCTGCCTGGTTCCGGGGCAGCCTGTGCTCTGACCCCTTTCCCATGCTTTCTGCTTTCAGGTCCGGCCTCTGATCATCCCTCAGTGACCACAGCAACGGGTCCCACTGTCTTCAATGGCAAAGACTCCCCGAAACAGCCCCAGCCGGCAAAGAGTGGCCTGTCTGCCGTGCCTCGTCCCTCAGCTTTAGGTAGTGCTGATTATTCCTAGAGGTGTTAGGGCCCTTCTTTACTCTGGACGTGGGCCAGAGGGGACATGGGTACAGGACTGGGGACATGGAGGCTCCAGAGTCTAATGTGTTGGTGAACATCAGGGCTGATGTCACATGTCCTCAGGTCTGTGCCTGGGCCAGAGCTATGGGAGAGTCATGTGCTGAGGGGCAGAGAGGGTTTTGTGCTGGTGGCAGGTAGCCTCTCTTGATGCAGGTTTCGGGAAGACTGGGAGTGGTAGGGGAAGGTGGGTGTTGGGGCAGATAAATATGAATCCAGAGCCCAGCTCTGTCTTGTAAGGCAGTGGATCTTGCAGCCTTCTTCAGCGGTCCCTCCTTGGGTGTAGATCTTACAGCCTTCTTCAGCGGTCCCTCCTTGGGTGTAGATCTTGCAGCCTTCTTCAGCGGTCCCTCCTTGGGTGTAGATCTTGCAGCCTTCTTCAGCGGTCCCCCCTTGGGGGTAAGACTGCCTCTCTGAGGATAGGATGAGAATCCCCAGCTGCTGTGCACATCTGGGAGCTCACTGCTTGACACTGGCTATCGGTATCAGTGTCAGCCCGCCACAGGAGCTTGTCTGCCCATTTAACACCTGGAGGAGGTGATAGCGGGGAGGGGGTGTGATAATTGAGTTTTGGAGGGAGGGAGGGGGCAAAGAGACTTGGGGACTGCATTCAAACTCTAATTCTCTTGCTCTCCCACCTTGCTGTTCCTAAGAATGTTCCGGAAAGTCTCGCCCGCTCTCCTTCTCTTCCTGCCTTGTCACCTGGCCTCCATACCCCATGCCCACCTGAATTGGAGCCTAGGGTCTGAGACATTAAATTGGAAAGGTTCTTAGAGAATGTCCATCCTGAGGATGGAGTTGTAGCTCACGGATAGAGTGTGTTTTCCTGGGTTTTATTTTCAACATCGTGGAAAAGACAGGTCCAGAGAGGCACCCTGGGCTGGAATACAACTTCATTGTAGCAGAAGGTTTCTCTGGTCCAAATCTGTCGGCTGTATAGCCATTTGCTGAAAGAGCAGCACTCATGAATCTAAGACTCTCCATTCTCGACTAGCTTTCATATTCTGGAATTTTTATCATTCTTCAGCCTACCCTTAAGTCTCTCCCCTTCCTCCTGTGGCTGTTCCTTCTCCAGGGTGGATGCAGGGCAGCTGCATGGCTGAAGAGTGGCCCTTGGTCATAAGGACAGGAAGCCCCTTGCTGTCCATAGCTTCTTCCCTGAGCGTAGCTCCTCTGTGGACATGTAGTCTTCACCCCATTCAACAATACAGCAGATCCCCTCAGCCTGGGGCCCTGGGACCTTGGTTTTGGGCAGGTGGCTCACAGAGGGTTGGATTCAGGATTAGACTAGAACTTTCCAAGCTTACTTCGTGGAGGTGTGTGGGGAATGAAGCTCTTTAAGTTTCCTGCCGGGATCTCAAAGGCCTTCTGGAATTTAGCTCATTGACGGTCATTCATTCCTCTTTTAACTGTTCACTCCCGTGGTGGCTTCACCATGATGTCCACACTCTGCACAGTCCCTCGGTGCTCACCCTGCCTCTGTTAGACGGCTTTCTAGAGCTCAGCTCGGGCCATCACTCGCACTCGCCTCTCCCTGGTGGGGTCCAGCCACCCACTCTAATCTTTAACTTTTGAAGGTCCCTTGCAGTCCCTAGCGTCTGGCTGTGGTAGAACCCGACAGAGGGAAGGACTGAGTCAGAGACGCTGGCTGACCTGGTTTGCGGCATGTGTCAGAGCTACCAAGTCTTCGCGGTCAGTGTGTTGGAACTGCTTCCAACTAAGTTAGGCCTACCACTGGCCGCTCTCAGTGAAACACTGCCCCCTAGTGGAGGATGGGAAATAGCCTTGTCTCGGATGAGGGGCTGATGCTCCCAGATGGAGGGGACGGTGCTCCCAGATGGAGGGGACAGGTAGCTAAAAGTCCTGAAGCCTCCTCAGAAAATGCCATATAGGGTTATCTCTGGAGACGGAGAAATAATTGGCTCACGCTGATAACAGGGGCTGTTCCTGGTGATGTTTTGAGATCACTTACTGGCTTAGAGCCCGGTAGAGACCTTTCTGGTTGACCCCTGTAGATCCCTCCTGCATCCTCATCTCCAGCCCTACCCTCCTGTAGTTGGGGACCACGCCCTAGAGGAACCGGATCCTGTCTCTGAGAGCTCTTCCTCTGCTCCTGGGGCCAGTGTTAGACGAGCTGGTGCAGAGATGATGGTCTCCCTGCCTTTGAGGGCAAAGAAGCCTGCAGGTTTGAAAGCTCTCTGTAAAGTCAAGGGCTTCATGTCCTTTTACCTCTGTGTCTGTCTGGTTTTGATTTTCTTCCACGTTGGTCAGTCTAAGGATAGGTAGTTATCCGAGGTTCCTTCCAGGAGACTCAACAGCGGTCGTTCTCAAAGGGCTGCTGCTTTAGGCATAGCCAGGCCTGTGCGTATTCTCTGCCTAGGCTGAGGGAGACATCACCCTCGGCCCTGTGGGCTCCACTCTGTGGGTTCTCGTCACCCAGGAGCCCCAGGTGTCAGGAGGCCTCATTCCACGCATGCTGAGCTTCTTGAGGTCCTCAGAACAGTCTTGTGTTCGGACAGACAGGTTTTCGTTTGAAAACTCAGACAGTGAGTTCGTTCTCACTGACTATCCCTGGCTGGCCTGGAACTTGCTGTGTAGACCAGGCTAGCCTTGAGCTCGACAGAAATCTGCCTGTTTCTGCCTTCTGGGTCCTAGGATTAAAGGCATGTACCTCCCCACTGCCCTCCGGCTTGGCTAGGTAGTTTTAAAAGTGTTCAGATGTGTTTAAAGTATGACAGGGGTGAGACGGGACCTCTGGACAGCTGAGCACTTGTGTCCAGAGTTTAAAGAAAATAGGGTAGCCAATTCTTAGTACTAATTTATGAATAGTTCTCCGTCACTAGCCTGTTGACATCCAGAGTGGGCTGGGATGACTCACAAGCAGCAGCGGATCCAGCTTCTGCTCTTGCTTTTTAATGAAATTAGCTTTCCAGCTTGGTGGGAGTGTGAAATTAGCTTTCCAGTTGGGCGAGGGTGGGGTTGGAGGGTAGGAAGCGGGTATGCATGTGGATCAGTACTGCCCTCAAGTGGCAGAACTGTGCTGGTGCATTGAACCTTTGCTGGGCTGGTAATGTTGATACTGGCGGGAGAGGCAGTTTACGGAGCCCAAACCCCTAAGTGTTTCACTTAAGTATTTTATATGCATCTCTTCTTCTGGTTAAGCCACTTCCTCGGTAGATTTTTACTATTATTTTTGACTGTTTTAAAAACCGAGGAGCTCAGACTTAAAGAGATGCAGCTTAAACAACTTCGGAGCGAAACATTTATAAAAATCCTTCTGTCTAGATCCATAGAGCTGAAATTTTAAAAAAATACCAAGGGTTGGGGGATGTAGCTCAGTGGGAGAACATCTGCCTAACATGTACAAGGTCCTGGATTTGAGCCCCAGCTCTGTCAACGTAACAAAACAAAACAGTTCTGCTCTCCAAATCATGGGGGAGTTGTATTGACACCAGTTCCCAATGGTGGCCTAACCCACGCTCTGAATATTGTCTAGGTATCTTGCCAAACTCTGGGCCTCCCAAAAAACGACACAAAGGTTGGTCCCCAGAGTCTAAGTCAACCATGGACGGTGGCTTCCCTCAGGGCGGTTGCAGCCGAACTAAGCAAGGTAAGTGGCTAGGGTCTTGTTCAAACCCAAGTTGAGTGGCTTGGCCTGCGAGTAGCATGTGTGTATGTGTGCACGTGTGCATGTGTGCACGCAGATGAGTGAGGGGGCTCTGGGCAGCCGACCCTGGCGTAGCAGAGGAACAAACAACCTCTCTACCACGCTGTGGCCTATGTGTCGAAAAAGACTATGTCTCTTGGTGGGGAAAGGTGGGGCTGAGTGAGTCCACCAGTCTTATGAGTGGGGAGATGGGTCAGGTGTTAGTTTTCGTATGGTGGCTGGATGTCGGGTTGGCTGGGGAAAGATTGTCTCTTTTGCTGTGTTTTACTGATATGCTGGTTGTGTTCCTAGAAGGTACCGGCGTACCCTGTGTGCCCCAGCCTGGCTTGGTGGGACCGGCTTCAGTCACCTTCCCAGTGGTGGCATCTGGTGAACCAGTGTCTGTCCCAGACAACTTGCTGAAGATCTGCAAGGCCAAGCCGGTGATATTTAAAGGCAAGTACGGCTGTGCCCCCAGCTGGGGAGGCAGGGAAGGCTGCAAGGAACCCTACACAAAACTGTGACCTCGTCTCAGTTCAGCTCCAAAGGAATCCCCCTGAGCCAACTCAAAAGGTCTTCAGGGCAAGAGAACGAAGCAGGCCCAGTCTCTAGACTGCTGAGAACGGCAGAGCATATCAGTTTGTCCCAGCAGACTCTGGTCCTTTCCTTCATTCGCTCTGTTTCACAGAACCTGGGTTTTAGTTACCCAGCTAGTGCAGAGCACCGAGGCCTGGGACGGGGGGGATGGACAAAGCCCCCATGGCTTGTTCCCTTTTCATCCAAAGCCACACCCTCTGACTTTGGGCCGAGACATCCTTGAGTAAGATTTGATTTGGTCCCCTCTGTGGTGGCCCCATGTGTGTTGCCTAAAGGTTGCCTTGTGTCTCAACTGAAGAAATCCTTTTGCGGTAGCCGGAGACTTTCAGATGGGAAACTGTGTGCAGGGTAAGCTGGCAGTGCCTGAGGAGAGAGGAGCTCAGGACCATATAGATCCAATTCCTTGATTGGCCATTTGGCATCCTGCTTGTGAGAAGAGAGGTCGGGGAGGTGGCAGAAAAATGGCAGAAAAAAGTACTGGCATGGTAGAAGGGCTTCAGGGCCCCATGGAAGAAACGAAGGTCAGATCTGCACCTTCTTTTCTGAATCATGTGAGAGAGGCTGAGAATGCAGAGTTGGGGCAGGTAGCAAGACTCAGAGGTGGACACCAGCATCTGTACTGACCAAGATCCTCACAGAGAGAACCCTGCATGCCCACATCTCACACTGAGCCATCTCAGAGGACAGGTCCTCGCCTTTGCTCAGGTGTGCTCACTTTCCTATGCCTGCTGCTCCCAAGCTTCCAGGTCCAGCCAGCGACTCTGTAGCATAGCTCTCATCTGGTTCTCAGGACAGCTCGTGAAGCCCCTTGCATGACAAGCATGATATCTCTTTCGTTAGGGTAACGACATAGCCCCTTGTAAGCCAGCACAAGTAAGTCCCCTTCCCTAGCATCTTGAGGGAAGTAAGCAGAGATGCAAACTCACAAGTCTGAACCTGGAGCTGTGGGTGAGGCCAGCATGTGTCTGAGCAAATCAGTCCTACTCAAGAACGAGAAACATTTTTTCCCAAGACACAGCCTACAGAGCCCCACATGATGCCTATGCATAGCTACACGTGGGGAGATTTAGTGTCATTTTGATGACAATGGAGAACATTCGTTCACATCATGCCCACACCGTTTGGCATCTTCCCATTGTGCAAAGGCTTTGAGAAAGTCAAGTTCTTGCTTAAGGTCATGCAGCTAACGATGGTAAAGAAGGGATCAGACCCTTGCTTGGGCCGTCCTACCCCAGGAGCTGCCGTAAGAGGGATTCTAGCATCCACTGCAGCATCACTCAGTGTTTTCGCTTTCTAGAGTCATTGGGTCTAGACACTGAGCTGTTTGGTTAATTCTGCTCATTATAGGACCTGGTGTGTGTGTGTGTGTGTGTGTGTGTGTGTGTGTGTGTGTGTGTGTAAGGCTTGGCCTTGAGGAAGACAAGGTCTGGTCAACAGTCCCCACTGGTATGCGCACCCCACCATTTCAGGGACATTGCTGTTTGGTTTTGGGTAAACTTCTTTTGTTTGGCCTTGAACTTGATCAACTGCAAAATAAGGGACTGGACAAAATGAGCAAGCAAATGCCCTGCCTCAAGCTGGGTGTGAGTGATGACATTTTCATCCTAGGTCCCAGAAGGCAGAGCAGGTGTACTAGTTCATCAAGGACCATAGGAGGTCTGAGATTTCTCAGAAATGGGACCTAAGAACTCCCCTGGCTCTTAGGGGATCCACAGTGGTACCCCAGTCAGGCTGAGTACAAGACTGTAGCATGATTAATAAAACTCCCAGATATTGGGGTTCAATCTGAAGGTCCGAAAAGCAAAGCAGCCAGCCACTGGCTCTTACCTCTACCTCAGTCTGAAATGGCAATCCTGCCTCCAGGAGTCTCAGAATGAGACTGTGTGTGAGAGCTGTCTCCTCCCATCTTATATTCCTCTCTAGGGCTGGGATTAAAGTCGTATACCACTGCCACCTGGTTTCTATGGCAAACTAGTGTGGTTACTGGGATTAAAGATATGCGTCACCACTGCCTGGTCTGTATGGCTGACCAGTGGAACTGTTTTACTCTCTGATCTTCAGGCAAGCTTTATTTATTAAAATATGAATGAAATATCACTCCCTAAGACCAGTTGCTGAGCGACCGCTTTCTTCTTCCCTAGGCCACGGGAACTTCCCCTACCTCTGCGGAAACCTGAATGATGTGGTCATCAGCCCCCTGCTGTATACTTGCTACCAGAACTCACAGTCGCTGTCCAGGGCCTACGAGCAGCACGGTGCCTCCACCATGCAGCCCATATCCGAGGAGACGCAACTGTTGCTGACCGTCTACTACCTTGTCCAGCTGGGTGAGCCTGGGTCCGGCTGTGGACTAGGGATGAATCTTACCGGGAGGGCCAGCTAGACTCAGGAGGCTAGAGAGGGATCTGAAGACCAGGTTATCCCTAACCTTTCCAGGGAGGGGGTCCACAAACAGAAGGGTGTAATCAACAGGGGTGATTCAGAGACCAGTCACTCACCTGCCTGTCTAAGTGCAAAGACACGGGCTGTATTCAGGCAACGTGCTGACCTTTCATCTGCCGAGCCAGACTCAAAGGCACAGGTGATAAAGCCAACATTCTGCCCTCAGGGCGAGTCAACTCAACCAGAGAAGAGAAGCAAGAGGCAGGAGAGAACTTGATGGGGTGTGGGCATGTGGGGTCCACTTAGGGACATCAAGAAAGGCCTCTGAGTAGAGACTTGACTGCCAGAAGGAACAGCGTTGGGAAGAGCCGAGGAGAGAGCACAGGTTGGGCTGGGTGTGGGTGGGAGCCCAGATTGGGGGGTGTGGGTGGGTGGGAGCACAGTTGGGGGCTGACTGTGGGTAGGAGGGAGCACAGTGAGCTGTGAGTGTATGTGTAGCAAAAAGTGAGCAGTGGAAAGTAATGAAAAAAATTGTTGGTTACTTCAAGTTGTGTTGCTCTCAAGGCCAACTGCCCTCTGGAGAGAGAGCTCTTGAATCCCATAGAGGCTGAGGTAGAAATTTCGGGAATGTGAGCTTAAGGATAGTCTGTGTGGACATGTCCAGCCAGCCGTGACCCACTGTGAGCAGTTGTGGGTGGGCAGGCTTGACCCTTGATACCCAGGTAGTCAGAGGCTCAGTGGGTGAGGAGGATCGGGACAGAACCATGGGATGGTGAAGGTTCTGGAAGGCAGACCCAGCATCAGGTTTCTCTGAGGCTCCTTCCCAAGACCCATGTGAGTCGATCGATTGGCACAGATCCACCCAGGATCCAGCCCCACCCTGTCTTTGTTGCCTTCCTCCCCATCACAAACCTCTGGCCTCTTGGTCTCCAGGTCTGTGAGAGCTGTGGAGCAAACCACATCTTGTTCCCTGGAGCTCACCGGTGGTTTCTAGTCCTGCCCAATTGGCATTTATCCCCAGGTCTGGTGGCTGCCAGCCTTCCACTCCCATCTTCCCACTCTGCCCCAGTTGCTACGTCCTGTGCAGTGTTATTCATGCCAGAGCATCATGGACTTGCAGCCTCCGTTTGAAGTGCTCTGGTCTAGGACATCCATGAACCTGGCCCCTTCCTGTCATTTGAGTTTTGACCCATACACTACCTCCTCAAAGGAACCTTGTTGCTACACCTGGGACAGCTCCCCACACCAGAGCCCCTGGCCTGTATCTAGTTTCCTTTGGTCACTCCAGAAGCAACCATGGCGGCTGTGTCTCCATGAGCGCCTCCTCCAGGTTGGGATGTGTGCTGCAGGGCCAAGAACACCAGTCTGTTGCTTTATGTGTGGGTGCAGCCTCTGCAGGGCCAGCTTGGTGCTCACTAAGGGTGTGTGTGTGAGGGGTTGGTTAGGTTGATACAGAGGCCACTGAAGGAAGCTGTGTCAAGATCACAGGCTGAGCACTCATCAGTGTGGCTAGGAGTTTAATGCAGGGACTCTGGTAATTGATTGAGGGTTGGCCATGTGGAAGGCTGGCTGCCTTGAGGAAGAATATAGAAGTGGGGGCAGTGACAAAAGCCGTATAAAAGCAGATCAGAGAGAATGGAGACCAGGATACAAGTGTAGGGAGTCTAGCCCACCTCTAAGGGAGCTCTGCCCAGAGGTGATGGCTCTAAAGAGATATGGGCTCAAGGGAGGGTTCTTAGAGACAAGGAGTATAACAGCCAACCTGCCGATTCTAATCTAATTGATCACACACTTCAAATAACTAGCCATAATCCAGAGGCATTTAATAATAAAATAAAGAAAGCGGGACCGATGGGGTGGGCCAAGGAGATAAAGGTGCTTGCTTTCATGCCTGAAGATGAGTCTGATACCCAGAAACTGCATGGTGGAAGGAGAGACCTGACTGCTGCCTGTTGCATTTTGACCTGCTCACATGTTCTTCAGCACACACAAGAAATAAGTGGAAAAATAAATGAAGCTCTAAGCCCAGCTGATCACACTCTGGCACAGCCCTACGTGGCTGCTACAAGCTACCTTTTACAGATTGAGGAGTTGTGATAGGCTTGGCCAACCTTTTGACATTTGTCACCCAGCATTGCCACCTAAAGAATTCATACTTGAGAACGGTGAATTCAGAGTTTTTCAAATGGCAAAAGTACCTTGGTGTTTTAAAAAAGTTTATGTTCGTGTTGGGCTGCATTCATAGCTGTCCTGTGGGCAGGGCAGCGAAGGTCCCATAGCTGGGGAAAGTCGGCTGGAAGTCTGAGAACCTCCCCTCCAGCTCCTCGAAGGCAGTATTCGGCTAGAGCACCCAGATAATTCACAAAAGAAAATACAGGGACTTTGGAAAGCTGTCCGATCTCATTAGCCACTGAAGAGAGACACATGAGCAATGGAACGTGTCATTTCTCTCAGTACCCACGAGATGGTACCCATCGATGCTGTGAGTGCTGGGCTAGATCTGTCACACCCATCACACTGGGGGAAAGCTGACTTTTGAGACTTCAAGCCCAGGCTTTCAATTCCTGTGATAAACACCACGGCCAAAAACAACATGTGGAGGAAAGGGTTTATTTCAGCTTACAGTTTCATGTTGCAGGACAGAAGCTGATGGAAAGGCCATGGAGGAGTGCTGCTTACTGGCTTGCTCAGTTGGCTTTCCTGCACCATCCAGGGTCACCTGCTTAGAGGTAACACCACCCACAGTGGGTGGAGTCTTCCCACATTAGCCACCAAGGAACCGCAAGCAGCTTTGCCTGGCAGTCCCGGCCAGTCTGGCGGTCCTATTTTCTCAGTAGAAGTTTCTTCTTCCCAGAGAACTCTAGCTTGTGTTGAGTTGAAATAAAACTATCCAGCATGCCTAGGAAGTAACAAGTATACCTGAAGGCATGCACTTCAGATGAACCTACAGAGGAATTCCCTTGAAGAAATACAGAAATCTGCAGTAGCAACAAGGATGACCAAATGGCCCCTCCAAGAGAATAATTTGCACACCCATCGGCAGAGCTGTGCGGGGAGACTGTTAGATATGGAAACCTGATTGTAGGGCTGATGGTAAAGAATCAAGTTGAGTACCCACAATCCTTATGGTAGATGGAGAGAAAGAGAGTATTTTGATTTTCTTTGTGGTTCTTTCGAGATGGAGGGTTGCGGGCTGACTTCATTTTATGTTCTCCTATCACTATTCCAGGCTGTGTGATTTTAAGCATGCCCACGTAGTCTCAGCTGCCCACCGCATTGGTGGCAAGCTGCCTGTGCCCCTGACGAGGAGGTGCTGACGTCCTCTCTCGCCACCATGTCTTGCAGCTGCTGATCAGGTGCCGCTGATGGAGGACCTGGAGCAGATCTTCCTGCGTTCCTGGCGCGAATCACACCTGACAGAGATCAGGCAGTACCAGCAGGCGCCTCCACAGCCCTTCCCACCAGCCCCCAACACTGCGGCCCCCGTGACTTCTGCACAGCTGCCCTGGCTGGCAGGCCTGGCTGCCAGCTCTTGCAATGACAGCGTGCATGTCATCGAGTGCACGTACTCCCTGGCTGAGGGTCTCTCCGAGATGTTCCGGCTGCTCATCGAGGGTAAACTCTCTAAGACCAACTACGTGGTCATCATCTGTGCCTGCAGGAACGCCGCCATCGACTCCTGCATTGCTGTCACTGGTGAGTCCTGTCTCTTGGCCAATGGGAAAGCCATGCTGTGGATTGATTACCCAGCCTCTCACCTTGGTGAGCCCCCCTCTTTTGTCTTGGGGGCTTTATGTTGCAGGGCAGTTAGTGCCTTTGCCCATGTTGGTGGCTTTAGAAGGTAGTCTTGTTCTCAGATGCTCATCCCTGGAAACATACGTAGTTACCGACATTCCGGTGGTCAGTAGCTAAGTTAGCAATGACCATTTGGCCTCTGGAGAGACTGGGCCCAGCTTTGCAGTCTGAATTGCCCTATACAAATCGGCTTTAAGAAGTCCACTCACATCTCCACTCTGGCTCCCAGTTATTTATGGAGCAGACTGAGATAAGAAACAATGATCCGCTTTGCTGGTTAAAGTATTAAAAATTTCCCTGAAAGCCTACTGTGTGCAGCCATTGCTGCTGTGGCTGAGATTCAGGTTGAAATGTTGGAGGGAGTTTCCTTGGTAAGATAAGCACCAAGCTTATGGGTTTGGGTCTCACCATCTTTAATAAGCCCATTCCTCTGTATGTGTATGTCTAGCACTGTTGCCTGTGTTCTGTGAGGCCAACACAGCTGTTAGCCACCGGGGACCAATGGGGATGGTAGGTCTGGCAAGGTTAGCAGATTTGTCTGTGCCACACAGCTGGCACAGGCAGAGGCAGGCCCTGTGGGGTTTCTCTAAGTGCTTTTGACCATCTCAGTCCTTTGTTTTATCCCCCTCGGCCAGGGTGTTGCAGGGGTAGGTCAGGCAGGGACCCTGTTGTCTGAGATCTCACAGTGATTCTATACTGAGGATCCAGTGACAGTTACCCTTTGTCTTCCAGGGAAATACCAAGCCCGGATTCTCTCTGAAAGCCTCCTCAGCCCTGCAGAGTACCAGAGAGAAGTCCACTATGAGCTGGTCACAGGCAAAGTGGACTCCCTGGGAGCCTTCTTTAGCAGCCTCTGCCCAGGTAAACTGGTGAGAGGCCGGTGCAAGTGCGCACACTGAGAAGAAACGCATGTGTGGGGCAGGGAGATTGCTGGGGGGCCCTCATGCCTGGGATTTGCTGCAGCTGAGCCTCTCTGACTGAGCCCCCACTCCTGTGCACTGGCGCCGCTACTGCCTCCTTCCTATTGCAGCTTTTTGGCTGTCTGTCCGTCTTCCTGTTCTGGCTGTAGAGGTCCAGGGTCGGAGAAGAGTTTTGTGCTCTCTGTCTGTCAGCCAGTTAGTCAGTTAGTCAGTCTATCTGTCTGTAGCTTTATTTTTGAGACAGGCTCTCCCTTTACGGCCTAGGCTGGCCTCAGATGTGTAGCACACCCATCTCGTCTTCTCAGGTGCTGAGATTAGACTGGGCCCTAGCACACAGCTCTCCCTGTGTTTAGAACCCTTTTTTTTTCTATCTTTGTGGTCTATTCAGCCACTCAGATTCCCCTCCTCTCTACAGCTTCTGGTCCCTTAGGACTCATTTAATACACTCCAAAAAAGTTCTAGAGACCAATCTTTGCCAGGAAAGGCACAAAGTCCCTCCGCCTCTGACCTCAAGTAGTCTATTTCTGTTTTCTCCCATTATGCATGAAGCCATGGTATGATTCCCCCTTGTGGATACAGTTCTGCATAGAAGCCCACACCTCCACACATTACTTCGCGCCAATACCAGACACAGTAGCTGGTCCAGAGACGTCTATCGAATTTCTCTGAGATGCAAAACCCACTTCTGTTCTCTGTTTTGGGCAGAGGGTGACATTGACATTTTGCTGGACAAATTTCACCAGGAAAATCAAGGCCATGTCTCGTCCTCATTCACTGCTTCCTCTACCAAGAAAACAGCCGCACTGGATGCCAATGGGGTTCCCGTGTGCACAAGTGAGTGGCGGGGAGGGGCACAGACCTGCACAGTGAGTGGAAGAGGGAGAGGATGCAGTGGGCACCCGAGTGACAGAGGAAGTAGCTGCTGCATCGGGAATGCTGGCTCCACTGTGCATGGCTGTGCGCAGTGAGCGTCAGCTGGAGTGTGCGCAGGCGCGGACAGAGAGGCGCAGAGCGGGTGGTCAGACTCAGGTGTGTTTACCACCTAAGGAGAAAACCTGCAGGGATGGGTCTGGAGTCTGCAGCATCTGTCCGGAAAGTTGTGAGACTTTAAAGTTCCCGTGGTGCACCTAGAAGGCTTAAAATAGCCCTGCTTGATGTGAGGTCGCCCTCTCCTGACATTCCTTTCACGCCAATTTCTTTGCTCTCAGCGCACTGTTCTAGTTGTTCATTCTGAGGAGGGTTTAAGGAGCTGTGACCATTTCTTTCCCTTCCATGGAGCTCGGTGCCCCTTCCCAAGTCTAGCGTCAGCAGGCAGAGTTTACCACTACTTTTGTTGCCTGAGTGCTTGCTTCAGACTTTTGAGGAAGGAGGAGGCACGTGAGGCTGCCCCAGGGTCTGGCTGAGAGCGTGCATGCCCTAGATGACTATTGAGTGCCTCTCTTTTCTATATGGCTGTGTGTGGCTAGGCCTCCCTTCCTGCACATCTCTCTAGCTGAGGGTGGTAGCTGCCTCTGCGCTCATCTGGGATCCCTCGGGGCTCTGGCTGCAGGTTACCGTCTGGAGCCACGGGGCGTCCGGCCCTTTCAGCTGGCGGTGGCACAGAAGCTCCTCTCGCACGTATGCTCAATCGCAGATTCCAGCACCCAAAATCTGGACTTGGGGTCCTTCGAGAAGGTGGACTTTCTCATTTGCATTCCACCATCAGAAGTGACCTATCAGCAGACCGTGTTCCATGTCTGGCATTCAGGTAGGGGGGCCTTTCAAGGAGGAGGTGTGAGGCCTGAGGGAGGAGCTTTGAGGCCCAGGGGCGGAGCTTTGAGGCGTGGAGGAGGAGCTTTGGATTCAGGGGAGGAGCTTTGAGGTTCAGGGGAGGAGCTTTAAAGTCTGGAGAAGGAGCTTTGAGTTCAGGGGAGGAGCTTTAAGGTTCAGGGGAGGAGCTTTAAAACCTGGAGAAGGAGCTTTGGGTTCAGAGGCAGAGCTTTGGGTTCAGGGGAGGAGCTTTGAAGCCCAAGGGAAAAGCTTTGCTCTGTTCATCCAGTTGTCTTAGTCACTGTTCTATTGCTGTGAAGAGATGTCACGACCATGGCAACTCTCACAAAGGAAAACATTTAATTGGGGTGGCCTGCAGTTTCAGAGGTTTAGTCCGTTATCATCCTGATGGGAAGCATGGCAGCAGGCAGACATGGTGCTGGGGAAGGAGCTGAGAGTGGAGGAGCTACATCTTGATCCTGCAGGCAACAGGAAGTGGTTTGAGACCCTGGGTGTGGCTTCAGCATAGAGGAGACCTCAAAACCTTTCCCCCACAGTGACACATTTTCTCCAACGAGGCCACACCTACTCTAACAAGGCTGCACTTCCTAATAGCACTGCTCCCTATGATCTTATGGGGGTCAGTTACATTCACACTACCACACACAAGGATGTTGTTGCCATACTTTGCTGTGTGGTAGATGGAGCAAGTATTATTGCCGCCCACTTATTAAAGACCATAAAATAGGTTCAAAGGCAGTGATTTTTCTCAAGATTAAAGATAGAACCAGTCGTCTTTTTGCTCTTTCTGTGACTGGCTGCTGTTAACGGGCATTCACATAGCGTATCTTACCTCCTCAGTGGCCTGACATTGGGCCTGTGACTTGAACCTGAGATGGTTTTGTTAGGAGCTTGGGCCTTTCCCATCTCTTAATCTTACCTCGTTAAGATCTGTTGATTTAGGTGCTTGCTTGCTGGTACTCCTATGTGGGGACCCTATACGCATAGCCAGACCTTTGCTCGGCTCTCTGGGCCTGTGTTATCTCCACTGCATGCGTTCCTGCGGCTGCTCTCTCCAATCAGGGCTGGCCCACATTGTGTTGGTGAGTGAACCCAGGAGCTCCTGAGGTGTTCTGTGTTGCAGGGGTTCTGCTGGAGCTGGGCCTGGAAAAAGAGCCTGTGACCAAGCAGAGGGCGGAGCAACACGTTCTGAAACTAGACACGGAGGCCCAGGCAAGATTTAAGGCCTTTCTGCAAAACTCCTTCCAGAACCCACACACGCTCTTTGTCCTCATCCACGACCACGCCCACTGGGATCTAGTGAGGTCAGACCTCCTGGTCTGTGACGGTGACTTGTTTCTCCCTGGGGATGAGGGCACCAGTCTTGAGCAAGTCCTGGGAGTTGGTGTCTATGAGCAGAGGCTGTGGGTAGTTTTCAGTGTCATAGGGCGTGGCATCTCTGAGGTCCCTCGGTGCAATCTCCAAGGGCCAAGGGATGAGTGCCGCAGAAGCGGGGAGCATCGGGTAGAGTGGGGAGCCAGACTGGAGGTGTTGGTGGAAGAGCCAGGCTTGGAGCCATGACTCCTGAGTACAGTGTGAGGCTCTTGGGTGAAGCCCTCTCTGCTGGAATTCTGTCCTGCTTAGGACCATGAGTGGTAGCTGGGTTGGCCCTTCCTGAAGGACAAACACTTTAAATCTCACCCTAGATGTGTGTGAGGTTGGTCAGTTGGAGATTGTGGGAAGCGATCTCCCTCCAGAGGTTGGCCTTGGAGCTGACCAACTAGATGCTGCCTCTGGTGGAGGTGAGAAAGTTTGTTCCTAGACCAGGTCAGAGAACGAGACTTTGATTGGCACCAACTGTAGCTGTTTAAGCTTGCCAGGACTGGAACGGGTTTACAAATCTAGAGTATGCGTGTGGGTTTGGAGGAATGGAGCATCCCGCAATGGTAGAAGCCATTTTCTTTTGGTTCTTCATTTTGTCTCAGGTAGCTGCCTGGCAACCAGAAGATGAAGCACTGATTAGATTTAGGAGAACGCCAGCCATTATCTTACAAAGAAAATGTGGGCTGGGTCTGGCTACCAAAACCCCAAGATCCAGAATGCTTCCCATTCCTTTAATGTCGTCTTCTGAACAAATGTAGAATTTGCTCTTTTATATTATCTTTGAATCATCTCAAGTCAGTAGGACTTTATTTGATCTTGTAGGTTTTGTTATTATTACTTCTAGTTCTACTATTATTATTTTGTTCAAGACAAGGCCTGGTCTCACGTAGCCTAAACTGCCCTTGAACTTAGCACATCACCAAGGAGGATGCATTTCCAGTCTTCCTATCTACACTTGCCAAGTGCTGAGATCCCAAGTGTGCACTGCCATGCCCTGGTTTATGTGGTGCTGAGAATCGAACCCAGGACTCTGTGCATGCTGGGCAAGCAAACCAACATCCTCTGCCAAGTTAGGAGGACATGAGGAGGCTCATCTGGCCCCTGAGTCTCCTTCCTTCCTCACTCACATCCTCATCAGCTTTTTTTTTTACTGAGAGTAAGATTGGGTATGAATTGGTGTTCTAGAGTAGACACACGGTACCATGCAAGGAGTCCACCATAGTTTCTTTCCTGATAGTTTTCCTGTGTGTACTGAGCACTAATTGAGCCCCCAGCAGATCCCAGCTCTAATCGCCTCTTGTTTTTCTAGCCGTGGACAGGGCTACAAGCTTCAATTATAGGTGAAATTGGGGAACCTAGTTAGACACTTCATCAGGTGCCTTACCCTTGTATGATCATCACACAGAGTTAGCGATTCCGTTTAACGTTTCTCTTCTCTTCTCTCTCTCAGCAGTGCTGTCCATAACATCTACTCTCAAAGTGACCCCTCGGTGGGATTAGTGGACAGATTGCTCAACTGCAGGGAGGTGAAAGAAGCGCCCAACATCGTGACCCTTCACGTGACCTCTTTCCCGTATGCACTACAGACCCAGCACACCCTCATCAGCCCCTACAATGAGATCCACTGGCCCGTCTCCTATAGTAACGTGAGTGATGCTGGGCCGCCGTCTAACCTGTCTGCTTGGATTCTAAGATGCTGGCTTTAGTCGAAGGTCCTGTCCAGTTGGGAGTGAGTGGGTTTCAGCTCCTTGGATCTTTGGTTTGGCCTGGGGTTAGGTTTCTTGGCTTTTTGGAGAAATTTCTGAAGCCTATCCATGGGTGATACCATCTTAAATGTATAGGCAGTATAGCTGGTTTGACATCTTCCCCGGGAACTGAAGTCCCGGGTCTCAGAACAACATTCTGAGTGATTGTTCTCCTAACACCAGATGAAGATGCTGAAGACGGAGCCCTGGGAGATAGTAGAGGTTTGGGCTCCCCATGGATGGCTTGGTGTGCAGCCACATTCAAAGCATCTTCAGACCGAACTCACCCCCTCCCCCAGGGAGATTGGTTTCAGCCACCACCTGTCATAATTTATGAAAGTAGAAACCTCCACAGACCTGGTGTTTTGAGAATTCTGCATGGCTGGATTCCAGCTGGGGAGGATAAGCACTCTAGAATTCTGTACGTCTTCAGAATTCTCCTGAATGCTTCAGCCATCCCAGGAGCTCCCAAGAATACGGATGTCCGGCTTCCATCCCATGACATCAGAATCAATGTTTCTGTGGCGCTTACCATGGACCCTACTCTGAGTGCTTTATATCCATGAATTTATGCAAAAGGATCAGAGGATGTTCTGATTTACATATGGAAAAATGAGAAGATGGGGGTGAGCCAGTTGCATAGGACCACTCTTGGGGGGTGACCCTGGGACAGGCTCCCCTTAGCCCTGGTGCTTAGTCACTCCACTGTTTGAGAGCAGAGCTCACACCTTTGCATTTTGGACAACCTCTCCTGGCTTTGCTCAGCTCAGGTTGAAGGAGTTTCTGCACTAATTTGGAAATAATTTTATGTGGATCTAAGATTCATTAGATGAGTTTGAGTTCATCCCTTCATCGCCCGCAACCGTGAAGATCTTGGGGCCCAATGAATGGGAAGCTTGACTGGTGGGAACACACCATCTTTGTTCTTTGCTGTAGGCCTCCAGTACCACCCACAGAACCACAGGATCAACAGTGTTCAAAATGCCAGTCAAGCAGTCCAGAGGCCTGGCCTGTGAACCTTACCTTGCCCTGTGAATGTGACATTTGAGTGACCGATGCTCTTGTGTTTTAGGGTGTGGACCTATATCATGAAAATAAGAAATACTTTGGGCTCTCTGAGTTTATTGACTCCACCCTGTCAGGGCACAGCCTCCCCTTGCTCCGATATGACAGCTCCTTTGAGGCCATGGTCACTGCCTTAGGAAAAAGGTATGTTTCTCCTCAAAGTTACTAGACACACTTGGTAGCGTCAAGTGTAAGTGGAAAGTGGGAGTCTTTGAATGTTCCAGGGAGCTCCAGGAAGGGTGTTCACTTCCCTCCCTCCCTGGGTGTCTCAGTCCCTCCATCTTCTGCATTTGAAGCATCCTGGGTTAGCGGCACTTCCGTCACACAGCTTCTTGAGAACACGGTAAACTTTACCTACAGTGTCTGTTTTGTCACTGTTAACCTGGACTTTTATTCTGGGATACAGTTAAGTCCCTGAGAAGCAGTTAAAGACTTCCAGGTCTTTCCTTTAAGCTTTTTGGACAGCTGAAGAATGGTGGTTCATCTCGTGCGCCATACCTCATCGCCCACAAGTAAAGCAAAACCCTCTAAAGGTCTTGACACCACTCCACAATTCGCGGGGTTTCCATGTGGACAATGAGGATGATGACTATTTTAACCACATGTGAGCCCCAGCAAGGAAAGTGTTTGTGGTACACATGTAAGGGCCTGAGTTTGGATCCCCAGCATCCACGTAAAACATCTGGGAGAGCAGTGTGCATTTGTACTTCCACTAGTGTGGGGAAGTAGAGGGAAATTGTCATGAAGATCTGCTGCCTAACCAATCTGGTTAGGTTTAGTGAGAGGCCCTGTGGCAGAGAAGTCAGGATAGTGTGAGGGAACTGACTCCATCACAGCTACAGTCAAGAAGCAGAGAGAGAGAGAGAGAGAGAGAAGGAGGGAGGGAGGGAGGGAGGGAGGGAGGGAGGGAGGGAGAGAGAGAGAGAGAGAGAGAGAGAGAGAGAGAGAGAGAAACACTGCTTTCCCCTTTTTAGCTGGATCTGCGACTCCAGCCTATGGGTTTGTGCCACCCCCGTTGAGGATGCCTTTTCTCCGTCACCTAAACCTCTGTGAAAACACACTCATAGACAAGCACGCTCATAGACATATGGAGGGCTGTGTCTCTGGGATGACTTTAAATCTTGTCGAGTTGATAATGAAGATTGACCATCACTCCTGGCTTCTGGGATGAAGTGCCTGAGCTAATGACAAACTAGGCAGGCATGTCTCTTATGCATCATACTGGAAAGTACACAAGTCATAGCAGCTACAACAAGCCTATGCTTTTGTCTCCCTCCCAACTGGGCAAAACCAAGGCATTTGTGTATTGGTTTCGGAAGTCCCCAGCAGCTAACCCTTACAGGTTTCCATCGAGTCTGTAACTTGGGAGTTGCCTGTGTCTTGGGTGGCAAGCATGGCCAGTCCTGGGGTCATGGGCATGGTCTCTTTGTGTTCCTTGTAGGTTCCCCCGCCTGCACAGCGCGGTGATCAGGACCTTTGTTCTTGTGCAGCACTACGCAGCCGCCATGATGGCTGTGAGCGGCCTCCCGCAGATGAAAAACCATACTTCAGTGGAGACGCTGGAGATCACCCAGAACCTCCTCAACTCTCCGAAGCAGTGCCCCTGTGGCCACGGGCTCATGGTCCTGCTGCGCGTTCCCTGTTCGCCCCTGGCAGCTGTGGCCTATGAGCGGCTGGCCCATGTGCGGGCACGCTTGGCTCTGGAGGAACACTTTGAGATCATCCTGGGCCACCCCAGCTCCAGCATCACTGTGGGCAAGCACTTTGTGAAGCAGCTCAAGGTAGGTGTTGTGCTCAGGGGCAGAGGGCTATTCATCAAAGGGTGGCAAGAGGGGGTGTGGCAACAGGCCCTTGGAACCTACCCTCCCTCCCCCTATACCTCCTCTGCTGCTTTCCTACATCCCTGTGTCCCCCAACACAGCCTGCAGTACCAGTCCTCTGATAGGAAGCATGTGCTTTTCTTCTCTTCCCAAGGCACCTTTCCCTTCCTTTGCTTTACCTGATGCTTATTCTTTGATAATTCAGCTCAACTACTTTTCCTTTTAGGAGAGACATCGTATTCCATACTTGGGGGCCTCTATTCCTGTCCCAGTAGTAAAGGAGGGATCGATCTAGGTCCCTCAAAGCTGAGTACCCTTGTAGGTTCTTATTAAGATACACAGGTGACAGAAAATGTAAAAGGGGCAGAGAAAATCGATTGAAAGAATAAGTGGAAAGCCTGGAAGAAGGACATAGTCAGTATCACTGAAGAGTCCAGGGAGAAATGTCAGGGACAGCTGGAGACACCCGCTGTCTTCCAGAGTAATGGCCACAGGGTGTCCTCACACACCCGACCCCTGCAGTGGGAGATAGACAGGAACAGAACAACCAAAAGCACAGTGACTCATGACATGCTCATATGCAGAATAAAATTCTTCCTTTGTATTACAAGATGGGTTGTGAGGACCGCCAACTAGTGGATAGACATCAGGGTGCTCTAGAGCTAGGATGGTTAGGAAGTGGCCCATGTTAAGTATGGATTGCACATTGCACGTCTAGTTAGTATGGTTTTTTTTTTTACACTGTTTATTGTGTATGTGCAGAATACATGTCACAGAATGCATGTAGAGGCCAGAAGATAACTTTTGAGAGTTGGTTCTTCCTTTCTACTGAGTGGGTTCTGGGGATTGAACTCGGGTCATAAGACTCGGTGGAAAGTGCTTTTACAATTGAACCATCTCACCAGCACCAATTAGTGCATTTAATCCATAATGGTGCCGTTGGGTCCTCTCGTCTTTCAGACAGGAAAAACCTGAGCTTCACGGAAGCTCAGTAACAACCCCAGGAAGTAGCAACCCTGAGAGTCAGGCCTCACTTCTGCAGCTTGCCTTCCTTCTCCCTTCTGCAGATGTGGCAGAAGATTGAGGATGCGGAATGGAGGCCCCAGACCTACTTGGAGTTGGAGGGCCTGCCCTGTATCCTCATCTTCAGTGGGATGGATCCTCATGGGGAGTCGCTGCCACGGTAAGTTGGGAATCAGGGCCCCTGAGGTCCTGAGGGATGGGGAGGGGAGGAGGACACCCCAGCCCCAGGTGCGGGGTTTCCTACTCCCAGTCAACATGGATGCTATATTTGGGCTGGGTTTTCCAGGGTGAGGTGTCCGAGGTGTGAGCAGTATTAGCCATTTCTCAGAGGACACCATTGTGTGGGGGTAGAAGTTTGGAAAATCTGCAGTTCAGACTGAGGGGAAATGGACTCAGTGGGGAGGTGTCTCTGTTAGAGAAGACAGCGCCATGTGGAATGATGACCAAATTCTCCAGAGCTGGAGCCAGTGTCACTGGTACCTGGACCATTGTGAGGTCTGGTGTAGGAGGGGCTCATGATGCCATTCAGAGAGTAGGTTGTTAAGTACAAAGAGTAGATGCCACCTTTCTCAGTTACTGTTCTATTGCTGCGAAGAGACACCATGACCAAAGCAACACATAGAAGAAAGCATTTAATTAGGGGCTTGCTTACACTTTCAGAGAGCTAACCCTTGATCGTCATGGTGGGAAGTGTGGTGACAGACAGGCAGGCGTGGTGCTGAGTGGTAACTGAGAGCTTACATCTGATCTGTAAGTTGGAGGCAGAGAGTGAGTGAGACTGAGCCTGGCCCCAATCCCAGTGACACATCTCTTCCAGCGAACCTCACCTCCTGATCTCTCCTAAAGAGTCCACCACTGGGATAGAAACATTTAATATGGCCTCTGGGGGCCATATTAAACCATCACATTTCCCAACCTGTGTATTTCTGCAGTCACCATAGACACATGTCCATTGAGTGACTCCCTGAGATCTTTAGCTACACGCAGGCACTTAGGATGGAAAGTCACTTGTCCTCCTACAAAGCGTGACTGACTCCATTGCTGTCATGCTCCTAGCTTCCAGCACAACACAGGGGCACATTAAGTGTGGATCGCTCAACTGAATATCTACTTAGCAATTCAGTCTACAACAGTACATGTAGGTATGAATATTCAGCCTCATTTTTTTTTATTGATACAGTTTCCTCTGTGTAGCCTTGGTTGTCCTGGAACTTGCTCTGTAGACTAGGCTGGCCTCAAACACACAGAGATCCACCTGTCTCTGCTTCCCCAGCTCTGGGATTAAAGGCATGCACCATCACTGCCTGGCTTAGCCTCATCTTTTGAATGGGAAAAAACCCAGAGCCTCTAAGAAGCTGCACACCTTGTCAGTTTCCAGCCCTGGAAAGTAGCAAGGCTGAGGTTCAGTTCTCACTTTTGCCCAATCCAAAATTTCGTGGTATCCTGATTACATGCCCCACAGGAGTAGATCCCTGGTAGGTGCCCTCAGAGACGTAGCGTGAACCCGACTTTGGTGCTCTGTGCTTGCAGTGGGGTTCTCCGTGCATCAGAGCCCTGTGGGCTATGGTCTAACGAGGAAGGCAGGTGTGGCACCATTGCTCTGTCCACTAGCAGTAGAGCCTCCTGGCGGAAAGTATGTGACAGATGAAAACCTTCTGTTATCCCCAGGTCTCTGAGGTACTGTGACCTACGTCTAATCAATTCCTCTTGCCTGGTGAGGACAGCCCTGGAGCAGGAATTGGGCCTGGCTGCCTACTTTGTGAGCAACGATATCCCCTTGGAAAAGGGGGCCAAGAACGAGGTCTTGGAGAGTGATGGGGAGAAGTTAAGCAGTACGGATGAAGATGAGGAGGCAGGGGTGGAAGGTGAGGGGGGGCTGATGCACCTCTGTGTTCTTTCCTTTCACCCTCCTGGACCATCCTTTTAACGTCAGCATTCTCAGCATGTTCAGATTCTGCCTTTCTTTCCTTCTCTGTCATTCTGGTGTGGGAAGATGGGAATCCTTATAGGTTCTTCTAAGATCTAGAATTCTTAAAGAATAGGGAGGAAATGGTGATGTCTTAGGGTTCAAGTTTATGGTTTTGTTTTCAGTGCGGGTAGATTCACTCCCCGTCCCTTTTGTTGGAAATCCACTCACCCGACACTAAACTGAACATCAGTGAAGTTTATGAGGGCAGGCCAGCACCATTTGTAGACTCCAGGAGTCTGATGCCGTATTTTTAATATGACACACAAATAAGAGCAGTGTCTGGCTGTAGTCCTTAGTACAACAGGAAAGTAGAAACTAATGATGTAAATATGCCGTGCATTTGGGGGTACAGAGGGTAAAGAGAGACGTGTAAATTTTCTTATTTCTCTGTCTGCTGACTGAGTAACACAAGGCAAGAGTGCCGTAGCCTGACTGCAGCTTGTCCTTTGAGGTGGCAAGTCCTGCTCACCAGGATCTTCTGTGTGGCGGCTAATTTTAGCATGACTTTGACCATGGCATTAAATATTGTTTGTTTATGGTGTGGCTAGACTCACTGGCCTGTCCTGACCCACCCCATTCTAGTCTCTTAACTCCTTTGTGAGCTTATTCTGTCTAAGGGAGGTCTATGCATGCATGTGTGCATGTGTGTGTGTGTGTGTGTGTGTGTGTGTGTATGTGTGTGTAAGGTACAGGACTTAAATGGCAGCAGGTGGATGAAGGAGCGAGAAAAGAAACAGGCAAAGAGGCATGATGTCTTCACTACTGAATGCCCGGCTGTGAGGTCAGGGATGGTGATTCCTCTGTGTCCGCAGGGTGTTTTGATGCAGGCTCTACCTCAGAGAAGAGGAGCCCTGTGAAGAGGGAGCGCTCCCACTCCCACGACTCAGCATCTTCCTCCCTCTCTTCCAAAGCATCTGGTGAGTCCCCACTTGGGGCATCACACATGGGACTGCCTCCCAGGTCAGAAACTGGGAAGAACATCCAGGGCCATGCCGTTCCTGACTTCCAGTCAGGACATGGAGAACACTCAACAAGAATAGCCTAGAATTGAACTTGACATCTGAGACCTTGAAGCCAGGATAGGACTTCCGGGTCCAGCTGTTGCTGCTGGGAGGAGAGGACTAGTCTCCCCCTGGCTGCAATGTAGGTCATAGTACCCTGGCCATGTGGCGGTGCCACTTTTGATGACCCTTCATGGACCCCTGCCTGAGGAGAGCAAGAGCCTTGACCAGAGAAGTGAACCTAGGAGGGTTCGTGGAAGAAGTAATATCAAGAGCCCATGATGCCTGTACCCAGGAGGAGAGACTGTGAATAAATGGTTCCTCCTGTGGGCACCAACCCCAAGGGGGCCTTGGTTTCTGGGCTCCACCAAGATCCCACGGCCAGGAAATAGCATTACCTGTCTTAAAGTGTGCATCAAACTGGGCATTCATTATAATCTGGGAGTTGGAAGTCCTTCACTTGTCTCACACGTAGGATAGATTTAGGACAGTTGTTTACCAAAGGTTCCAGAGAACCTCGGCGGAAATCATGTTCCTGGTGAGGGAATAGTCCAGGCTGAGAAGCTCAAGGGCATATAGGCTTGTGTGGGGTTCTGTGGAGCCTCGCTGCATTTAGGAGACACTGGTTTGTGGTCACGTGTGTAGAGAGCTCAGGGCCCATCAGGAAATTGGGTTTACAACCCAGGAGTGAGAGCTGACCCTGTGGGTATGGTCTACCCCACAGATACACATGCCCTTTTAGCGTCAGCCTGGCACTCTGTGACTGAAGGAAAGTCTGGTTTGTGGAGGAGAGATTGGCCAAATGTATGCCTACCAACTTTGCCTTAAACTGTCCCAGCATTCCTCAGGCAGGCACAGGGGCAGCTGTGAGTCTACGCCTGGTTGTTCCCAGGGTGCCTCCAACCATATTCCTCTGTCTTGTAGGCTCAGTGCTCTATGGTGAGTCCCTGGTTCAGCTCTCAGGACCTCCACAGGGAGAGCCTGCCAGGTCACCTCCACCCTGTGGCCCTGCAGAGGAGGGCAGGACCCCTGGGGAGATACCACGGCTCCGAGTGAGTCAGGGACCTCCGGTCGTCAGCAGGCACAGCCCTGGGCTGGCCCCACAACCCGACTCCAGCCTCCGGACTGGCCAGAGGAGCCTGCAGGTGCCGGCCGCCCCCTCCTCCCAGCTGTCCTCCTCCTCCTCGGGCTCATCGTCCACGTGTGCCGTGCCCACTGCCAATGTCCTAGTCCTCCAGGCCTCGCAGTGCTCCATGGCCAAGGCCTGCCGGCAGCCACCCATCGTCTTCCTGCCCAAGCTTGTGTACGACATGTTCGTGTCCACAGACAGCAGCGGCCTGCCCAAGTCTGCCTCCCTCCTGCCTTCCCCTTCCGTCATGTGGACCAGCTCCTTCCGGCCCCTGCTCAGCAAGACGATGACATCAACCGAACAGTCCCTCTACTACCGGCAGTGGACAGTACCCAGGCCTAGCCACATGGACTACGGCAACCGAGCCGAAGGCCGGGCGGACAGCTTCCACCCCCGCAGGCTGCTGCTCAGTGGGCCACCTCAGGTGAGTGCCGTGCCTGCGGCCCCTGCACAGGCCAGGCTTCCAGAGTCGCCTTTGGTTCCAGGGTGTCTGCTTGTTCACTTTGTGCTCCTTCGATGGATGGCCTAGCTTCCTTTCTGTTGGCGCGATAGGATACCCTGACAGAGAGCTACTCAGGGAAGAAGGGGTTTGGTTTGGCTCAGCATTCCGGGTTATAGTTCGTCATAGGGAAGTCAAGATGGCAAGAGCTTCAGAGCAGCGAGTCCCATCCCACCCACAGTCACGTGTGCATTCAAGAAATGCACGCGCGCCTAACGCTGGGCTCCATGTCACCACTCTTCAGCAATTCAGGACCCAGACCCATGGAATCATGACGCCCTCTTCAGGCTGTGTCTTCCCATAGCAAAAAGCATACTTAGGATAATCCCTCACAGATGCGGGCACAGGCCAGCCTGATCTAGACAACCCTCATTAAGACTCTCTCTTTCCACTTTTAATCCCAGGCCTGGGGGCAGAGACAGTGGCTCCAGCCATGAGTTCAAGGTCAGCCTGGTCTACACAGTGAGTTCCAGGACAGCCAAGGCTACCTAGTGAGACTGTCTCCAACAACAACAGAAAGCGACTCTCTTCCCAACATAGTGTCAAGTTGACAATTAAAATTAGCCATTACAGTGAAGACTCTTTCTGATGGTCTGGAGTAGGCAGGTGGATGGGAAGGGTGGTTTCATCTTCCATCCCTTGCTAGGTTCCTTCCATTGGCCATCATAGTTTTCTCCTCTATGTGTGTGGGGTGTAGGGATGTTGTCTGGATAGGAACATCTTGTAATTTCAGGCAGAGTCCTACCTTCACCCTGGTGGACAGTCTTTGAATATTTCTCCCATAGGAAACAAAGTGACAGTTTGCATTGGAGAGTTTTGGTGGACAGTTAATGGGGCTCAGGGGCCTTTGTTTCCTGGATTCAGCTCATACTCAGCTTACCACTGATACTTATGTATCCAGCATAGACCACTTTACCTGACAAATCCACAGAGAACAGAGCTGAGAGATGGCTCAGTTGGTGAGGTGTTCACTGTGTAAACACAATGTTCATGCCTTCAGCACCCACTGAAAAGCTGGGTGTGGCCTACACACTTATCCCAGTGCTAGGGAGACACAAGCAGGAGGACCCCTGGGGCTCACTGACCAGCTAGGAGGCTCAGTAAGAGACTGTGTTAAAGAAAATAGGATGTGGGGGGGGGGTGTTGGAGGAGGAGCTGCTTGTTGGTTCCCGGCTACCTAACTAGCTTAGACCCTAAATGATCACACAGAAACTGTATTAATTAAATCACTATTTGGCCTGTTAGATCTAGCTTCTTATTGACTAACTCTTACATATTAATTTAACCCATTTCTATTAATCTGTGTATCGCCACGTGGCTGTGGCTTACTGGATAAAGTTCCAGTGTCTGTCTCTGGCAGGGCTATATGGTTCCTCTGACTCCACCCTACTTTCTCCCAGCATTCAGTTCTGTCTTCCCTGCCTACCTAAGTTCTGCCCTGCTATAGGTCCAAGGCAGTTTCTTTATTCACTAATGGTAATCACAGCATACAGAGGGAAATCCCACATCAGGGGGGCAATTGAGGAAGACGGCCAATATTGACCTCTTGTCTTCATGCACGCTTGCACACTCACACATACACAGACACACTCACACATAGAACCTCAAGGGTCTGGGTGCCGCCTGTGGTGGGCGTGGGAGGAGGAGGGTGACATGATCTTTAGAACTGGTCAAAGACTGAGAGAAGAGCCTGGGGTCCAAGTGCCTGGAACCACATTTTGTTCAAATGTCACCTGATTTGCCTGTGTAGAGGTGTAGGTGCTTAGAGAATCGCCTGGCTCCCAGGAGAGCACACTGACAGCTCTGTATGTCTCATGATCATGTACCATGTAATCAGTACCATGTTCTGTCTTTCCACTAGCAAGCTCATCTCCAGGGATGCATCCTGAGAAATGCAAATGCACAAATTGCATGTAAGATCACTCATGTTAGTATTGTTTGTAATGATGAGAAATGGCCCAGAATGAAAGTCTCCTGGCTAACTGTTTGGCTGACTACACACATATGAGGATAAATGTAACCTAGAATTCAGCCACAAACATTTTAAGAGGTCTCTTCATTTCGCCAATGAGATTTCTTTAAAAATCCTAACTTGTAATCAACATGCCCCCACATAATGTCATATTAATTAGGAAAGAAATTATTGTATGTTTGAGTATGTCTTGAGGCATCTTGGGAAGGCTAGCTCCTTCACTGTCTTTAGGGGGGGAGGCAGGATCAGTGGCAGTCTACTTTATTCTCAATCTTATTTTTCCCCTCAGTATCTAAAATGACTATATATTACATTTTCTAATAAAAAAAATCAGAAAAAATGGAGTTGGGGTGATGGATCTGTTGGCATCGTCATACAAGCATAAGGACTTGAGTTCTGTGCCCCAACACTCACATAAAAATACAAGCATGGGTTTCCTACTTGTAATCACAGTGCTGGGGAGATGGAGACAGGCAGGTGCCCGGGCCAGCATTGTTCAATTAGCAATTTCTAGGTCAGTGAAGAGACTGGGGCTGAAGAATGGCGCCCAATGTTGACCTCTGGCCTTTACATGCACACACACACACACACACACACACACACACACACACATGCATACATTAACACACATAAAAAGTAGAGAAAGGAACAGGTTTTCTAAGAGCCCCCACATGTCTGCACCCACACAGAGCTGGATCTTACAGCTGTAGCACTTTTACTTATTTAATAGATGAGAAGCAGGGTACTGGATTATTAATAAAATAAGCACATTGCAATGTGTCCATTGATCATTAGTCCTTTTTCAGTAATTTTATTTTAAATTTGTGTGTGTATGCTCATGTATGTGTGTATATTCATGTATGTATGTGCTCATGCATGTGGGTGTATGTATGTTCATGTATATGCATGCATGTGTGTATGTATTTATTCATGTATGTGTATGTTTGTGCTTGCTTGTGTGAGTGTGGGTATGTTTGTGTGTGTGTATGTTCATGTATATGCTTGTGTGAGCGCGCGTACCCTTCCTGCCCCTGGGCTCTGATTCCAGTGTCTTCACAGATAGGGAAGACGGGTGCCTACCTGCAGTTCCTCAGTATCTTGTCCAGGATGCTGATTCGACTGACAGAAGTGGATGTTTATGATGAAGAGGAGATCAATACCAGTAAGTTGTGTTTTGTGAACCCTGGGCTCGGGCAAATACTCACCAACCTTTGTCAGTGACCTGGTGACTCTATCTCTCCCTTTCAGGATGGGCTCTCAGGTTCACAGTTTGACTTGTCCCAAGGGCCTTTTCTTTCTTGTTGTCTGTTTTCCTCAATGATACAGTCAAGAAATTCATTAGGCATGAATTGCTTTTGCTAACGCGAAAGCAATTCATGCCTAATGAGTACTTTCTGTGTGTCAAGCACTGTGATAGATACTATGCCCATTTGATCTTCACATTGATCTGTGAGCTGGGATATTAGCCTCTCACACGGGAAGTCCAGCTGGAGAGCACCAAAGCAGGAACTGAGCAGTACTAGTCTGTGGTCTGTAGAATGTGGAGTTCTTCATCAGGGAAGGTCCCCCACAACTCAGGCAACCAAATACCTAGAACAGCATCTGAGGGGTGGAGAAGAATTAAATTCAACCGGGAGAAGGAGGTGTCTGGGTTTGCTGTTTACTGGGTAGATTTGTTCTGAGTAGGGCATGCATCTCTCTGCACATGCCCTGTGCTAACTGTAAGGCCTACTCTGTTTCCTCCTCACGTCCTGCCCAGCAGTTCATGGTCTTGGCCTGGTGAGTGAATCTGTGCCCTTGTGTAAGGGGAATTGACTGCCATGCAGAGGTCACCAGCTACCCACTCTGGCATCAGAGCAACTCCTGTGAGCACTTTCTGAGGTTGAACTTGATCAAGAGAAGCTTTGATCCCAGGACTCCCATCCAGCCCTCTGCTGTTCCGTGGCCTTGTGGTTTCTGTGGTTTTCTCATAGCAGGAGCTTGAATCTCTGTCATCTTGCTTTCTTGGATAGATCAGTGATAAAGACAGGATCTAAATGCACTTCATCAAATCTGAAAGGCCAAATCCTAACTATTCTATTGGGTCAGTTTTTTTTTTCTTGCAAAGCAGGGATACCTTCTGTATCACAGGGTATGAAATTCCTATGAAAGCTCTAGTAAGCTCTGTTCTCCTTCCTTCTTGGATACATGCCCACTGCCTGGGCATAGGATATAGACTTAAATAAGCATCTATAACTTCCTCTATATCACATATTTACCATCATACATGATATCAATAGATTATGCAGTTGGAGTTGGGCCCACTAGACTTTTTGCCTGGCTGTTCACAGAGAAACTTGATGAGCAACAGAAGGCTATACTTAGCTTAGTGTAAGAGACTGCTGGCAAGTATAAGATGTGATTTATGCTGTGAGCGTCACTGACCTCTGCAGTACTCTTTAGTGTGAAGTGACAGCAGCTGAGTTCCTATGGCTGGGGTGACTTAGATGATAGAATAAGGAAGAAACCTACACAGGCACCACAAGGACAAGGAGCTGGGGCTGTGCATGAAGTAGGTGTTGCTGGAAGGCCGTGTGAGCTCAGGGCTCAGGACTCAGGACTCTGGAGGGTTGGAAGCCAGTATGCAAGGGCAGAGAGCAGACCTGTGTCTACAGGACACAGAGTGAGGGCTGTTCACTTGGGTAGGGACATATCCCAGTGCATGACCTCGTTCAGGTTGAGCCATCCTGAAGTACAACTATGTCAGCAGCTTTCTAGATATGTAGGGATCCCCAGGAAGCCATAAATGAATGATGGTTCAGCTCCACACACCATCCTTGGACAGTTAAAGAGCACATCCTCACATCTGGCTTCTCATGCATCCATTTTTCTACCAATCCCGTAGGCCTCCCGGAGGAATCGGATTGGCATTACCTCCAGCTCACTGACCCCTGGCCAGACCTGGAACTCTTCAAGAAGATGCCTTTTGATTACATCATTCATGACCCGAAGTATGAAGATGCCAGTCTGATTTGTTCACATCACCAGAGCATCAAGAGTGAAGGTCAGGGACTGGGGAGACGGCTCATTCCATAACGTGCTTGCTGTCCACACATGAAGACCTGAGCTCACATCCTCAGCATCCATGTAAAAAGATGAGCATTGGAATACACATCTGTAGGTGGGAGAATCATAGAGACAGGTGGATCTCAGGGGCTTGCTGACCAGCCAGTATAGCCAATCGTTGAGCTCCAGATTCAGCCAAAAACTTATCTCAAAAAATAAAATGGAAAAAGTTCTTAAGGAAGACATCTGGTCAACCTCTAGTTTCCAAATGTACCTATGTGGGCATGTGGATACATAGCTCTCTCTCTCTCTCTCTCTCTCTCTCTCTCTCTCTCTCTCTCTCTCTCTCTCTCTCTCTCACACACACACACACACACACACACACTCATGCACATGAGGGAGGGCAGACTTGGCCAGTGAAAAGCTAGTGAAGTAAGATGTCTTACTTCACTCTTGCCCAAAGTACATAGGCTCAATTGCTTCTTATGTATTAATAAATGTCAGCTTGGTTGAGATGCATCCTGTTAGGGATACTCTTTGGTAGTAAGTGAGTGATTTGCCAGAACCTGGTTTAGAACTGAGACTGCCCATTGCTGGGAGAAGGAAAGAACTACCACAAAGCCCATGAGACCACCCCTACCCATAGACTTATGGTCAGGATCTGTTGAAGGTTTGGTTACTGGAAGGTAAAAGATGAGAATTTTTATTTATGAGTCTGTCACCAAATGGGTGCATATGTTCCTCTGTCCTCAGCCTCTCTTTTTTCTCCCCAGGGATGCTGACTTCTATGGTCTATGAGGGCAGCCTCAATCAATCCTGCTGGGAGTGACCTGTGGGATTATTAGTGTATCCTGAAAAAATTTGATAAATGTCATGTTAGGGAGAACAGTTTACCTATAACCCGGGTGTGGTAGTGTGCATCTGTAATCCCAGCACGTCGTAGACTAGGGCAGGAGGGTCAAGAGTTGGGGGTTAGCCTGGCTTGCATAGTGAGACCTTGTCTCCAAAGAGATAAAAGGTACTTGCTGGCCTGACTCCCTGTCACTGACAGGAGGGGTGTGGGTGTCCCTTCCCATAGATAGCCCTAATGAGGGACCAGTGTTACAATCTTACTCCTACCAAGTTCCTTGAAGAAACTGGGGACCATACATGCTGTTAATTTATTTCCTAGTCATGGAAACCTTCCTTCAAAGTGTTTTTAGATCCACAAGTATGATGCCATGCAATCCGAGTTCTCCCGTATTAGTATCCCCATTGAGATGCTGACCTCCTATGACCAGGGCCTAGAGACACGAGAAACAATCTTCAGGGCTGGTACAGCCCATCTGTGGGCTGCTTATTGTGAGCAATGCATTCACTTGAGTTTGGCAGTCAGGGGTGGGGTGTTTGCTCTGGGCTGATGCTGCTTAACTCCGGGAATATATTTGCAGACAGAGGGACTTCCCGGAAGCCGGAGGACCTGTATGTGCGGCGTCAGACAGCACGTATGAGACTATCCAAGTATGCAGCATACAACACATACCACCACTGTGAACAGTGCCACCAGTACATGGGCTTCCACCCCCACTACCAGGTAGGCTTCAGGCACTGGCTGGCTCTCTGCTGGTGCCACATCACAGCCCTTGTGTCTGTTTCCCTGTGGCTCCTTGATAAAGTTCTAGAATGGGAGAAGAGAGTTCTGGAAGCCCTTGCATGCCTGCCAGGCAGCCCTCATAGGTCATGACATGTTGTCGACTCTACAGTACAGTGCCTGTGGTCATCCAGATAATAGTGGCTGAGACTAAGGGTGTCATTCCTATCTTCAGGCTCTAGAGAATCCAAAATGCTAGGGACACTCACTGAGCGCTCACTAGAAGGACCTGAGAATGCAGATACAAATCAACCTTGTTTTTATCCTTAGGGTTCATGATTTGGAAGGGAGGTGAGCAAGATTTCAGAACAGCATGAAGCAGGAAGGAGAATTATATGGTTGTGACACAGGAATCAGATAATACGGGAGGAGTCCGGATTATTGGGCACCTACTGCGCGCCAGCAGCTTACTCCTGCCTCTCTTATGTACCAGCTCTTCCTGTATTATGAATGAATAGATGAGTTAAACTCCCTGGCCATGGCTCAGGCTGTCTCAGGCTGACTGATTATCAGGGTACTGTGTCACAAACTACACCTGTAGTTCATTCAGGGTTCCCCGGCTGGAAAAGCATCCTATCTAGGCCTAATCATCATCGGTTTATAAATGAGCATCGGCTGAGCTTCCCTCATTGGGACGTCCAAAGTCATCACTAACACAATGCTCAACACAGATTTCAGAGCCTTTGGGATTTGAGACTGTGAATGCCCAGCTAGAAAAGTCCTTAGAAATGTCACAAGGTCTGAAAAAAAATCCTAAATCTGTAGGACCCTTGGAGTCAAGCATTTCAGGTCCGGGATAATTGACCTTTGCAGTTCAGGTGGGGTAGAGAAAGGACTTTTGAAGGGTCGGTAGGAATTTGCTGAGGGGCCAAAGCCAGTGAAAGGAATAGAATGTTCCAAAGGGGGAGTGCGGAGTCTGGGGATGAGAACTGATCTCAGTTGACTGTGTCCAGAACACAGAATGGAAGATGTGGGTGTCCTGAAGAGGCAGCCAGGAGGGTGGGTGGAGAGAGGGTCACAGAAGGCCCTGGGCACTCAGAAGCAGGTGGGCTTCTTCAGAGAACCCGGTAGGAAAGGTTGCAGTGTGGATGGTCTCCCCCAGCTCACTGGTCTTTGCAGAGGACCCAAACTGGCTATTAATAAACGCGTAGATTCTAATAGTTTAGATTTAAGAGTTTCATCTTAATTCAGACCCAAGCAGGGAGGCAGGAGGACGTGGAGGGCTGGAGCAGATGGGAACAGACATACCTGCTCATGACAGGGGACTGAAGGCGTGGTCCTGCTGGAAATGCCCAAGACAAGGACTTGATTACCCTTTGTCTTGTTTATGAAGGGAAATGGCATCCAGTGACTTTAATATAGACTGGCCTTTGGCTTGTCCGTCCCAGGCATAGCAGCTTCCTTTTTTAGCACTTTTATATAGATGGCATTGGAAAGTATTTTTAACCAAGTCAAATAGTAACACTACTCCTGCCACATAAACAAAGGCCGATTTCTCTTGGCCTTTGAACAGGGGTTTTTGTTTCAAGATTTCAAAACAAAACAAAAAAATGTGAACTATTTTCTTTTTTTTAAAAAAAATAAGTCCTGGCATATCACTGGCTTTTATTTTATATTTTTTCACCACCAGGATATAGTTTATTGGGACAGGCAGGGTTTATATTTTTCTTCACATTGACTGCTGTAACATCTATTACATGCTAAACTGTTGAAGGCACTCAAAGTTGTAACCATTTATTCCGAAACGATGCTCTAAACTTGCTATCTAGCATGTTTTCAACTTAATATATTGGGAATTTTCCTACCTAAATATGCTATAGTTTTCCAGACAACAAATGTCTACATTTCTCTAAATGTAGAAAATTCACAAAATGATAAAATATAAAACCAATTTCTCCATGCTTGTGTGCTCATTGACAACTAGAACATCACATGCCTGTGGCAAAAGTGTTTTCTTGACTTTTGAAATGTGATAGACTGGAAAGGACTCATGAGCTGTGAACACTACTCAGAACATTAACTTCCAACAGTGGACTGTTACTCTAAACAGGAGAAATGGTGTTTCTCCTTCTCTTCATTAGTGGAAGCCCAGAGCACATGAGGCAGGAAGCAGAAACTCCTGGGTTTTGGTGGTGGGGATGCTCCAGGCCTGTGTTCATGAGCCGCACAGATCTGGGGATAGTCAAATAAGAGCATGCTTAGGGCAAGGGGACCTGGATCTTGTCTGGTGAGGGGTGCAGGAGCACCAGCCAGCTGCTGGCATCCGATTCCAGCCCCAAAAGCATCTCTGCCTCTCCTCTCCTTTTGCTTCCCTAGAGTCCTTTTTTATTTATTATTATTATTTTTAATTAATCTTCTCATTACTACCTTTACTGCGTAGCCCCGCAGGTCTAATCCCCTTGCTTTCCAGAAGGCTCTATGGCTCTGGCAGAGCCCTAGAGGGAACAGAAGGAAGCGTGTGCTGGTGTGCCGGGCTGCTACCTCCCTCTGCAGCTCCTGTGTAGACAGATGAGGGCTGCCAGGCAGGAAAGGCAGAGCTCAGCAGGACCCGAGAGGCCAATCTAGAACAGAGCTGGGGCTAGGGGTCACTCCCAGAAAGGAGGACACACAAACAGTGGGGTAGGAGGAAAGTGAGGTTAGACTAGGGGACGGGAGCGAACCTGGGACCTCTGGATGCTAGCCTCTGTGTCCATATGGTAGGATAGTAACCTTGTCTCCTAGGAATGCCATCCTCCCCAGGAGTGTTAGGGACAGCACAAAGGGGACAGAATGGCACCTGACACAGGGCTGAGTGTATTAAGACATTCAGGGTTGTGTGGCTATGATTGTTCTGTTATATGCCAGCTCTCATGACACCTACAACAGAAAATGCCTTCTTAGAATGAAAACTAAAAACTGGGCTTAATGGCACAGGCTTATTATCCTAGCGACGGAAGTGACCAAGGCAGGAGAATCACAAGTTCAAGGGCTACCAGGACAACTTAGACACTAACTCAAAAAGCTGAAGATGGCTTAGGGATGTAGTGTAGTGGTCAGTATTTGTCTAATGGATGTGAGACCTGGGTTTAATACACAGGAGTTTAAAAGAAGGATCTGGGGTGCACTGATCAGCCAGCTTGTTAAGTTTGCAAATCCCAGGCTAATGAAAGAGCTTGTCTCAAAAATAAGTGTAGACAGTGCTGGAAGAAAGACACCCAAAGCCGTCCTATGGCCTCACATGTGTGTGTGCACATGCATGCGCATACACACACCTATACACACCCACCATGAGATCTTCATGAATGCCTTGTTTTCTGACCCAGGATGGTCTGTAGGTCAAATCTCAAGGGCAGAAAGACTTAGTCATAGAAGCTACAGGATTGGGTAAGCACCGCTGGAATTCAGGATGAAGCTAGCTCCGGCCCCATGAGGGTGGTCTTGGTTGTGCTCACCCAGCAGCCTGATCTGAGCATCTTAAGCTCTCTGCTGTGTTGCTCTTACACTGTCGGGCAGGGGTGGGTGTCAGGTGAGCTGGGTGTCATCGTGGCCAGGCTGGGCCTGGGTTCTTTGGGGACGTAAGTCGGACATCGGACTCTGATGATAAGCTCTATCCTTTCCCCTCACACCTCAGCTCTATGAGTCCACCCTGCACGCCTTTGCCTTCTCTTACTCCATGCTAGGAGAGGAGATCCAACTCCACTTCATCATCCCCAAGTCCAAGGAGCACCACTTTGTGTTCAGCCAACCTGGAGGTCAACTGGAGAGCATGCGTTTGCCCCTCGTCACAGACAAGGTACTGCCTTGGGGATCCCTGAGTTGGGGACGTAGACACATAGGTGCCCAGCCAGTCAAGGGTGTTTGGAGCAGGTTATACAAACACAATGGTGACTGAACCTGGGGGACGCTGGTGAAGGGTGGGCTTGGATGTCACTTACACTCGGGCCTTGTTGTAACGCTTGCTAATTATGCCAGTTGTCCCTTAATAGTGCTGAGCCCACCTTCCTTACTTGCAAGGGTGGGCAGTAACAATTCATTTTAAAAAAGCTCTCTGACGGGGCTGGAGATGGGGCTCAGTTGTTAGAGTGCTTGCCTAACACGCACAAAGCCCTGAATTTCCCTGTATCGCACGAACTGGGTGTGGTGACTTGTTCTGTGATTCTGACACTGGGGAAGTGGAGGCAGGAAGATTAGGATTTCAAGGCTGTGTAGACATTCAAGTCCAGCCTGGGCTATATGAGGTCTTATGTCAGAAACAGCTCTGACATTTGCTGTAAGCGTCACTTAGAATAATCAACACGAGATGACTGAAGCACCTGGAACACACCACGCGTTGGTGAGATGTTCACTCCCTCCTCACCGCTTGTTAATGCTCTGTCATGGAACATTTGGGTAGGCTGAGGTAGGAGAAATAGGAGAAAGATCCCAAGACTCCTTTAGGTCCTGTCCCCAGTGTCCACAAAGACTAACTCGTAGTCAGTGTGTTTTCTGTCTTGTCTTCTGTCTACATGTCCTTTGGGGGAGACTGATCCCCAGCATCTCACCATTTCTCCCCTTGTCCTCACTGTCTCTCCCCTTGTAGATGACCCGTATAGGGTTCCTTACTTCCCATGTCTACCTGACAGCCTCAGGGTTGACTGGATGTGATTGACCAGCCCTTATCAGCAGACGGGAGTGGAGGACATTGCTCCTCCTCCTTGGGAGTGCCAGCTGTCAGTCAAGCAGGACTTGGTCTTGCTGACCGAGCAGTCTGTTGACAATGAAGCAGATCTCTGTACAGCACCAGAGAGGTCTTGGTTACTTAGTTGTCTGGGGACCCTGGAATCTGATGTTGTCGTGGCCCTTTTGTAGGTGTACCAGGAGAGGTTGTTCACACTCAGTTCACTTTCCCAGCCTCCCAGTGATAGCCCACAAGCATAAGTTGTATTTTATCAAGCTGTTCTGAGTGACAAATCTTTACAGTGTACAAGAGCATTATTTCCCAGATTCCAGTATGAGATGGTGATGGATTTGCTTAGTTAGTGGATGCCAATTAGGTTATTGCATAACACCCAGGCTTCTCATTCCACGGCCTGACGATAAGTGGTACTTTGATGGATGCTTGCTCTGAATCTGATCAAGCTCACTCTTGTGTCTGGGTTAGCTGTAGCCAGCCAGAGGGCATATGTCTAGAGCGGCCTCACAGAGCTATGCTTCTCTGCATTGTAAAGCCTTGAGCACCAGCAGGCTAGCCCAGGCTTAACTGTGGGCACATTCCAAAAGGGTGCACTCTGCAAGGCCATGCTCTGAAGGGGGACAGCATCGTTTTCCCCACATCTTACTGGCTGTGGGGCTAATCACAGTGCTCTCTCTGAGATCAGAGACAACTGTGTCTTTCCACGGAAGACGTGAGACGGGGCAAAGAGTCCTTATGCCTGCATTTACCCATGCCCTCCCTTGATATCCCACTACTTTGCAGAACCACGAACACATCAAGAGCCCAACCTTCACCCCGACGACGGGCCGCCATGAGCATGGACTCTTTAATCTGTACCATGCGATGGATGGGGCCAACCATCTGCACGTGCTGGTGGTCAAGGAGTACGAAATGGCCATTTATAAGAAATACTGGCCCAACCACATCATGCTTGTTCTCCCAAGCATCTTCAACAGCGCCGGAGTTGGTAGGTGACTTTGACATATGAGACCAGGTATGCTTTTTATGAATGAAGACTCCGGAGAATGTCTTACAGAAGGGAAGTGCTGAACGGTTGATAGTACATTCTTTGCTTGAGGAATGGATGAACGAAAGCTTCTCTGATGTGTTTGGTTGTGTGTGTGCACTTGCTGTGCAAGTGAATGTGCACGTGTGTGGAGGCCAGAGGACAGCCTTGGTGTCATTTCCCCAAAGGAGTCCACCTTGGTTTTTGAAACTAGGTCTCTTGTTGTCTAGAGCACAATGGTTTGACAAAGTTGGTTGGGTGTGTGAACCCCAGATATCCATTGGTCTCTGTCTTCCGAGTGCTGGGATTATACACACAGAACACTATACCCAGCTTTATAAAATCCATGGGTCCTGGGGTGCAAATACAGGTCTTTGTGCTTGCAAGACAAGTTCTTTACCAACTGAGATATCTCCTAGCCCGTGTTAGAATTTTCTTATAAATAACCCTTAAACAATGTTTGATTATTTATATAACTTATTTTCTCAGCTGTTAAAAAAATAAATGTATGTATAAACTATAGAGGGCTCTTTCCTTGCTGGTGGTCAGTGGTCATTGGAAGCGGGAATATGTAGTATTGGTTCCGGTGGGTCTGGTGTGAGCTGTCTTGGCCATGAGGATGCAAGCTTGAACATTGAGTCAGGTCACTTGGCCACCACAGGGGCTGCCCACTTCCTGATCAAAGAGCTGTGCTACCACAACCTAGAGCTGGAGAGGAACCGACAGGAGGAGCTGGGGGTCAAGCCCCAGGACATCTGGCCGTTCATCGTCATTTCCGATGATTCCTGTGTGATGTGGAACGTGGCCGACGTGGACTGTGCGGGAGAACGGAGCAGGTGAGGTGGTCTGGGTGTACTCTTCCCCTCCTCCGGAGAACCACGCAGGACAGTGATGGCCAGTCCGCTCTCAGCCTGGAGGACCACAGTGTGCCTCTCATGACAGAAAGCCAGGGTTGTGGATGTAGCAGAAGTGAACCCATTGTCCAAGTCCTCATTCTTTTGATTTAAAAAATAATCTTTAATGAGATATATAATACAGAATGCAAGGGCTGGAAAGGTGGTTCAGCAGTGAGGAATACTTAGCTGCAGAATTGTGAGGATGGAATTCAGATCCTAAAACCCACATAACAAGAGACATTTAGCAAATGTCTTTAACTCCCCCTCTAAGGTCTCATATGCCTCCACGCATGCACAAGTATATGCACCCAAACACACATAGACACATACATACATGCACATGTACATAAAATCTTTAAAAATGAAAAAGACATATATACTTAGTGTGATACATACATACACACAAAATCAAAGTATAACATGTATACATTTTTTTTCACACGTCAAACATACCCAGTTAGCTGACCCCCTCCCCCTGCCATCAATAAATGGGCATTGCTCGTCTCCCAAGATGCTCCTTGTGTTACGTTCTAGCCCTGATCCTCCCAGAACCCTTCACTCTTGACACTAATTTTTGCTTGTGTCTTTTGGCATGCAACTAAAACTTTGGGGTTCTAGGTTTCTCATTTTGAAGGGTGTCAATCTCCAGGTTAGGGTTCATTGTAGAGATGGACCACACCGTCGTCTGTATGTAGGCTCCATACACGGGACGTGACTATATTCTGCACCTCAAAGTCATAATAAATTTGAAATACGTTCCAGGATACCCGCTGCCTTATGATTGGATGGCTCTGGGTTCTGTCCATATCAGACCTGTCCAGCACACACCATGCAGTTAGGAAGCCATGCGCTGGCTGACTTGGCGTCTCTCCTCCAAACAGGGAGTTTTCCTGGTCTGAGAGGAATGTCTCTCTGAAGTACGTCATGCAGCACATCGAGGCCTCCCCCAACATCACACACTATGCCCTGATCGGCATGCGGAAGTGGACCAGCAAGACAAGGGGCCGCGAGGTGCAGGAGCCTTTCTCCCGATGCCACGTGCACGACTTCATCATCCTCAATGTGGATTTGACCCAGAATGTGCAGTACAACCAGAACCGGTGAGCCCGGGGTCCTGGGGTGGGAGCTGGCCTCAGTGCCGGTAGCCCTGAGCCCTGTACAGGATGCAGATTCTCCTCTGTTCTACCTGCGCTGTACTATTGCTGTGGCCAAAAACAACGCGACAGAAGCAACTTGAGGGATGAAAGGGTTATTTGAAGGGGAATTTGACAGTTAAGTCCAGCGGGAGGGGAAGGCATGGTGGCAGGGGTGCGAGGCAGCCAGTCCCATCTCCTCCACTGTCAGGACTCACAGAGAGATGAGTAAAGATGCTCAGCTCCCTTTCTCCTTTGTACGTAGTATGGTACCCCAGCCCACGAATGGTGCTGCCCACATACAGGGTGGATCCTCCCATCCCAATGAACCCATTCTAGAAATTCCCCTAGAGACACACCCGTGCTGATTCTAAAGCCTGTCACATTGACAGTCAGGATTAATCCCCACAGCTGCTGAAGCAGCGGCTCTGCCCACAGCGCTGGAGGTCCTCGGGTGCCGTAGAATTGTCCTGAATTCTGATGGAGTCGTTCAACTCCATCCCTTCATAGATGCTTTCCCTAGTGAGCTACTTTGTACTGGGTGTTCCCTTCCCTTAGGCTTCTTTGACAAATAAGTCACAATTTTAGTCATGAAGAGACACCATGGCCACAGCAACTCTCTTAAAGGAAAATGTTTCATTGGGGCTGGCTTACAGTTTCAGAGGTGTGGTCCATTATCAACATGGCAGTCCATGGCAGCATGCAGGCTGACCTGGCGCTGGAGAGGTCATTGAGAGTTCTACATCTAGATCCTCAGGCAGCAGGGAGGGAGGGAGGGAAGAAGGGAGGAAGAGAGAGAGAGAGAGAGAGAGAGAGAGAGAGAGAGAGAGAGAGAGAGAGAAAGAGAGTGAGAAAGAGAGAGAGAGACTGGGCCTGGCTTCAACATTTGAAACCTAAAGCCTATGCTCCAGTGACACATTTCCTCCAACAAGGCCAAACCTACTCCAGCAAGGCCACACCTCCTAATCCTTCTTAGATAGCTACTCCCTAATGACCAAGCATTCAAATCCATGAGCCTATGGGGGCATTCTTATTCAAACCACCACACCATCAAAGAAAACTATAGAGTGATTTGAATGAGTTGCTTTCCAACCACAGAAGTCTGTTGACTGAGCATCCTGTATGCCAGGCAGTGGGCCACTTGGGGATGTGAGGTTGGAAGCCAGACTAACTTCCTTCTGGAGCCCACACCCATTTACTTGCAGAACAGGCAATGATTTCTCTCTGAACCTGTTTGCCTCTGCTATAAAAGAATACCCAGTATTACACTCTATTACACAGAGAGTATTTACACTCTGGGCTGTGACAGTTTCTTTTTTTTAACAGTTCAGTGGAGGCCCTGGGAACGTAGCTTGCCTAGCACATTTGAAGGCCTGGATTTAATCCCAGCAGTACATAAAATATATACAGCCCTAGCCCTTGGGAGGTGAAGGCAGGAGGACCAGAAGTTTGAGGTCATCCTTGGTGCAAAGTAAATTCAAAGTTAGCCTGGTCTCCATGAGACCCTGTCTCAAACAACAACAAACAAACCAAACTGTATGGTGGACCTGCATCTGTGTGGTGTCCCTCATGGTGTCTGCGCTCATATCCAAGTCCTTGTGTAGCTGGTGTTCCCGGCACACACAGCCTTTCTGGGTCCAGTGCTGCTATTCCTTGCCTTCCACTTTGCCTCTCATTTCCCACCAGAATGAGACGTTGAGGCAGGAGTGAGGTCCAGTTCAGCCTCATGGCGCAGTGTAGGGGGTGCAGGGACAAGTTCATTTTCCTTGCTGGGAAGAATCGAAAGGTGGTAAAGCATCATCCCCGGGAATCCTGGAGAATCCTGGAGCAGCATTATATAATACTGCTCCCTCCTTGTGGTTCTTAGTCTCATTCATACAAAGTGTTTAAGAGCAGGTGCAAGTGGAGGCTCAGGGACAGTGGCCAGACTCAGATGGACGCTTGAGGCCAGTTAGAGTTTCAAAGGAAGACCTGATGGTAGGCACGCTGTAAAACTCAGAGGATGGAGAAGAGGAGCTGGTGTGAAGGCCGCCACTTGGAGGCAGGCAGCCGCACTGCAGGCAGCAAAGAGCCAAAGTGTGTGTTAGGTAGTTTAAAAGCGCGTGCACGCGTGCGCACACCCACACCCACACACAGAGCATACTTAGGCCCTGGCCTGGCCGACATTCAAAACAGAAGAATGGAAGCAAGAGGAATAGTTTCGCCTTTCTGAAACATGACTGAAAAAGGCAGGCTGGCCCAGCTGAGCCTCACAGTAGCTCATAGGGACTGAATGAGAAGAACATTTTCTTAACATGAACCGACCTTCCTTGGGGTTGTCCCCTCAACAGATCAGAACACTCCCCTCTCCCATTAGCTCGAAAGGGAGAAGACGAGGACATGTTTCCACCTAGCCGTAGATCCCATTAATTACTGTGACTTGCGATTTAACATTTGTAACCCCCTAATGAGTATCTGGGGGCCTGGGAAATGTGCCCAGTTAGACCCACTCGTTTGATTCCGTGCAGGTTTACATGTGATGATGTAGACTTCAACCTTCGTGTGCACAGTGCAGGCCTCCTGCTCTGCCGGTTCAACCGCTTCAGCGTCATGAAGAAGCAGATCGCGGTGGGCGGGCACAGGTCCTTCCACGTCACATCCAAGGTGAGCATAGCAGCACTGAAAGTAGGTGCTCAGGCCACACCCAGGTGGCCTTGGTACCAAAGCTGAAAGCAGGAGCCTGGCGATGGAGGGTGGTGCCTTGCCTTTTAAGGGAGTCAGAGGATTGGACACTTGGTGCCAAGCCCTGGGGACTAATCTCTACTCTTTGACATTAAATGGCAGGAAGTTGCTGCTTAGTGCAAGATCACCAAGCAAACCATTCTTGTGCACTCCTTCGCTCCCCATCCAGGCAGGGTACAGGGTTCTAGGTTTTTCTTCACACCATTGGATAGCACTTGGCTAAAGAATTGTTGGCGTCATACACAAGGCTAGCCAGCTTCGTGGCCATGTTTGTCTGCCCACGAGCCGGGATCTAGTGGGAAAGATTTGACTCTACTGCTCTAACTGAGCAGACCCATCCACTTAAGGAAAAGCAAATCAGAAATCCTCCAGAAGGCCAGGTAAGCTGGCCACCCCCTGCCTGAAGGTCCCTCTGATTCTCGTGTACATCTTGGATCTTGTCCTGATGTGTGACATCAGGACGTCCTTTCCTGGTGTCTGTCTTTTCCCAGTCTCCACCAGCTCCTTGCAGAGTGACCTAGCCTGAGCTGGAGCACTCCTGGGTCCCACAACAGTTCCACACCGCCATCCCTCAGGCGGGGGTCAAAGCTTTCTTAGTGAACCAAAGCCCGGCTCAGAGTAGCAGGCCTTCCAACTGTGAGACCTGTTCAACCCAAGACCTTGAGAACCAATGACTAAGCCACTGCGATGTTTTAAAAAATTGAGTGTTGGACATGTTTAATGTGGGGACCACCAAGATCTTTCTACTAAAGATCATGATGTGCCTTTTAAATTCACTTTTATGTCCCCATTGTCATTTTTTAAGTTCTTGGGTTGAATTTTCTTTCTTGAGCATATATGTGTGTGTGTGTGTGTGTGGTGTATGTATGTGTGTGTGTATGCCACAGTGCACATATAGAGCTCAGAAGACAACCCGTGGAAGTTGGTTCTCTCTTTCTCTCACGTGGGTCTTAGGGATTAAACTCAAGTTCTCAGACTTGGCAAGCACCCTTGCTCACTGAACCAGCCCTAGCGCTTATTTGTTTTTTAAGATTTTTATCCCAGTTTGAACATAATCTTAATTGCACTTTGGTTAAGTATAGTTTTTTAAAGCTTTTCATGCGAGTGAAATCGCTCATTTCTATCTATTTTGTTGGATATAAACCAGCATTTGGTAGTCGGGCCCTTTTCTCGCAGGGTGTGGACTTGCAGCTGAGGAAGAAGACAGACTTAGGGCGGCCCCCCACTGTTAGAAGCACCATGGAGCTGCAGGAGATGTTGCAGGGTAACCCAACGTAACAGCTGGGTGGCGAGGAGTCCGTGGGTGCCCCCGAGGAGGAAGCCTCAGAACCAGGAAGAGTGACGGGAAACAACCATACAGTCAAACTTAGCTCAAATAACAATCCCGTTTCTGTGACACTAGTTCACTCGATTAGGTAGATTTATGTCCCCAAAGGGAGAATGACTATTGGATCAGCTTAAGGGAAAAAGATTTCTTTTGGCTTCCAGTTGCGTGGATTTTGGTCCACCAAAGTGGGGGTGGGTGGCAGAGTGGAGGACTCAGCCTATGGTGGCAGGATCATGTGATGGAGCTCTGTATGGGGTAGTGGACCGTGATGTAGACATCAGGGGAGCGAGGGGCCGGGCTGGAATATCCTTTAAAAGCCCCTCCTTCCAGGACCTACTCCCATCAGCTAGCTTCTACTTCCTGAAGGTTCCACAGCCTCCCCAAACACCACCACCAGGCAGGGAACAAGTCCTCAAGACATGAGCTAATGAAGCTTGGGTATTTCAGAGTGAGCCGCAGCAGAAGCACTAATGATGTCCAGCAGAGGTTCTGATTTCAGATTCATTTCAATTACTGAGCAGCCCCTGGTCGCAGTAAGGGGACCATGCTGTGGTCGAGCGGGTGGGAGGACCTTGTGGGTGACGGCTAGACAGTAAAGGGGAAGAGCTGTGGGAGAGGAGAGGATTTGGGGGTCAGGGAGGAGCTGACGACTTCTAGATCAGCGGTTCTCAACCTTCCTAACGTAGTGACCCTTTAATACAGTTCTTCGTGCTGTGGTGACCCCAACCATAAAAGTATTTTCGCTGCTACTTTGTGACTGTAATGTAAGTATTTTTGGAGAAGGAGGTTTGCCAAGGGGGTCGTGACCCACAGGCTGAGAACCAATGCTCTAGATACTCTAGTTGCTTTTATAGCTCAGGCTCCGTGGGAGAGTTTCCAAGGCCTGCGTGTGCTTTTATTTTCTTTGGATCAGTTTTCTCCATGGAATGATCAGTGTGTGCAAATCAATGTGATCTCGATAGTTGGTTTTCACAGGCTTTCTTTGGTGGTGGTGGTGGTGGTATGTGTGTGTGTGTGTGTGTGTGTGTGTGTGTGCGCATGTGTGCACACACGCACACATGCTCACACGCATGTAAATGTGTGTTTGCATGCTTGCACATGTGTTGGCATTCATGCGAAGCCAGACATTGGAGGTGGCTGTTGGATCTCTCTACCTTACCCTTTGAGAGGCCGTCTGTCACTGAACCCAGAACTCATTAATCGGCTGGACTGGTTGGCCAGTGAGCTACAGGGATGCAGCCCGACCTTCCCTCTCCCAGCCCGAGGGTTACAGATACATGTGAGCATGTCTGGCGTTCATATGGGTACCAGGGTTCTGAGCTCAGGCATCATGCCTGTGCTGCGGTATCTTACCCGAGACACCTGAGTGGCCTGAAACCTGTCCCTCTTCCTGGCAGGTATCCGACAGCTCTGCGGCCATTGTGCCTTCCCAGTACATCTGTGCCCCAGACAGTAAGCACCCGTTCCTGGCCGCTCCTGCTCAGCTCCTACTGGAGAAGTTCCTCCAGTACCACAGCCACCGCTTCTTCCCACTGTCCCTGAAGAACCACAGCCACCCCGTGTTGTCTGTGGACTGCTACCTTAACCTAGGACCTCAGGTAACGTGGCTTGGAATCCACAGAACAGGTGACCCAGTACCATGACCTTGAATCGTAATTACCGCGTCTCTCAGGTATCCATGGAGGCCGGTCTGCGGCTCCACGGGTACTGGGAATTTACATGCGCTCTTGTCCCTTGTGTTAGCATTGCTCACGTAACGCTCCTATACACTTGGATTTACCTCTAGGTGGCTTACACCCATTGCAATGTAGGTGCTGTGGACATAACTGTACTACACTGCTCAAAGAAACAAGGACCCAGAAGTCCGCATGTTCAATACAGACTCAGTTCTCCAATATTTTAGACCTGTGGTTGACAGCATCTGTGACTATGGATGTGTTGACTGGGGTTTCTATCCGACTAGGTCTCACAGCCAGTTAGTCCCAAATAAACACACAGAGGTCTACATTCATTATAAACTGGCTGGCCTAGTAGCTCAGGCTCCTTATTAATTAATTCTTACATCTTATATTAGCCCATAATTCTCAACTGTGTTAGCCACATGGCTCGGTACCTTTGTCGGCGAGGCAGTCACATCCTGCGTCCTCTGCAGCTGGGTCACGACTGCAGACTGAGCTTTCCTCTTCCCAGAATTCTCATTGCCCCACCTATACTTCCTGCCTGGCTACTGGCCAATCAGCGTTTTATTAAAAATAAAACAAGTGACAGGATCACTGTCACACAGCATGGATGGAACCTGTGGATACTGAGGCTGGGCTGTGCTCAGGCCTTTACCTCAGATGCTCTACCACACTTGACTTCTGCCAAAACCGAGGCAGAGGGCACCATGTTGGTTTGTCAAACAGAACTGGGGTATCAAAGCCAGTTCTGATGGCAAGGCGTTACTGATTCTCAAATCAATTTACCAATTGGAACAAACCTCCTAGAACTGACTTTTTTAAAGGATATGATTTGGCGACATCATGACTGTCTCTTCCCCGAGCTCCACCTTGAGTTTGATCCAGCACGTGCTATGTGCTGGCTGTTAGTTCCAAGCGTGACTGCGTACTTCCTGGAAGGTGACCCTCCTGGCTCCTTCTTTTCCAGATTTCTGTTTGTTATGTGAGTTCCAGACCCCACTCCCTAAATATCAGCTGCTCTGGCGTGGCATTCAGTGGGCTCCTGCTGTACCTCTGTGACTCCTTCGTGGTGGCCAGCTTCCTGAAGAAGTTCCATTTTCTGAAAGGTAATGCTCCTAGCCCGGACCTCGGTTTGATCGGCACTGTCACCCCGCATCTCCGATGACAGGACATTGACCTCAACTCTCAAAGTAGCAGAAAGCTGGGACTGAATTCCCAGGGACCTTTCAGTAGAGAAAAGACTCCCCTGTCTTTTTCACGAATGGCAGGCATTTCTCATTTCTCTGTTTCTTATTCTTCTAAGTCCTTTATGTTGGTGCCCCTTAGAGGCTTCTGTGTGGTCCAAAGCACCATGTCTACCGTTGCCTCCAGTCTTTCTCCTTTTCTTGTTAGCAGCTGAATCTGGAAAAACCCTATAAACAGCACTTGTCTGCCGATGGCTCCAGGCCTGCTCTGGTTCCTTGCTGGCGTTGTTTGTACCTTGCCTGTTTTCCTTGCTCTTATTCATTTAAGTAGCAAGAATATAGCCAAACCTTTTACCTCAGGAACAGTGTTTAACAGGCTTGTCCAGTTTGTGGTCTGGGGGCCCCAATGTGCCCCAGGTTAGCTAAGAATGTGACTCCCCCCAAAAGATAAACTTACTTAAAACATCCAGGCCCAAAGTGATGACCGAACACAGGTAGAGAGGGAGGAGAAAAGACTGAACAGTGCCTGGCTGACGGGTGGCTTGCTGCAGGCTGGGAGCTATGCAGATGGAGAATTTCTATGGCGGGGCATGTGGCAAAGGTGCGAGCTACCCAAGGCCCACATGAGTGAGAAACGGTTGAACTGAGATACGTAGTGACGTGAGAGCCCAGGGCTGGAGCTGAGATAGTTTGGCCTGGCAACAAGCCGCCATCTCTGCTCCCCTTCATCCCTGTTCTGTTCATCTTTTCTGCCCACTACACTGTCTTCCCAGCAAGCCTGCCCAATCCCTACCACTGCCTATGATGTTGAGATTAGGAATCACTTAGACAAGAGCGGAGGCCATAGGGCTCCTGGCACTTCCACCCGGCCATTTAGTTATTTGCAAATGGGATCCTAGAGGCCACAGGGCACCTGGCTCTTCCACCCAGCCATTTGGTTATTGCGAGTGGGATCCCAGAGGCCACGGGGTGCCTGACACTCCACCCAACTGTTAGCTGTTGTGAGTGGGTACTTTGGAAGGACTCAACCCCTTTCTCTTCTTGCCTCTGTCATTGCCCTCTCAAGGAGCCACCTTGTGCGTGATCTGCCAAGACCGGAACTCACTCCGCCAGACCGTGGTCCGCCTGGAGCTGGAGGATGAATGGCAGTTCCGGCTGCGGGATGAGTTCCAGACAGCCAACGCCAAGGAAGACAGGCCGCTCTTTTTCCTCACTGGACGGCACATCTGAGGGGGAGGGGCTGAAAGAACTCCTGAGAGTGTGGGGTCGTCAACACCCACCTGCCGCTGAGGCTGGTGCAGGTTTCAGGCCACGGGTGTATGAACTCAGACGCACCCAGAGTCGGTCATGCACAGCCCCGTGTGACACATGTCACAATGTCCCGTGGCAGATAATGACTTAAAGCTACAGCCGTGAGTCCTTGATGGCAAGAAAAGCGAAGACTGGGCCAGTCCACATGCCCTGGGCTATCTTGAAGTTCGTTTTATGAAGAATGAAAATTTCACTCTGCTGTTGCTCATATGCTTCCACGGACAAGCTTGACCGGCTCTAGAGAATCCTGGGTTGTCTTGTCACAGTGCCTGTGACTGTGATTTCACATAGTGTGTTTCCCATGACTCCCTCCAGAGCAATATTCCAAAGGAACGTTTTAACTGTAAAGGTTGGAGACTAGACAAAAGGAGTAGATCATTTTAATAAGAATTATTTAACCACCTCCAAGTTTTCTTTGCAGAAGCTAGCCCAAAGGCATTCAATTTAATATGATAAAATGAATTGCTTTACTTTAGACAAAAAAGCAACTCTTAAAATAATACAGGGTAAATACCCTACCTCTTAGAAAGGGCAAAGTGGAAAAGAAGTTTTCTTACAAACCAAAGGGCTTTAGGGAGGGAATTAGGATTGTCGCAGTGGACTGAGGATTTGCCTTCCGAAGAAAAGAGGACCAAATAAATTGCTTACACAATAATAAATAATGAAAACCAAAGTGAAGTACAAGACAGTGAAGAGGGCTGGAGCGACGGCTCAGTGGTGTAAGTGTGCTTGCTGTCCAGTCGTGAAGACTGGACATGGATGGCAAGCCACACGTTCTGCAAATGCCTGTAATTCCAGGTCGGAGGACCCAATGCTTTCCTCTGACCTCTGTGTGTGCTCAGACCTGTGTGCACGCGCACACAAATATACACACACACACAAACACATGCATGCACACACACATACACACACACACACAAACACATGCATGCACACACACATACACACACACACACACACACACACACACACGAGAGAGAGAGAGAGAGAGAGAGAGAGAGAGAGAGAGAGAGAAAGAGAGAGAGAGAGAGAGAGAGAATCTTAAACCCCAACAAACCAGTTAAGGACCAGATTTATAATTTTTTGAAGTTCACTTATCAGTGAGACAGCCTGAGCTTTCTTATTCATCTTAGTTCATTTAGAGAGAAAGTCTCTGGCCTGCCCAGAGAGAAGCAAGCAGATGTGTGTTTCCCCAATGGGCGGTTAGATCAATGCCTTAGGCCACTCCCTGGCGGCCAGGTCTCTTTGTGTACGCTTTATATTACTCCTTGAATGACTGTTCTCATTTGAAAGATGAACATTGCGGTGCAAAGAGCGCAAGCCTTGACAAGAACCAGAAGCACAATTCCAACCGCTGTCCAGCTGCCTCGAGACCACAGTGCTTTAGGAGTGACCCACGGCTAACGGGAAAACTGCGGTTGCTGAAAACGTAATCAGAACACAGTCCTTGGGCCCATTAGAGGTGGACAGGCACTGTGCATGGTGACAGTCCAAGGAGAACCCTGTTCAAGTTGATGCCAAAGATTTACTGCCAACCTTTGTCCCCCAATGGAAAAAAATACACAAGCATAAAATATTTAGATCAATGTTTATAAAGCAATCACTTTGTGAATGTCATGATTCCTGATTTGGAACAAAACTGATGATCTCTAGTTTAGTTCGTCTCCTGTAAATAGCAGCCCCTAAGCCATTCCCCCTGTTTTATTAGTTAATTTAAACTAACACTCTCGACTGCTCCAGTCTTATAAATAAAACATATAAGGTGCTTCTTGTTTGTATGGTGGGCTCAGATGGTATTGTTTCGAGGAGACAGAGGTTAGCCAGTGTTTTCCTGGGACTGCCTGCTTCAAATCTCATAGCAAGGCAGTATACTTTGGGAAAGAAAAGAAGAGCAGAGCCACGGAGGGCTAGGGAGATCACTCAGAGAGTGCAATACTTGTCGTACAAGCATGAGGACCCAAGTTCGGAACCCCAGGACTCAGGTAAAGCTGGGTGTGGATGCACACGTCCTGCAGTGACATGGGAGATGGGAACAGAACCCCTGAAGCTCCTGGCTGACGTACATAGTAGGGACAGTGGAAGACCCCGTCTCAAGGTGGAAGGCGAGGATCTACTGTGTTCGTTATTTCGCTTTTGCTGTGATAGAAAACCAAACACAAACCAAATGAGAGCAGGAGTTCTCGACTTGTGGGTCGAGAACCCCGGAGTGGGGGTTGAACAACCCTTCACAGGGGTCCCGTATCAGATAACCTGAATATCAGGTATTTACATTGCGATTTATAACAGCAGCAAAATTACAGTTATGAAGTAGCAACAAAAATCATTTTATGGTTGGGGGGTCACCACCACCTGAGGGACTGTACTGGAGGGCCACAGCATGAAGAAGGTTGAGAACAACTGGCGTAGAGAAAAGAGAGCATGTTCAGCCTCCACAGTCACCTCAAGTGTGTAGGGAAGGCTATGGAACAAGATACGGAAACAGGAACTGCAGAAATTTACACAGTAAAGACCCAGGAAAAAAATACTGTTAATGCCAGAGAGTGGGAGGAGATGGAAGCTGTGTGGAGATGTGTAGAGTGAACCGGATATCACGGAGCAACTTTAAACAAGGTTAAACTTTAAACAAGGTTAAAACCAGAAAAAAAGTGAGATGACAATGTTTATCCAAAACATAAAACTCAGCTACAGGTCTAGAGAATAAAACTTTGTGCCTCTGTTGGCGGTTACCGGGAGTAACGATGGCCACAATGCTTTGCAGACCCGGGGACACTGCTATGAGCTAGATATAGCAGGAAATGTCAGAAATACAGATGGCTGATGATACCTAGTGACCGCTGTGGAGAAAAGTGATTTTCCTTCTTCCATCCCGACAGCACAGCTGGGCTCCTGGAGTAGAGAGTAGAAAATGCTAAACTATATATAGCATCTCCTCCCCTGCAAATACCGTAAACTAGGTTAGGGCTCTGTCAGTGGGGAAGGGAAAATCAGGAGGCAGAGAGAAACTAGAAGGCGATGTTCATAACATTCCCATCAGGGAGAGGAAACATCAGAAGCTGGGGCTCTCTAATCCACAGGACCTGCCCCTGAGGTCTGATTGACACAGGTGATCTCTTGGGCAATGGAACATTCTTAGTGAAAAAAAACTTGCTCTTGTTTTTTTTTTTTAAGACTGCTCACTGCAGCTTAGTGTTTGCCTTTAGACAATGCTTCTGAAACCTGTGTGAGACTCCAGGATGTGGCTGTGTTAGGAGGGAGGCCCCAAGAAATGAAAGGAGCCAGGACCATAAGCAGCCATCTTCCTCCTCTTGATAGTGTTCTATGACAAGAATCCATAACACAGAACACGCCCACCCTCACCCCCATCCCCAGCCTGGGTTAAGCTCCTGAGATCTCAGAATTCACTTGCTGTTTGGACAGAGCCTAATTGTTGGGCCAATTCTGTGGTCTCACAGATTCAATTCTGATTGTTTGCTCCTATATCAAGCTTCTTGCGAAGTCGAGAAACTTGGTGTATTACCTGCTCTGCTTGTTGCTATGGAAAAGACCCAGCAGAAGCCACTTAAAGAAGGCAGGGTTTACCGTGGCTCATGGTTTGAAGGTGTGGGTTATCGTGGGGAAGGCGTGGTGGCAGATGCATGAGGCAGCTGGTCAGATGACATTTGCAGTCAGGAAGCAGAGAGATGAATGACGGTGCTCAGCCAGCTTCTCTCTTTCCTTTCAGTGTGGAACCCCAGCCCCTAGAATGCTGTCATTCACATTTAGGGTGGATAATCTGGCCTCACCTAACCCAGTCTAGGCACCTCCTCACAGATGCGCCTAGAACTTGACGATGTTTACCTCGTTTGTGATTCTAGCTCCTACCAGGTTGGTAGCGTCAACCGTCACACTTAGCAAGATGGCAGCCCTGGCCGTTTCTGTCGTGGGTTCACCTGCTGCGGCTCACTGACTGACTGTCCTTAGCCCTTCACACTCAAGGAGGTAGTTTATAACCATAGCTCTCCAGCTGTGGAACTGTGGACGCCATGGAGCCTGCCTCCCAGGGAAGCTGCCCACCTTCACGTTGTTTCTGTAGAATTACCTTCCCAATCCTGGTGAAGGCCAGACCCGTCACCATCCTTCTTTCTCATTCTCAAGTGCTCCTGGCACTTGATAATCTTCTCTGTTACACTTCCTGCCTCTCCTGTCTCCTTTCTCTTGAAAGACTCAATGCTGGTTTTAATGTCCCTAATATGACCTCGTGTTTCCTTGGCAATTGGAGTACTTTTTAAAGTTTCTTGAGTTTTCTGCCCAGACATTTGTTTTGCCAGTGTCTGTCTATTTGGTTGTCTTGGACTCCTTGAGGCAAGAGAGATGAGCTCCATGTTTGGGACCTGCCAATCTTATATGCCAGGCAAATAAAGTGTGTTCATTTCCCACATAATTAACGGAATACATATTTATTACTTTCCATTTATATAGCACTTTCCCACCCTGTTCTAAGTGCCTGGCAAATCTTAACTTCTCCTCCTGCATAGAAAAAGTCATACATGGAGGCACAGTATAGGTCAGTCTTGCACCCCAGCCCGGCCTTGATCTGTCCACATCTGTCTGGTTCTCGGTCTTGCACCCCAACCCGGACTTGATCTGTCTACATCTGTCTGGCTCTCGGTCTTGCACCCCAGCCCGGACTTGATCTGTCCACATCTGTCTGGCTCTCAGCCTCTGGACTTGATCTGTCCACATCTGTCTGTCTCTCTCTGGCCTGGGCTTTCCTTAGAGTTGGTTCATCTTTCAATCGCCTTTCAAGGGTTATCCAGAACATGGAGAACAACTTTAATCCCAGCACTCTGGTGGCAGAGGCAGGCAGATCTCTGAGTTTGAAGCCAGCCTGCTCTACAGAATGAGGTCCAGAACAGCTAGAGCTACACAGAAAAAACCTGTCTCAAAAAAAAAAAGTAATACTGATACTTGTGTAGTTTTTTTTTTTTTTTTGGTAAAAGGAAGTTTCATGTGTTCGGTAATGCCCCTTCTTGTGTTTCACAGATTTTCCTATCATTTCTCATATTAAAATGCTCAAAAAGGCTGAGGCTGTAGCTCTGATGGTTTTGCTTCCCCAACATGCACAAGTCCCTGGCTTTATTCCCCAGTGCTGCAAAAAGAAGCAAGCAAGCAAAGAAACAAACATTTCAGTAGATCAGGCGCAGAAAGACAAGCACCACTCTGTTCTGTTGTACGTGGAAGCCGAAGAAAGTCATCCAGAATGTGAAGAAGTCATGGCCAGAGGCTGGAAAAAATGAGAGTTGGGAAGGCAGAACAGAGAGGGGTTGATGGTGCCCCCCAACTCACAGGAGAACAGGGGAATGGCTGTAACAACACAATCACACAAAATGTCATTATAAAGATCTAAAATAGAGAAACCCAAAGTCTGAAAACAAACAATGATGGCAGGGAGTGCTAATTAGCCCAAATTGATCAATGTATGCTGTATAAATGGTTGAAATATCACAGCAGGGGCTGGAGAGACACCCCAGTGGTTATGAGCACATGCTGCTCTTCTGGAGGACCCAGATTTAAAACTGCAGAGCTAGTCATAACTGTTTATAGCTCCCATTCTGGGAGATGATGCCCTCTTCTGGAATCCTTGGGTACTGCACTCACATAGTGTGCATACAACTCTCACATATACATAGGAAAAGAATCATTGTACCAAACTCCATTAATCTGTGTCATTATTATTATTATTGATACAGGTCATTTTAAAACTTCCTACCAAGTCTCTGCCCTTCTCTTTCAGGAAATCCTGTGGTTCCTTATTATCACCACTATTCTTCTATGCCTCCCAGATCTTGTTTCTCTATTTCTTTCTCCTCTTCCAGAAGAGCTTCCAAGTGTTTCACCAAACCATGACTCCATGTCCTTGCTGTATGTTCCTCCATCAACATCTTGCTTCCAGGATATTTTGGTCCCAACTTCTTCCTTTGTAACACTTCACTTCCGGTATGGAGGCACCATGCTTCCTGGTGAAGTATGAAAGCCATGTCACCAACAACTGATCACAGTCACCTTTGGAAGTGTGTCCCAGGCCCATGTGCAGCATGCCCTGCACCCTTCCCCAGGCTCCTGTGCCCTCATTCTCTGGAGTCATAGATTAAAGAAAAGTCTGACCAGTTCACTTTCTCTAATTGGCAAAGCTTGCCCTTGACTTTTTGTCTTTCTAGGAGATTGTACCTCTTTCCCAGGGTCAGGGCTGGTTGCTACACACTGCTCCTGGTCTCTTTTTTAGGCGGGATTAAAATCTGCTCTTTTGGGTTGATATTCCTATCAATTTCTGAATGCTCCTAAAGAAGGAACAAATGAAGAGGTACAGACTAGAGGCAGAGATGCCATAAAAAAATCTCCCATCTACACTCTAGCACCAAGAAACCAAATAGCCCCAACTTCTTCTGTTTTTTGTTTGTTTTGGTTTGGAGATAGGGTTTCACTATGTAGCTTTAGTCGGCCTTGAATTTACTAGGTTGTTCAGGCTGGCCATGAATTTACAGTAATCCTCCTGCCTATGCCTCTGGGAGTTGGGATTATGTGTACCATCATGCCTGTTTAATATGATGCTGGGGACCAAACCCGGGCTTCCTGCATGCTGGGTAAAGCACTCTACCAACTGAGTCCTTCCACTTATTCTGAACTGGGAGACTTAGCTTGCTATATCAGTAATGGAGCATGTGCCAACTATTAGTTTAAAAATCTTTAGTAGCTGTGGAGTTAGTGAGGTTCTAAGGTTTTTAGTCTCCACCACATGGTTTTTCCTGATGTCCTGAGTTCTTCTTGTTCTATAGACATTCTGAAAGGAGAGGTGGTGTCATAGACTCTTGACCACATGTAATTTTATACAGAAGCCACACTCAAGTGTCTCTGATAGCTCCAACACAACCAACTATTATATGTCCAATTTCTTCACTTAGGGAGCACTCCAATATTCAGAAGAATCCTTGCCAGGATAGGTAGCTGGTTGAGACCCTTAATTATCCTAAGCCAGGATAAGTTATCCTCCAGGATAAGTCCTGGAGGCCTCAGGTTCAAATCTAACCAGCTAGAATACCCTTAAACCCCAATATAATGCTCCAACCCAAACACAAACTTCACCATTACCTGAATTCAACTCAGCTTGGGTCACCAGGGGCCTGGGGCTCCAAGTATATGCTTGATGGGTCTTCATGAGTAAGTGACATGAACATACATGGTGACCCAGAATTCTCTAGCTTAGTGGTTCTCAACTTTCCTAAGGCTGCAACCCTTTAATACAGTCCCTCATGTTGTGGTGACCCCAACCATAAAATTATTTTCGTTGCTACTTCATAACTGTAATTATGCAGGATATCTGATATTAGGACATCTGCAACTCCTGTGAAAGGGTCATTTGATTTCCCCAAAGAGGTCATGACCCACAAGTTGAGGACCACTGTTCTAGCTCCTGACTTTAGAGCTTCATTCTCTGTTTCTCGTCATCTGGGCTTGCACGTATCAGAAAATGCCTTTCTGATATGTGTGGTCCCTAAAGAGAAAAACTGCCCAAATGCTTTCAGCAGTGTAGAGAATATGATGAGAGATGAGAAATGTCAGAGACTTGGAGTTTGAAAGAGTAGGTAAGTTGGGGTTCTTACAGCATCACGTCTTAGGGTGGGGAGAGCAATAACAGAAGCCAGGATCCTTGGACTCAGCTCTCCAGGACATGTGTTAGCCAAAAAGTAAATCCCAAGGTTCAGCAAACACTGAGTCTTGGCTAACAATTATGTCATTCTATTAATGCAACAGTACTCTGAAGTAGATGTCGTTGGGACCATTTTAACAAAGGACTAAGGGACCTAAGATTACCCTGGTGTTAGGTGAGAAAAGAGTAGACCTCTGAGCACAGTAACATGCCTGTCAACATTCCCATCTTAACCTACTGCCGCCACTGTCACAGAGTGGAAGATACCGTCGGCTTCTCTCGCTCTGTACTGTATAAATGTATTGATCCCATAGTTCTTCACTGAAAGCCCACTTGGGCTGCATATTGGACATGAGTCTATAACAAACACGAGTCAGTACCAAACCCACTGGATTTTACACCTTTTGCAAAGTGCCTGGGGATCCGAGTTTATTAATCTCTTTCCATTCAGAAATTTGCACTGAAAACATTCAACCTGTCTTCAGCTTCTACAGACAGCTTTTATTTGAGGGAGGACCATGAACCAAGGTGGCCTCCAGCAATAACCGATCTCATTTCCCTTTCAATCTGCTTGTCTGGGCAGATGTCCCAGCTCAGAAAAGATTAGCATCTTAATGGGCAAAGCAGTTGGAAAGGCCAGTGCAGATTTTTAAAAGCCTTCGTGCCCAGGGAAGAAACAAGGATCCTGTGAGTGAATTTGTCATTCCCCGAATACACTGCCCCAGTTTCTCTTTCTTCATTCAACTCTGGCGAGCTCTTGTATTCTTTCTGGGGACTGGGGTCATGCTTGTGCCTGTCCCTGTTCAATAGAAACCTCTATCTAGAGGTGCAGGCCTGCCTGCCCTCCCAGGTTTTCATGATCTTCAAAAGAGGTATTGGGCCCCGCAACGACATATTGGTCCTAACCCTCAACACCTCAGGATCTGGCCTCATTTGGAAATGGGTCCTTAGGATGTAAATTGGCTAAGATTATGCTAGAGCAGCCCTTCTCGACTTCTGGGTTGTGACCCCTTTAGGAATCGAAGGGCCCTTTCACAGGGGTCACCTAAGAGGGTCGGAAAACACAGATATTTACAGTACAATTCATAACAGTAACAAAATTACTACTATGAAGTAGCAATGAAAATAATTTTATGGTTGGAGGTCACCACAACATGAGGAACTGTATTAATGGGTTTGAGCATTAGGAAGGTTGAGAACCACTGTCCTAGAGTGAAGGTAGACCTAAGTGGCATGCCCCCTGAGGAACACAAGCATGCCAAGATTATGGGACAAGGAGGCACAGGCTGGAGTGAGAGATGTTTGAGCATAGAACATTAAGGATTGTCTGCTAGAAACTGAAGAAGCAAGATGGGGGATCTGGTCTAGTTTGCTTTTCTGTTGCTCTGGTAAATACTGATCTAAAGTAACTTGTAGAGGAACACTTCCAGTGCATTACCCATCCTTTGAGTTCTCAGATATGCTCAAGCTACACCCATGGAGGCAGACCACTTCCTGTTGCCTTCAAGTCAAGATGTAGAACTCTTGACTACTTCTCCAGCACCATATCTGCCTGCACACCATGTCACACCATGGATAATGGACTAAACCTCTGAACTGTGAGTGAGCCATCCCAATTAAATGTTTTCCTTTTTAAGAGTTGCTGTGGTCGTAGTGTCTCTTCACAGAAATCCTAACACAAGTCAGGTGGTGGTGGTGCATGTCTTTAATCCCAGTGCTCAGGAGATATAAACAAGCAGATCTCTGTGAGTTCAATACTAGCCTGGTATACAGAGTGAGTTCTAGGAGAGGCTCCAAAGCTACACAGAGAAACCATCTCTTGAAAAAAAAAAAAGAAAGAAATCCTAAAACAATTACCATAATTCATGCTTTTTAAACATGCATGGGTGTGGTGGTGGCATACACTTGGAATCCTAGTGTCAGGGAGACAGTGACAGGACACTTGGACTCTATCCAGCTAGCCTAACATGTTTGGTGAATTCAAGTCCTGGAAGAGACTGTGTCTCAAAAACAAGGTGGATGCTTGTAGTTGTTTGAATGAAAATGTCCTTCATGGGGAGTGGCATTATTTGAAAGAATCAGGACATATGACTTGTTGGAGGAAGTGTGTCACTGGGGGGGGGGTGGGTTTTGAGGTTTCAAATGCTCATGTCAGGCCCAGTGTCACTCTCTTCCTGCTGCCTGCTGATCCAGATGTAGAACTCTCAGCTCCCTCTCCAGCACCATATCTGCCTGCATGCCACCATGCTTCCCATTGTGATGATAATGGACTAAACCTCTGAACTGTAAGCCAGCCCCAGTTAAATGCTGTCCTTTGTAGGAGTTGCCATAATCATGGTGTTTCTTCACAGCAATAGAAACCCTATCTAAGACAATGGTTGATCTCTGGCCTCCACATACATGAGCACATGGACACACAAGACCACATAAGATACACAAATATGAATGTGCATACACATGTGTGTTCACACGCACATGCCAACACACACACACACACACACACACACACACAGAGAGAGAGAGAGAGAGAGAGAGAGAGAGAGAGAGAGAGAGAGAGATATTAGCACCAGCTAAATTTATTGAGTATTGGCTATGTACCAGGCCTGGCACTGGACACCTTCATCACTAGGCAACGGTTCCTATTCTTTAACTCGGTGGCAGGCACAGGTGGGAAGCTGAGGGTAGTGGGTGTTATGTGGCTTGCCTGCAGTACGCACTGGTCAATGACTGAGCTGGGTCAGGAGGTCCACCTGGGTTGTTAGTGATGGCGTGGCTTGTCTGATGGCCATGTCCCAGGCAGTCATTGGTATTCTCTTCATACTTGTATTTCACCCAGGCTGGGGTTTCTTGGCTTTCCCCAAAGCCGGAAACTGTATGTCCTAGGGGGTGACTCTGGGGCTTCTTGGGATAAGGGCACCAGGGAGTGCTGTTCACCACACAGAGAGCTGAGGGATTCCAGGAAGAGCTTCCTGAAGGAGGAAGACACAGCGTTGTAGAGGACCGGGGTCACTGCCGAGCTGACGTAGAAGAGCGTGTTGGTCGCCATGTAGAAGTAGTGATAGAAACTGTAGAGTGTGCTGGAAGGGAAACCCAGGGGTCTAGTTAGAAACTGTCACCTCCTCACGGTGCCTGTGAGTCCTGCTGTAGAGTTCCTGTCCCCGCCACAGTGCCGGGCCAGCAAGGAATGTCTTTCTGCTGATGGGACTCTCACTGCAGAGAGTACAAATTTTTATCGCTGCCATTCCCTGGTGCAGTCCAGCCAGGCTCGGTGGTGATAATCCCTGCTTAGATTACTGATCACCTATATGGCAGATGGCTCCCCTGATGACAGAGGCTATCTGCCTAGGTCAGTGAGATGCTGGGAACCCTGTGCTTCATGGTATGGTCAAAGAGATGTGGCTTTACTCATGAGGGAAGTTTTTGTTTAGTTTTTCAGAAGCTGTGCTCCCTGTGGAAGAACTCCTCAGTAGTGGTAAGGGCTTGGCATATGCTCCTTGTGATGTTTGAATGTAATCGACCCTCCCAGGCTCATAGGGATTAGTACTATTAGGAACTGTGGCTTTGTTGCAATAGATATGGCCTTGTTGTCCTGCGGGGTGGGCTTTGAGGTCTCATATCTGCTCAGGCCATGCCCAGTGCCCCAGTCCACTTCCTGTCACCTGCAGATAAAGATGGAGCTCTCTTTATCTTTATCACTCTCACCTCCTTTCCAGCACCATGTCTACCTGCACACCGCCGTGCCTCCAAACACGATGATAACGAACTAAACTTCAGAACTGCAAGCCAGCCCCAATTAAGTGATTTTCTTTATAAGAGTTTCCATGGTCCTGGTGTCTTTATAACAACAGAAACCATAACTTAGACAGGGCTTTGTCTAACTCTACCAGCTGAGCTGTATTTCTAACCCATAATTTTTCTCTTCTCTAACTTTAATAAAAGAGGGTTCACATCCTATTCTCCACACAGTTTTTATTAGATGACAAAACTATGTTGTGTCTTTCTCATTCTCCTTGTAATAACATGGCCTTTACCTCCCTTCCTGGGCTACAAGCATTGGTCTGTTCTGGTGTCAAGATGCTTATAGCCCTAACTATCCATGAAGCCTGTCATACCCATGGCCTTACCAGGTCAGGGATGTTTTCAAAGAGTGCCCTGATCCCGACAGGCATGACATAAGCCTCTTACACCAGTCCTTGGGAGACTGAGGCAGGAGGATTGCTGTGCTTGGCTACTAAGAGAATACTAGGTCAGTTGAGGCAGTATAACAAGACTTGGTCTGAAGACAAACGAACAGTGCTTGAGAGATAGCTCAGCAGTTAAGAGCACTGACTACTCTTCCAGAGGACCCGGGTTCAGTTCCCAGCACCCACATGGCAACTCACAAGTGTTTGTAACTCCAGTTCCAGAGTATCCAATACCCTAACACACACACACACACACACACACACACACACACACACACACACGCAGGCTAAAACACCAATGCACATGAAATAATTTAAAAACAAACAAAAAACCCCCACAATGCCTTGTTCCCCACCTCCAGATGGAAGATTTTGAGAACCTGAGCAGGATCAAATAGACTATAGGTCAGAAATCCAGAAAACTTGGCAGCTGAGGATCCATTGCCTGGCTCCAGGCCAGCCCAACAGTCCCTGCTCAGTGACCAGACAGCCTCAGTCCACTTACTCAGTCCACCCGTCATCAGGGATGTAGCAGTACATGAGCCTGCGGACATGGTACGGCAGCCAGCAGATGACATACACAGTCACAATGGCTCCTGCAGGACAGTGGGAGAGAGAGAGGGGACATAGCAGACAGAAAGCAAACACGTTCTCAGTTACATCATCGTCCAGGGAGGAAGCTGCCCAAGGTGACGACAGCAATTCCTGGGGCCTCTTCCTGGAGCCAAAGGATGGGAAGAGAACTTTAAGTTGTTGGATATGAACTTGCCCTGTCCTTGGACACAACATGCTTCCAGAATCTTCCATTGACTACTGGAATACACTCCCAATTCAGAGCGAGACAGTCCCACCTGCATGCCTGGGCACCATAACTGCAAATGCCTTTTGTACCCTGCAAAGCTCGTCCCGGAACTCCTCCTTCTGAATGGACGGATGGTGTACCATCATCAGGCCAGAAACCAGAACATTCTTAGTTTTTTATCCTTCCACGTTTTGCTTCTAGTGGGCTCGTCCCCAGCAACTGTACACTCTATGTCTTCCTTGTCTCCATTACTGCCACCTGTGAAAGTCCTCCCCACTGGACTCTGACAACCTTTCCTCTTCCTCGCATGAGCAGCCACCCACATAGGACCCAGTGTGGGCTCTGCAGCAACAGCCAGCGGCAGCACCAGCAGTAGCGGCGGCAGCGGTACTGACTAGTGTTCTGGTCCAAACACAGAATCGTCATCCCACTTAAGACCTCATGGGTTGGAAACTCCTGACTGGGCCCTACGCTCTGGCTTTTTACAACGTCCCATACCATTGCCATACACTCTAAAGTTTGGGAGCGCTATTTAGTCCATATGCTAAGTAGATGTGAAGGGAACAGATCTGCTAGACATTGGCTCTTGGAACTTCCACCCAGCAACTGTAGAATGAAGCCTGATGCGTGCTGGAACACACTCCCAACTTAGGGCTAGCTATTCCCAGCCGGCTGGCTTTTTGCCAATCATCACCTCACTGTGCACTCAGCTCTCAACATCTTTTCCCATGAGACTGTGATGCTGCAGAGAGCACAGGCCCATCTCATCGGATCCTTCCAGAATTCAGCTAGGGCCCAGATTTCAACAAGGGCATAATGGTTGCACAGAGAGACCTGTTTTCCTGTGCCTTTTAAAGTGTCCCTTACAAGGCCAGATTGTTCCCAATCCTTACCAAAGGCAGTCAAGTAAACAGATGTGCTAGAGGGGAAATGGGGTTTGGGGACCCAGCCAGTCTGAGAGTCCACAATCACCAGACTGAAGTCCTCCACTGGAGTTCTGCCTGCCTTCTCACACAGACCCACTTTCTGAGACAGAGCCAGGTCTCTGCCTGTGTCCTGGGTAAGCTATTCCCTGGACAGATCTGTACTTTCATTTAGAACTCCACTTCTTTCTTTTAATGACCCCGTTGTGTTTGTGGGGGAATGCAACGGATGAACGTCCAGCTCCTGCCGAGCGCATCCCGCCAGGGACTGATAGAGGCAACCCTGGTTCCCCAGGCTCCTCTCCCTCAGGGGAGTGTTGTGGTGGAGTACTTAACTGAGAACCTGGGCGCTGCGCTGGAGGCTGCGGATCTGGCTGGTATCCTTGTGTCTCACCAGGCTGGCTTGGACCCCCAGGGACAGGGTCTTTCTCCACGCGATGACACCCAGGAGACCTTCCTCACTCAAGAGCTCCAGGCGGCTGGGGATCGAGTTGACTGGGGCAGAGGCTGATGGTACCTGGGAGTAGAGGGCCATCAGGTGGTTGACAGTGACCCCGTTCAGGAAGGCGGTGAGTGCCAAGGGAAGCACAAAGGACACCAGCACATTCACCTGTGAAGGTAATGCCAAGCGTCACGGGGGCAGTGCCTGCGGCTCTGGCCATCAGGTTTGCTCCGAACTCAGAATCTGCATCAGCAGAAGCGGGGACAGAAAGGCCTGGAAGGTAAAGCTAAGGAACGGCTCAGAACTGTGCCGCTACAGTACAAGTTCAAGGCCACAGAGAACCCATTCTTCCCTGTGAATAGGAGGCAGAAACTCATTCCAAGGAGAGACATCATTAGATGCTCGACCTCCCCAGTCACTGTCTTCAGGCCTCTGAGTGCCCCAGCCTACTCTGCAGTCTTTCTATTCAAACGGGATCTTCAAACGGTTCCCATTGGCTGGTTACCTTTATTTTAAAACCACAGTCCGTAAGTGAGGCCGTGGCAGTGCACACCTTTAATCCTAGCACTCGGGAGGCTGAGGCAGGTGAATCTCTGTGAGTTAGAAGCCAGCTCTACAGAACAAGTTACAGGAAAACCAGGGCTATAGAGGGAAACGCTGTCTCGAAAAGCAAATAAACAAAAAAGTAACATTTCATGGGCTGGAGAGATGGTTCAGTGGTTCAGAACCTCTGCTCTGGCAGAGGACCAGAGTTCTGTTTCCAGCATCCATGTTCCCACCATCCATGTTCACAACAACCTGTAATTCCGGCTTTAGGAAATCTGAGGTCTTCTTCTGGCCTCTGCAGGCACCCGCACTTGTTGTGGACATACCCTTACACCCAGACATAGACATATGATTAAAAAATAAAAGGAATCCATTTTAAAAATCACAGTCCGTGATCACAGTCTTGGAGGTTGGCACACAGAAGGCTGTGGCAAGCGGAGGCTCAGTCTGTCCGGGAAGAGCAGCTGCAGTGACATCCAGAGCCATGGGACAAGACGGAATCCATGCGGGGCACCATGGGGGCCCAAAGCGAAGTGGGACCTCCGGAGATACCCGGGGCAAAGACAGCAGAGGGGGTGGCCTGTGGGTCCTCTCTCCCCACTCGTTCTCTCAGTGATTGTCCTAGAGGCCACACGCGCAGTTCCTGAGGGCTCCACCCATCACTCATATGTTTATGGGGAGACTTCATGAGGCGGGGGTGGGGAAGAAAGGCTGCACAGTGGTTCAGGCTAGATGCTTGGGTGAGAAGGAAAACTGGAGAACAACCCTCTAGAGCATGTGGGGACAGAAAGTTGGGGGGAACACGGGCTGAGGACCTGCTGTGCCGTATCCCTACACTTTCACAGGGTCACATTGAATGATTCTCATGATACTGGCGCCATGATTTTGGCATTCAGGCAAACCCAGGCATGTGAACACTGCTCATGGACAGGCAAACATCCCTTTCTGAATTAGGAACAAAGCAGGGACAAAGTACAGAAGAAGGTCCTCCTGGGAGCCAGCATGCCCTTCGTTCTGACTCAGGGTGCCATTGCTCCCTGCCATCCTTGTCCTGAGTCCTTCTGTAGGCTGAAGTTTCTTCTTTTCTGCATGGCTTGCAGCAGCATCTTGATCAGAATCCTCCAACTTCCCTCCATCCCTTCCCTCCCCTATAGTGACTGAACTCAGTGCTAGAAATGGACACAATGTTTCAAATGCCAAACTCTTCCTAAAAGCAAATCCATTCCAAACAGACCATTATCGGCATTTGCTTCTCTTTTCTCCTGGAGGGAAACTTGGACCAGATAGGGATAAAGCAGCTCTGTAGAACACCGTTTAACATGGGCACAATTTAACAATTGGCCCCTCTCATGCTTCCTCCCCATCCCTCTTGGGTGAAAAGGAAGGTCACAAGGGTCTTCTCTCCCTACCTGTCAGACCCAGCTCACAAAGGGTGGTAAAAGGGAACAGAGAGAAGCTTATGTCAGGGGCTGCAGCCTTGTACTGAGGCAGGAGAATAGGGTGGGGAGAGAGAGGTCCCAAGATTAGTATGAGAGAAACCAATGACAGAGAAAGGCAAATGATCCTTAGCAATGGCTACATATAAGAGACAGAGCATGCAATAGAAAAGCCCATGAGTTACAAATACATAAGAAGGCAGGTGCTATGCAATTGCCCCATAAAAGGTCGCCACCACTCCACTCTCCTGGTTGAGTGACCTTGAGCTTCTAACCCTTCTCCCCTGCTCTATGTCCACTTCAATCTTGGAAGTGCTTTCCCCCTTGATAAACCTGCGAGCGTGCCCCTAGTCCAACTCTTTGTTCTGGGACACAAGGACCTGAACATCTCAGCAGTTCCCCCAGATTAAAGTCTACACCTGGCCAGCAATGCAGTGCAGAGGGATGATGGTCCAGAGTCTATGCAGCCCTCGACTCCCACTTGTGTCCTGCTGGCATCCTCTGCGTGCTCTTGGTTAGTGAAGGAGTCCTGGCCACACCATGTTTGGTCCTTTGGATTTCTGGGAAGGATGCTGGAGTGGCTGCTTTAGTGTCTCTCACTGCACCAGTGTGTGTTCCCTTTAGGTTCATTTGAACAGTGAAGGGAAAACTCAGAGGGCCCTGGGTTACAAGGACCACTGGACCAAGTACTTGGGAAGGTAAGACTTGCAAAAAACAAACAAACAAACAAACAAACAAACACCACTGCAAATCGCTGGGAGTGGATCACAGACTAGGAGAGGTAGGGGAGGGGGCAGGAGAGGAGAGGTCTTGGGAGCCTTCCCTTGAGGGAAGGCTCACTTCTGGGGTTAAGAAGGGTTGGAGAGGGAGGGAGCAAAGAAAGACTTGTTGAACCAAATGCCAGAGAGAGAGGCCAGGCAGAATTAGGGAAAATAGCGGTGCGAGGGGCAGGGTAGGGCAAGAGGCGGGGGTGGGGGGTTGGGGGGGTGGTCCTCACAGGACAGGAGGGGGCAGGAAGTGATGCCAGAAACCCCATCAGCTCACAGAAGACAGGAACAGAAAAAGCAGCCCCATCTCAATTTCTGAGATGCCCACTCCAAAGCCACATGGTTGGAGTGGAATAGGTGTAGAGTCTAATGGGACAAAAAATGTGCACGGGCTCACCTTGTGGTTCCTTTAAAAAAAGGGGTGTGTGTGTGTGTGTGTGTGTGTGTGTGTGTAGGACAGAGGACAACTTTAGGGAGTGGGTTCTTCCATTTAACTGTGGGTCTCCCTTACCTGGATGAAGACCTGGAGTGTGGCGCGGCTCACCATTACCGTGCACACGCGCGAGGCCGGCTCGGGCTCCCCATCAGCCCCCTCCATTTCGTGCTTCTGTCCCATGATCACCGCCATGGGCAGGGCAAGGCCCAGTGAAGCGACCCAAACCAGGGACAGCAGGCGGCGGGTGCGGCGCGGAGTGAGCAGGCGGCGGGCACGCAGCGGCTGGCACACAGCCAGGCAGCGCTCTGCGCTCAGGCTGGCTACACTCAGCACCGTGGCATAGGCGCACAGCTCCCGCACGAAGTAGTAGCCACGACAGCCCAGATCGCCAAAGACCCAGGGGTAGTGGGACCACACGAAGTTGTAGAGTTCCATGGGAACGCTGACCAGTAGCAGCAACAGCGCCGACAGCGCCAGGCTGAGCACGTGGTAGCGCAGGCGTCCAGGGCGACCGGCCCGTGCCTTCAGCACCACGTGCACGGACAGCGCATTGCCCGCAGTGCCCAACGCGAAGATGACCGAGTAGAGAGCGGTGAACAATACCTTGGCCCAGAGGCGCGTGTCCACGCCCAACCGTGCGTCCAGGCTCAACCCTGCGCTGGGGCTGGGCCTTGGGGGCCGCGGGCTGCTGGTCTCCATCACTGTCTCGTGGTGGCCTGCGCTCCCTCCCTCTCACTGCCCAGAGCCTGGGCTAGCTGCCCGGTGAACCTCCTTTCTGGGAACCTCCAGAGCTGGGAGGACACGCCCCTGAAGGGAGTTCCAGGGTAGCATCAGACTTGAAACCCTTTTCCACTCGGGTCAATCCAGAAAAGCATGTGTTGATGGAAAAAGGGGGTTCTTTGTGGGGGGGGGGTATGCCTGGATAGCATCACTGATCAGCTGTGTGACCCATGGGCAAGTTTTTAAACCCCTCTGTGACCTTCCCCATTTTCAATTTTAAAATACCCCTCCTGATGCAGAATTTCTCCGTGGATCAAGAGTGGCTCGGCATACAGATGTCCAAGCTGCGGTAGGAACAGACAGGCAGATAGACATGGAGTTTGAGCTTTGTACCTCTCTCTGTTGTCATCTCCGTGAGCAGTCAGAAAGAGACTAGGGAAGGCTTTGCCAGGCTCTGGCAACTTTGCCAACCTAATAAGGTGGCCGGTGCCCAGACCCTCCCGGTATCATACTGTCCCACTCCTTTAGGATCTCACTTCAATGTGTGCTAAGCCTGTTTAAAACATTTTACTGGGCTCAGTTTTAAGCTCATGGAGAAAATAGAACTTTGGGGTTGGAAGACTTTCTAGAGGCCTCGTATCTCCTGGGAACAGAATTAGATCAACACCCTGGCCTCCTGATGTTTTTTGTTTGTTTTGTTCTTTTTTTTTTTTAATCACAGGTTTTATGGCCCAGTGACAATCAGTGCAGTCTTCCTCTGGATATACAACCATAGCCACAATGAAACTGAGATAATATAAATTTACTTTTCATTCTGCTCATACATGGGGATGATTTTGAGACTGGGAAAGAGACAAGGAACAATTCCATGGCTTTAGTTAAGCCAGAAATGATAGGAGCCACCAACACATACGGCCTGACTTCTGAGTGTGTGGTCTGACATTTTTGGGGGATTCCTGCTTAAGAGCCGAGTTAGTGCTCCTGTTGACATCTTGAAATTCTTTGAAATTTTGGAGTAAAGGGTTCTCTTAACTTGCTTGGCCCTGGGCCCTGCAAAGGAGGGCCTCCTTCTCACTGGAAATCAGAGCAGCCCAAAGGAAGGAAACTGAGCAAAATGGGCCAGGCTGCCTGTTGGCGGTTTGATGATGGATTTTGTGGCTGGAGAACTAAGAAACAAGAATTCATGTATGTTAGGGTTCACACGGCCATGTTTCCCACATTTTAAAAAGTTATTTAAATTTTTGTTTCGTTTTGTTTTAGAAGGGTTTTAAGCCTGGTGTAATATTGAACTCACCTTCAATCCCAGCCCTTGGGAGGCAGAGGCATGTGGATCTCTGTGAGTTTGAGGTCAGCCCGGTCTGCAGAGCGAGTTCTAGGACAGCCAGAGCTACCTAGTAAAACCTTGTCTCAGAAACAACATGAAAACCACCACCACCACCAAGAGGATTTTCACCGTGGAGAGCCCAGACATGGGGCTGGATCACAGTTGGCTGCAAGCCTGGTGTGAGTACTAGGAGCAAGCCTGGGTCCCCTGTGGGGAGACTTTGCACTCTCGCCAGTCCCATGTCTGGGGTTCTTATCCCACTGGGCTAGAACACTGAGCAGATGAGAGAGAGGGAGGCAGCAGAGATAGGGAGGGTGGGGTAGGGACGGGGAGATTTCCTTTGGACGCTCACTACAAGGACAAAGGTGGAGAGGACAGCTAAGCTGGGTATGCTGCGGCAGTGAGATGGTGTGACAGACAAGGAGCTTCGCATGGTTGGAGGTAGCAGGGCCTCATCTTCCTATTTTGAGGGCAGCTGAGTAGCAGCCTGCATCCTACTTGCAGCCTCAATTACTGCACAATGTGGCAAAATCCATAAGAACTCTGTGTGAGGGGGACACGCAGGGATTCTAGGACTGAGAAAGGGACCCCCTCACTTTCTGATGGGTAATATCCTGCCTACCTCCTTATCTAGGCTCAGCCCATTGCTTCCCCTCCTTTCTCCTTACTAGATGTGCCAATGTCTCTGGCTTACTGTCCAGGTTACTCACCTCCTCTCTCGTTTGTCTCACCTTTATCCTTGTAAACCGTGTTTGTGAGGGACTCTTTCAGGGACCTAGCTTGAATGTCCTATAGGCTTGTGACTGGTACCTTGACTAACACTAACATAGTGCTTGAACATATGTGAGTGCAGCATGAACACGTGTGTGTAAGAGGTTGTGGGTAGATGTGATCAGGAGTGTGTGCACGACTGTGTATAATAATGCATATGTAATTATATGCACAAGCACACATGTGCATGCGAATGTCGGTATGCAAATGTGTTGATGTTTTAAGGACCTTAATGAATGGAAATGGGCAATAGGCTCCTCATGCAAAGCCATCTACTTTCCCCACAGTATGGCTCCCTGAAATTACAGCATGGTTGAATTCCCATTCTCAGGTCAATGGCAGGGTTGGCTTCCTCATGTTTGCCCTCATGCTGGACCTTTAGGTTTTCCTGGTGTCACTATTGGAAGGCAATTGGATAATAAAGGCACTAACCCAATCAGAAGGCCAGCCCATTCCTAGTCACTGTCCTGTTGCTGTGAAGAGTCCCCATGATCCCGGAAACTCTTCTAAAAGAAAGCATTTGATTGGCGGTTGGCTTACAGTTTCAGAGGGTCAGTCAGGTGTGATCATGGGAGTGAGCATGGTGGCAAGTGTGGCACTGGAACAATGGCTGAGAGCTACATCCTGATCCAGAAGCAGAGAGAGAGAGAGAGAGAGAGAGAGAGAGAGAGAGAGAGAGAGAGAGAGAGAGACATACAGAGAGAGACAGAGAGACAGAGCAGAGAGCCTGGGTTTAGCAGGGGCTTTTGAAACCTCAAAGCCCACTCCTAGAGACACACTTCCTCCAACAAGGCCACACCTCTTAATCCTTCTAATACTTTCAAATAGTGCCACTCCTTGGTGACTAAACATTCAAATAAATGAGCCTGTGGGGGGGCCATCCTTATTTCAACCACCATATCCAATTGAAGAGTTCAAAGCTGAATGAAATGTGACCAAGTGTGAAAGAACATCACTTGGACTTGCCCTTATGACCTCATTGTATAGGTCCTTCTTTGATGCCACAGGGCGATTGGTAATGAAAAGTCCCCATACTATCTTAATACAAAATATACAACTTTAATAAACAGAAGGAAAACTTACACCAACTTACACCAGAATCCAAACAATCCGTCCGGACACAGGAGCCAGGCGAGAGAGAGCTAGGTTTGCTGCGGGAGTATCTTCCGCTGCTTCAGCCAATAGTTGCTGAAGCACGAGCCCACAGTGCTGCGGGAGCACCTTCCACTCTGTCAGCCAATAGCCGCTGACAGCTCGGCTCGGCCTCTCTTGGTTCCGGCTCCTGCTCCAGCGACTAGGCTCCTTTCCTGACGGTTTATGTGTATGTAAGTTTACCCCCCAAAATAAATACCCCCTTTAAAACATAACTGGTGTGGGATTGATTCACCATTATAGGTTGATAGGTAAACTTTAGCCTAAGGACAACACGCCTCACAAACAGAGTGTGATTGGCTGAACTCCCCTATCATCTCCCCCTTTTTTCTAAAATAAGACAGAACCAAACCAAATACAACTATATACAATAGAAGCAAATAATAAATATAAAGTTACAAACAACAAACAATATTAAGCAAGAAACATAACAAAAGTTTTACTAAACATTCTATTTCAGGGAGTCTAAATAATGTAGATGGTAACGACAACTATCTAATCTTCAACTCCATCAAAGATCTGAGAAGGGAAATAATTTTACTCAAGCAGCCCGGAAGTACAAGCGGGAAACTTCCGAAATGTGCAACAAATGGAAGAGACAACTGATTACCTGGGCAATCACCCAAAGTCTCGTATGCAATGTTGAGTTAACCAACTTTGGCTAAGGCCTGATGTAACTGACATGCCATTTTTCAAAGGCAAGAAACCTTTTAGGACTCTCTCACCCTGTCTTGGCAAGATAAGACAATCCTGCTTTTATCCATTTACAGATATTCTGTAACTCTGTCAGTGGACGAGGCATGGGCTTTTTCTTTGCCCAAAGGCCAGTTCTGCCAGGAAGAAGACAAGCTCCAGGTGGAGTGTCTTTGGTGCTCAACGTTCTCTCGGGAGTATAGCGGTGATGCCAGGAGCGATTGTGTCTCACTACTGTAGAACTATGAGTTAGATTAAAGGCCATTTTCCACAGCTCTTCGAAGAGGTTGAAGATCATACTATCTATACTAAGTATGATCTCTATGCACCTAAATAAACTGATTAGCTTAAATATAAATATAATAAAATATATGACTATTGATTTCTATCTATCTAACTTGAAGACTAAGAGAATGAACAACTGTGCAATGAGTGAGGACAATGACCTCCAAATGTAAACAATGTATATCATTACATAAATATCTTAATCAGAGGTAGGAATGTAAATATATGTATATATATATCAATACAAGTAGAGGTAGAAGCATACTCACATACAATATTCAATATATCAATGTACAAAAATCAACACTAACACAATTTTCTAAAAACAATAACTCACAAATACCAACATATTATTATCCCAATCAATCCCCCCCTTTTTTGATAAACACCCCTGAGCTTATAAAATACCTCCCCCCCATTTCCTCATCCCTATATCAATTATAACCAACCCCTAAATTATGTCCCTAAACCTGAGGGCAAATTCTACTGGGAGAGGCGATGTCGTCCTCTAAAATTGCTTCCAGCTGTCATGGGGGCGATGTTTCTCTTAGGTGGTCCTGTGAAAATAATTTATGGTAAAATTCCCATATAAACATTGTAAATAGTCTCTGAGTAGTTTGAGGAGGTCTGGCCAGAGTGTTGTCAAATTTTGTGCATCATTCGGAACTGTTTTGTGTAGCTGGTACCAAAAAACAGGTCTAAAAAATAGCGCTATCAACATTATGACGTCATAGTAACCAGGTGGAGTTGGTGTTGTGGGGCCCCATCTTCATCCTAGAAGCTTTAAAGATTACTGCAGGAAAATTTATTGTTTGTCATGGCAAAGTTAAACATTATCTATGAAGACATATACAGACATATATATATATATATATATATTAATAAAGACAGAAACAGATGTGGGGAAAGGCAAAGAAAATTTATCAATTATAGTTATTCTGTCCCATATCTTGGCTCTTGACATGAGACAGAAACTCTGGGATATCTCTTATCAACAGGCTTTGAAATGAAGAGGGACTGAGCCATAGTCCAACTCCAAAACCAGCTCTACATATTTATAAATAAATGCACATTAGTACATATTAAAAAAATAGTAATACCTAAACTATTTGGATTCATTGTTGATCCTCTTTGGGTCGTAGGCGGTTTCTATATTCAATTATCCAGGATCCCTTGAATCCTTTGAAAATGAGCGTTCTCCTGTGAAGACAAGAAGAGAACCCTGCCCCCAACCTATATATTTCTCTTACCTTTGGTGTGATTATTATCCGTGTAAGTGAGTTATCATTTATCTCTTCCAAGAGGCTTCTCCTCTTCAAACCGAACCTTTATTAATTTTGATGGTATCCACAATTTTTCCTCTCCTGTGAAAACAAGAACAAAACCCCTTCCCCAACGCAGCACATCTCCTGGCTTCCACTGTGAGGTCAGCACATCCTTGAAATAAATTGGTGAAATCACGGCAGCAAAGGATCTGAGCGCTTGCGGGCAGCTCGCAGATGTGGATGAGGCTGCCAGGGGAAGGGTGGCATCCTGTGGGCTCCTGACAGCTGGGATCTGCAAGGGACATCTCTTCAGGTCCTGGCCCGACCACTGAGGGAGCTGGGGGAACTTCCGTGCGCTATGTTAGAGCTTCAAGCAACTGAAGATGTCAAAAATAAGTGTGAGCTTTTTAGGGCTGAGGACAGAGACCCTGTCCTGAGGGCTCCCAGTGCTGGTGGGATGGAGAGACAGAGTCTCACTGATAACAGCCCTCCTTGGCACATTCTAACTGTCAAATAAGGGACACTCTTGCCCAATGAGCATGAGGACTCAAGTTTAATCTCTAACACCCATGCGAGGAAACGAGATGTGTTGGCATACACTTGCAATCCCAGGGCTATGGAGCTGGGCTAAGAGGGTCCCTGAAGACTTCCGGCTAGCCGGCCTGGCCCACTTGGTGAGCTTCAGGCAGTGAGACCCTGTTTCCAAAAAATGGTGAATGGTGTTTGAGGAAAGACACTAGACGTTTTCCTCTGGCTTCCACACACGTGTATACGTGTGTACCCTATAGACATGTGTTCACATAAACATGCACACACACACACACACACACACACACACACAGACACACACACCCTGTTTCTGCATCTCCACAATGGTGTCCCTAATGCCAAAGTTGCTGTGGAGAAAAAGAATTATTCTGTTTCTATTTTCCAGGGGTTACATTGTACAAGGATCACAACTAGACCTTTCTGACATGGCCTCAAGTCTCCCCAAAAATCTCTAGAAAGAATTTTTTTTTTTTTTGCAGGATCCCATTAAGTTGCTGAACTGGCCTTGAGCTCACTGCAGCTCAGGTTGGTTTTGAACTAGTGATCTTCTTGCCATGGTCTCTCGATTACAGGCTTGTGCCACTGTACACGTGTGTGTGTGTGTGGGGGGGGAATTGTTTTGATCCTCGTTTTCCCAGATGGGAAAAAGAAGGCTGTTGGAGGTGGAGCGAGTCCCCCTAAGTCCTGGCAGCTTCTAGGGGCAGCGTTCAAGAGCTGGCCTGCTTCCAGCTGTGGCTTCCCCCATCCCATGCTGAACTCCTGCTGAACTGAACCCAAGCTTCGAGCTCATCCATGGCCACTTCCCCATCCTTGGCGTCATGTCCGACCAGTGTATGTTCCCAGCTGTCTGACCCAGCAGTGAGACACATGTCACTGAGCACTTTGTCTCTTCTAGCATGCTGCCAGCATGTGTGAAAACTCCTGGGCTAGGCTTGGCGCGCCAGGACAGTGGCCAAGACGCAGCCCTTACGGTGCAGTGTGTCTGGACACGTATGCTACATGTGTGTTGGGGTGCTTCCATCAGGTCAGCGCTGAACCAGACAGGTACAGCGCCACACAATCTTATCACCTGTCACTCATGAGGTTCTTAAAATATCTTGACAGGGCGAATTAAAAATAGTAAGGGCCTTGGTGACCCAGACTGGTGGAAATGTCCTGGAGCATTGACATTTTCTCTCTTGCACTGAAGGACCTTTCAGGGCATACGGATGTGGGCACTAGTCCATGTCAGAGTGGTGGGGTGCCTGTTCTGAGCTTCCCCAGTGTAAGGAAGGCCGAGGGTGTCCCCGCTGAGTGGTTCGTGTCAGAGCTCAGTGGGTGAGCACCAACCTGACCTTAGAGGTGCAGTCAGTGCACAGCCAGCCCTGTCTCTGAACCCGCCTGTCCTGCTTCGCCACTTAAGGCAGCTCTTCGAGCTTGTTTTCTGTGTGGAATCTTACAGGGATGCTGTGTGAATCATACACAGTCGTGTGCAAGACCAGGGAGCAGAGCGAAAGGGGGGGGGTTAGCACAGGGGAAATTGAGGCAGGCTGCAATGTCTGCTACTCACTGTCCTTTGCTGACTCCTTTTCTGTCTTTTTCCTTTTTCTTTTTTTTTCTTTTTTTTTTAAATTTGTTTGTTTTTTCCAAGTCAGGGTGTCTCTGTGTAATAGCCCTGGCTGAACTCAGTTTGTAGACCAGGCTGGCCTTGACCTCACAGAGTTCCTCCTGCCTCTGCCCCTGAAGTGTTGGTTTTTGTCTTTTTATTAGCATATTTTATTAGCATATTTTAATTGCACATGATAGTAGATTTCATTATGAAACTTTTATACATATGTGTAATTAATTCACCTGGGTTATATTCACCCCAGTTACCTCGTCATCTCCTCGCAGTGACTCCCTCCTCTTCCCAGTAACCCTCCCTTCTGTTTTCCTATTACTCAATGAGTTTTGTTGGGATTGTTTGCAGGAGCATGGGTACCTTGCTGTGAATACACCATTGAAGAAATTATCTCCCCCTTCCCCAGCAACCAATAACTGTCTCTCAATCCTTCTGGGGAGCCTCGTGAGCTCTTCCCCATGCCCCCACTTCCTCCTGCATTTCCTTCCTTCTGCCCTTTTATCTGTGATGTCTCAGGAGTTTTAGAAAGGTTGATACAGTTGTTCTGCTTATGGCTGGGCTTTCTTGTTCACTCCTTCTTATCGTTCTGACCAGTGATGAGTCTCTGCATTGACCACTGCCCACTGCAAAGAGAAGAGTCTCTGTCCAAACCTGGGTGTGAATGTAATTATTTAGAAGGAGTAGCTCTTCATGCCAGGGTCTGTGGCCTTTCCTGCCATGGGCTTTTGACTAGACTTACAGGACCAGATGTGAATTCCTTCCCATGGAGTGGTCTTCAAATCCTATCAGACAGCAATTGGTTACCTCCATAACAGCCATGGCATTACATACCACTGGGCGTGTCTTGACTGACCAGTCATAAGTGTTGCATGCAGAGTCCACAGCTAAGTAAGACTGTTTGATAGCATTTCCCACCCCAGCAGCCTACACGACACTGTCCTCACTATGAGGGCTAGTTAGCAGTGGGGAGGTGTTCTGCTCTGTTCCAGCTTCGTGTCTCTATATCCTCTGACTGTGGCATGTGGTGGCCTCAGCAATAGCCACCTTGCCAGCAATAGCATCTAGGTCGGCTGGGCAACCAACCCTTCGCTGACTTGCTCCTCTCCGTTTTCTCTCACCCATCCATGCACTCAGGGACAATATTCTGAAGCCCCTTTCCCTGACTCTGCTCTATAGGTGCCCTGCCTCCCATGTGGCCTCTGACCCCAGCTGTTCCCAGAATTGGTCTTGCTAAGCCTCCCTCCTAGCAACTTCAGGCCACCTGAGCCCAACAGAATCCAGGACATGTGGGAATTTAAGAATCAGCTTAAGGGCTCTGTCCCTTAAGTCACCTGGCCTGCTCTGTAACTTCCCACTTCTTGACTCAAAGCCAGCTCTTGAAGTTTCTCCTTCCTGGGTGGAACAATGTATATTTGGTGGGAAACCACACACGATCATGCAGCTACCATGCTCAGCATAGTTCCCACGGTGTCTAAGACCATCGCCAGCCCAGAACTGTTGAAGGATGCCCGGGACTGAGTAGCACAGTGGTAACGAAGGGTGCCGGGACCCGACTCAGTGTGCCACAAAGCCACATGGGAAACGCAGCCCTGCTGCTGAACCCCTCTCTCTTGTCTTTAACAAGCCCATGACAGTGCAATCCAGAGAGCAGCTTCTCTCTGATTTGGTGGAAAACCTGTAGAATATGAATGCACAGAACACTGCCACTGTGTTGTGTAATCTTTTGTGTATATGGTGTGCGTGTATGTGTGTGCGTGTGTGTGAGAATGCTGGTGCATGTATGCTATAGCCATGGAAGTAAGAGGCCAGCCAATTGCTTAAGTTAGTCTTTACCTTCTGCCTCGCTGAGAAAGTCTCTCATCTTCCTGTGTGTCTCAAGCTAGCTGCCAACAAGATCCTGGGGATTCTCCTGTTGTCTGCCTCCTATTTTTCGTAGGCACACCACCAGGATTACAGATGGCACCAACTTCTCGTGGGCCCTAGGGATTCACACTCAGGTTCCTCATATGTTCTATGTCAATTGGACATAAGCGAAAGTCATCTGAGAGGAGGGACCCTCAATTAAGAATATGCTTCAACAAAACCAAGTTGTGGGCAAGCCCGTAGAGCATTTTTCTTATTTAGTGATTGATGCGAGAGGGTCCAGCCTATGGTGGGTGGTGCCATCCTTGGATTAGTGGTCCTGGGTTCTAAAAAAAAAAAAAACAGTCTGAGCAAGCCATGGGGAGCAAACCAGTAAGCAACACCCCTCCACGGCCTCTGCACGAGCTCCTGCCTCCAGGTTCTTTTCCTCCTCAACTTGCTTTTGGTCGTGGTATTTTATCAGAGCAATAGAAACTTACTAAGATACACAGCAAGCAATTCTATTCACTGAGTCGTCTCCCCGACTGTGGACTGCAGTCTCTTGAAAGCGCCATTTGCTGCACTCAGTCAGGAAGGGGCCTGAGGGATGGCCTCTCTGCCAGCGCTTCCTCTCATCAGATTCCCTCTGGGAATCCCATGTGGGTTTCAATCCAGAGTCTGTCTTAGGACTTGCCAGCTTTGGAAGTTTTGGAAGTTGCTCCATCTCTCCTTCTTACTCCTGAGCCAAGTCTCGCAGGCAGGAGTGGACGTGGTGGGTTTGAAGTGCCCTGATATGCCAGCTGGCCCTCCTCTGTTGTCTCACACAAACTGGTCAGAAACTGGCATTTTCTGGTATCTTTGCATCCTGGCTGTTGTGTTTGTCAGCCAGTCCCCAGGTGGGAAAGGATTTGCAATTCAACACCCTGCTCTTTGCTGGGGCCTTGTGACTTGGCCCAGGCTCAGTAAAGGGAAGCAGTTTTGCCTACTCCGGTGTCCAACCTCCAGCTCCTGAGCCGGTGTCCCTGAGGGTCATTTCTCTCCAGACGCTGCAGGGTCTAGCCATGGCAGAGCAGGATCGTATCTGCAGCTCCAAGTGGGAGCCGCCCCAGGACAAAAGCTCTGAGGATTCGGCATGGTCGTGGGTAAGGCTGCATGTGGCTGCTGGGAGAACTAACCTCTGCTGCCTGGCTGTGTCTAGAGGATCCTTTTAGGAGGGTCCCACCTTCACAGTATCCAGCCAAGTGCCCTGCAAGCTCCCACCCCAGGGCTCTCATGGAGGCTTCTCTATAAGCTGTTGGCAGTGACTCAGGGCTTAACACCTGATTTCTTTGCCCTGGATGGAAAATGCTCGATGTGTGCTTTGACCATAGGTGTTCTCAGGTCCCTGCCTCATCAGGGAGGAAAGTAGAAGCAGGAGAATGACTTGCGTCTGGCCTAGTCATTTACAGCACCGTATATGACATGGCCTCCTAGGATTCTGAAGCTCTCAGTTCTTCTGGCTTGCCTGTTTCAGACCTCATTCAAAGTCCAGGAAAAGGGGAGGTTGTTCAGATGTGGTATGTTCACTGAAGCCCCCAAAGCCCAAAGTGGGGGACTGAGAACGCCCCAAGTAGCATTGAGTATCAAGGATAGGACTGGGGCTAAAATTCGGGCCTCACTGTTCCTGAAAAGGCCAGTAGGTTTGAGGGCAGGTTATACCTCTGACCCAGTGGTGCCCCCGGGACACCCCTATGCTACTATGTCAGGACCCTGAATGCAGGTACTGGACCAGCAGCAGGGAGGGCTCTGAGAGCGCAGAGCACCTGCTATTCTGCATCCTCAGGGAGATGCCTCCTGGATGCTGGTGGTACACAGCACCTGGCACCTGGCAGTTCATCCTCAGGGCGGGGAGTCCACAAGGGGATGCCGTGGAGGATAGGCTACAGGGTGGGGAGTCCACGAGGGGATGCCGTGGAGGATAGGCTGCAGGGCAGGGGGTCCACGAGAGGATGCCGTGGAGAATAGGCTGCAGGGCAGTGATGGGAGCCCAAATGGGGGTGGTTCTGGATTCTGCACCTATTCTGTCTCCAATCGTCCCTCAGCTCCACAGGCAGGTATTCCCTGAAAGGACCCATGCTTGTGAAAGTGTTATCGCAGGCCTAGCCCTGGGGACAGGAGTGACGCGACCCTTTGAGAATGCCCCTCTGGTGAATCACAGTCACAGTCTGATTAAGTGAGCTGTTTGTGGGTGAGTCGGGCATTAAAGTAGCTTTTTTCCCTTTGAGTCCAGAACGTCACTTAAATGTAGCACCCATCCTCACCTGTGTGAGCTGAGATGTAAACTTCCTCTTCCTTTGTGGGTGATGAGGATGCCCACCAGACGCATTGGTGTCCCCATGACGGACTCTCTGGTGTCCTTGAGGCTTCACTGTCATGTGTTGACCGAGGCCAGCCTAGGTAGCAGGCATCTAAGGAAGCTGACGGTGAATCTGGGACCGGTGTAGACTCTGTCTGCCCCCCAAGTCCATGCCCACTGGCTCTGTAACCTGAGGAAGCTCTGATTGGATATCTATGTTCTGCTTGTGTGTGTGTGTGTGTGTGTGTGTGTGTGTGTGTGTGTGATGTGTAGGTGGCACACATGTGTAGTTAGGTAGGGGTGTGTGTATGTGAGGTGGGAGTGGCACACATGTGTGGTTAGGTTGTGTGTGTGTGTGTGTGTGTGTGTGTTTAGGTCAGAGGTCACCCTCAGACATTATTCCTCAGGCGTCATGCACCTTGTTGTTTTCAGACAGGGCGTCCCTTTGGTCTGGGACTTGCCATGTAGGCTAGGCTGACCAACAGCAAGCCCTGTTCTCCATGCCCCTGCTTCCGCAATTGTGTTTACAAGCATGTGCCACCACATCTAGGATTTTTCACGTGGGTTTCACATGGGGGCTCAAACTTAGGCCCTCATGACTGTGTTGCCTCCCCAACAGCCCAACCCCCACAAACCCCATCTCGCCACCTCTTGTGCTTTGACTGTGTAGAACATAGAGGCTGTGAGAGAAAGCCCTAAGGGCATTGCAAACAGACTGAACCTCGTTCTTTGATGGCTCTTTATAAGAAAGGGACAAAGGGTTTGAAATCCACGCTCTATGCCCCTTTATTCTGTTTCTTTCCCCACTGTCCCGTGGGCTAGATAAATGCTCATTCACTGAAGAAATTGAACAGGCAGAGGCCGTCCTCTGTCTCACCATATTCTGGCTTCTCTTGTTTGTTCTCAGAGCAAGAGAGGCTGTGGGGAGGCGGGGACAGTGAGGGGTGACAGAGTCCATCTTCCTGCTATTGGCTCCCTACAAGGGGAGGGGTCAACTCTAAGGTTGAGTTTTCTAGGGCCTTGGGACCATGGCTCAGACCTCTGTCTTCTGGAAGAATCTGACCTGCTGTACGCTAGTGTTCTGGACCACCTAACCAGCAGGCCCAGTGAAATCAATGTCTCCCTCTGATGGTGGAACATCAGGTCTTGGGATAAGCCCAGGGTCGTGGCTTTAGTAATGTAAGAGAAACTGGGACCAAGTCCAGAAACTGAAGCAGAAGCCCAAACGGATTGGTGAGACCAAGAGTGCTTGTGCAAGGCTTCCGAAGATCTGGTGAGCGCACAGGAGATGCGGGGAGCTGCAGCTGCTCTGGCTCAGCTGTCTGGCTTCTGGGAAGAGTTAAAGCAACTCAGCCACCATGGGGCTGGGAAAAGGGCAGCTGGCAGCGACACAAGCCCTGGAGGCACCTGCTCGGTTGGCACCACCCACCTGCAGCGTTGGCTACAGACACTCATAGAGTTTCTGGACTCTGTTTCAGGGCCTGGGTTTCAGTTCTGGGTCCTGAGTACGGGCAGAGCCCAGCAGGGTGGGGAGATGCTAAGCCTGGTCACTAAAGGAGGTCAGGCCAACTGTGGGTGGGCAGGCGGCAGCCTGCCAGGCAGAGTTCTTGAGGCACAGTTCAGGAGGGATTGTGCCTGCCCGGGGGGGCGGGAAGGCGCCTCTGAGAAGCTGGCTTAAGAGCCAGGCAGAGGAGGGGTAGGATTTCAATAGACAGCCAACAGGGATGGACCCCACTGGGCTGGGAGGTGAGTTTGAGCATAGGCAAACGCTTGCAAGTACAGAGTGTTCCCTGCCCAAGTAGTCCGCTCTCAGAGATTCTTTTCCCCTCCTACTTGGGACGTGCACTGTGACATTCATTTTGGCCAGGCACTCAGCCTCTGAAAGACAGCAAGCAAGCAGTCAGGGGCCAAATATGAGACCCAAAAGGTCAAGGTACAGGAGCCAGAAGGTCCGGGTTCATAAGCCAGCTCTGGCATATGCAGGTTTAGCTTGCTAGAGTCTCAGGGTCCCCATCTGTAAAGCGATGTTTCTATTATCTGATGATAGAAGACTCAAGAGAATTCCATAGACAGCCATTGTCCTTAACACCAGCACTAAACCTGGGTGGGGTGGCCTGGGGCTATGGGCTCTAAATGTAATAGAGACAGATAATCAAATTTTGAACTGGGGGTGCTGGAGAGGTGGCCAGGGGTTAAAAGCACTTGCAGGGGAGCCAAGTTCAGTTCCCGGCACCCACACGGTGATTTACAACCATCCACCGTTACTCCAGTTCCATGGCATCTGATGTTCTCTTCTGAACTCCTTGGTCATCAAGCATGCACGTGATGCACATATATTCATGCAAGTCAAGTACTCGCAGACAACAGAAAATGATTAAATCTAAACTTTAATTTTTTTTGTTTCAGGGCTGGGCATGTAGCTCATGTTGTTGGTAGAATATTTGCCTAGCATATACAAAGCCCTGGGTTTGATCCCAAGTATTGCATAAAACAAGGCATGGTGGTGGTGCATGTATGTAATCCCAGTACTGGGGAGGTAGAGAGGAGAAGGATCAAAAGTTGAAGGCCATTACAGACTACACAGTTAGCTGAAGGTCAAGCTGTGATACATTAGACTCTCTCTGTCTCTCTCTCTCTGTCTCTCTCTCTCTCTCTCTCTCTCTCTCTCTCTCTCTCTCTCTCTCTGTAAACACACACACACATATAATTTTATGTTATAAACTATATAAAATTATATTTATGTATAAATTATATACAATAACATTCACCTAGGTGTTGGATCTATAGAACACTCTCAGTAGGACATACACACATGGAGCCATGTCTCTTTGTCATTTACCCTGAGTACAGGCTTCAGCCAGACGGGACCTTTTGTTGGCCCCAGCCACTCCTTGACTCTGTGACCACCTTGCATCCTAGCCACACCTTGACTGAACCACGTCCTTTTCTTCAGAGGTATTCGCTGTGTCTCCAGGGAGGTGACCCTCCAGGACCCTGGGCTCAGCCTGCTTCTTCAGATCCTGTAGGTTCAGCAGGATAGGATTGTAGAAAAACTACAGAGCATGCCTGCCTCTAGGGTGTTGCCTCCACCTCCCAGATAGCGGGACAGGGACGAGGCTTTCTTGGGTTGCATTCTTCAAGGATCTCTGGGAGTCAGAAACAGGGTCCGAGTCTCCACAGAGTTGTGCGGGCTGAGTGCTTGCGTCCCCTGCTCCCCTGATCTGAGAGCTTCTGCCCTTGGGCAGGTGTGGTTAGGGGGAGGGTCAGAGAGAAAAACCACAGGAAGCTCTGTCCTGAGAGGTGGGAACAGTGGGGGATATTTGGTGACAGCCTTTTACAATGGTTCCTGCTCCCGGCATCTAGGGCCCATCCTGGCCAATATCAGGTGAGTATGAGAGTCTTGAGCGCCCCCTGCACGTGGTACCCTGACATCACACGCAGAAAAAAACAGTTCTCACCCTTCCTAATGCTGCACCCAGTTAATGCAGTTCCTCATGCTGTGGTGAGCCCCGACCATGAGGTTATTGTCGTTGCCACTTCATAACTGTACTTTTTCTACTGTTATGACTCATAATGTAAATATCTGTGTTTCCCAATGGTGTTCGGTGACTCCTATGAAAGGGTCGTTTGACCCCTGAAGGGGTCAGGACCCACAGGTTGAGAACCACTGGTCTAGAGAGACTACAGAATACTCAGACTTTGGAATTCACAGTCCCCGAATTGAAATTTCAGCTTTGCTGTCTATAAACCAAGCTACCGTCCTTTATACAACTGCTCTTAGGTTCTCAGGGTCTCTGGATTTTTGTCTTTATAATTGGGGTGTGGTGGTGTAGGCCTATAACCCCAGCACTTGGGAAGCTGGAGTAGAAGGATCAAAAGCTTAAGGCCAGTCCAGGCTACAAACGGAGGTCTTGTCTCAAGAACAAACGAAAACAGAACAGAGAGCACGGGGCTTAAGAATCCGCTATTCTAGCTACGCCAAGGGAGAGTGAGGGGAGGCTGGCGAAGAGTCTTATTGTTACTAAGACATTTTTTCAAGTTGTAGATTTTTTTTCTCATGAAAAATGTATCAGGATGAGTTGTGTGTGTGTGTGTGTGGTGGGGGAGTATTAATAGGTGGAAGCGTTCCACAAGACCTGTAGAGCGTGTGAACTTTAGGTGGGTACCTGGTTTGTGCTGGTCTGCGTGGCGACCCTGGGTCCCTGCCAGTTGCCAGTGCTTCAACCTCCAGTGCCAAGAACGATGCTGATTCGGGCAGGTGCATCCGCTGAACCAACGACCAAGTGTTGATGTCTCTTCACATCTTTTTTTTTTTTTTCCTTTTTGCAAAAAGGACCGGAGTGATTCAGTTGCGTGGTTGTGCCATGGTTTTTAGCATTGTGCCATAAAAGAAAATAAGAGAGAGTTGTGTCATGTATGTGCTGATGTGATGCTGTCTAACGAGCTTTCTTGGGAAAAGTCACTACTTACTATGAGAGAATGCACTTTGTATCCTGGGAGACTGGTGTGGGTTGAATAAGAAGCGAACCACACACATTTATGTATTAAATGCTTAGTCTTTAGCTGCTGCTGGTAGTTGAGGATGGTTCTGGCTGGTTTTATGTTTTGACACAAGCTAGCATTATCAGAGAGGAGGGAACCTCAATTCAGAAAATGCCTCCACAGGCTTGGGCTGTAGGTAACCCCGTAGGACATTTTCTTATTTAGTGATTGATGTGGTTGGGCTCAGTCTACTGTGGGTGGCGCTATCCCTGCACTACTGGCCCTGGATTCTATAAGAAAGCAAGCCAGGAGAAGCAGGCCAGTAAGCAGCACCCCTCCATTGCCTCTGCATCGACTTCTGCCTCCAGGTTTCTGCCCTGCTTGAGTTCCTGTCCTGACTTCCTTCAGTGGTGGTCTATGGTGTGGAAGTGTAAGCCAGATAAACCCTTTCTTCCCCAACTTGCTTTTGGTCATGGTGTTCCATCCCAGCAATAGAAACCCTGACTAGGACAGGGTTGTTCTGGAAACCTAAGGAGACAGGGCCTTCCTGGGGGAAGTGGGGCACTGGTATTGTGCATTTGAAGGTTGTAACTGGTCCCCAGTCTTTTCCTTGCTCTCTGCTTCCTGTCAGCTATAAGGAAATGACATCCTCCGCGACTTGTTCCCTCTGCCATGATATGATGTTCTGCCCAAGTGTAAGAAGCCAAGTGACCACGGGCTGAACCCTCTAAAAGCATGAGCTTGTTCTGTCTCAGTGGTGAGAAAAATAACAAATCTAGAGACTGTAAAATCTCTTTCCTTCATGAAACTATCTCATTAGATGGGTCCTCCCTTCCTCTTTTCCTTTCTTCTTTCCTCCATCCTTCTTTAGGATTAAAAGTGGATAATTTCATGTCTGCCTGAAATAAAACTAATAGACGCTTGTCTTTCAGTAGGAGGGCCAGGGAGGGAGATGGTTCAGCAGACGAAGTGCCAGCCTGTCAAGTATGAGGCCCTGACTGTGGCTCCTCCAGGAGCTTCCATCCAGCACAGGAGGCAGGGGCAGGCAGATTTTATGAGTTCCAGCACGGGTTGGCTTACACAGTGAGTTCCCGGCCAGCCAAGGCTACAAAGTGAGATCCTGTCTCACAAAAGAAAGAAAAACAGAACAAAACAAAAATATCAGAAACCCAAATAAACCAAGAGCCAGAAAGCCCGGCATGGCAGTGTGTGACTATAATCCCAGCACTCAGATCTCTGGAGTTTGCTGGTCAGGCAGCCCAGCTGAATCAGCGAGCTCCGGGGTCAGTGAGAGAACTTGTGTCCAAAATATAAGGTGGGGAGTGACTGAGGAAAGCACGCTTCTAGGTACACACACCTGCACACAAATACACATACAACAAATAAGGAAGTAAATATGTCAGACACGTGTCTAAGTGCTGAAGATGGACCCTTGTGTAAAACAAACCCCCATGCCCTCCTGGTGCTCACATTCCAGGTGAGGAAGGGAGAACTATGCACAGTTGAGTAAGCACAAGGTCAGGTAAGGCGAAGGCTTAGAGAGAAAAGGAAGCAGAGGGCCGTGGTGGGGGCACAGAGGAGCACGGCATGGTTCCTGCTGTCTGTTCGCTTGTTTGCTTTGGTTGCTTATCAGGTGGCAGCTCGTGATGGACGTTTTTATCAAAAGGTCACGGTAGAGCTGTCACTGAGTTTCTAGAGTTGTGTCCTGCGGCGTACTGACCGAGGGGGCCATAAGGGCTGAGAGCCAAATGATGATCAGGCCGGGTGTCTCCCAGGGAATTCACCCCTTCTCCCGTGAGGGGTAGCTAGCAGCAACAAACGGCAAGTGAATTAATACATAAAACATCTCTGGCTAACAAAAGGAGGGTTTTTATCCAATTTCTTAAATGAATTCTCTTCATCTGAGAACGAGGTGGTTTAATTTCACAGAAGTTCAAAACTGGCTGGGGGGGGGGGGGACCTGACTAGCTGGTGCTTTGACCTGGTTTGACCTGAGCAGAAATTGAGTTTATTAATAGCCATCTGATAGACACTTTGCAGTGGACAGTGGGGTGCCATGAGATCAAGTGTCTAGCTTCTCTCCAGTTAGACATGCCCGTGGTGTCAGCACACGTAGCGAAAGAGCATGAGTCAGGGCCAGGCCAAGCAGTCAACCTGAAAATGAGCATTTTGCAAACAGGAGTCACTCTTGGGTTTTTGATAAGCCGAAGTACTTTAAAGTGGTGTAAAACTACACCGGTTCCATTCTGCACGCTACTTGCTACGCGCTATGGTAACTAAGCTGAACATTTAAAAACACACAGGCAGAGACAGAAAAAGGCAGATAGACGGGTCAATGGGGACATCCTTTAGACAAGAATGCCAAGAATGCCCACGTTATTGTGCTCAAGGGCAGCTTATTTGGGACTCTGGCCGCAGCCCAGCTCTCAGGATCTTTCAGCTGCAGGTTCATCAGAACCCACTCCCCAGCCATCAGGGTCTCATGCTCAGAGCAGCTGCAGGCTGCTCAAAGCAGAGGAAAACAAGTTGCTTACAAGAAATTCAGGGTCTGGTGGCCCATGGTCCCCAACATCTAGGTTTATAGTCATTTGCTGCGTAAGCTTTCACGTCAGGGATCATTTCTGCCGTTTCCCATATTTTGCTCTAGACCTGTTTAAGAGTTTCATAGTGGGGCCAGGCAAGATGGCTTCATGCATCAAGGTGCTGGCTGTCAGGTGTGATGGTCTGCGTTTGTTTCCCAGGGGCTCACATGGCGGAAGGGGAGACCTGCTCTTGAAAGTTGTCCTTCTGACTTCGGCCCCCAGCACACATCATGGAACCGTAAATAAAAATGTAAAAATAATAATAATAATAATCCTACAGTGATACTTAGCCTCCGGTCAGACAGATCACACAGAGGAGCTGAGAGAGGTTTATTAGGAGGTTGTTTCCAGGGTGGGCACCTGTGTCCAAAGGCCCTGCTGGCTCCACCACAGATGCTGCTCCCTGCTTCTCTCTGCACGTGCGGGTGGGGCCTGACTTTCAGTGACTCTCGTTCTCCAGCCTGAATTAGAGACGTGATGTCGCTGAGGTGATGGTAATTTTCCAGCTGACTCTAGCATGAGTCTTCTTCGGGGTGATGGCTAGATGGGGTGCGCATGTGAGAAGAAGCAGGAGAGTGACTTCTTCAGGGATCCCATCTCCAGAAACTTCCAGGTGGAAGGAGGATTGAGGGGACAATGGAGTCATGAGTGTTGACTACGGCTGAGGCCTGCTTGGTCCTCTCGATTTCTACTCAGAGCTGGACATTGTCATCCAGCCTCATGGGTGCCTTCTGCTTATGCCAGCCCTGGGCAATCAGGATTGCTCACAGAACTGCCAGAGTAATCTCAGTGTCTGAGGTGAGCTCCAGGCACCCCTGGTTTCTTATGGCTCTGGTGGAGACCCCTGAACAGGCTTGAAAATGTTCATCTAATCACACCAGAGTTTCTGAGATCTGTAATGTCAGAATTATATTTTGTGTGATTTGCTGATGCTTGCCAGAATCAGTGGTGTGTGTGTGGTGTGGTGTGTGTGTGTGTGTGTGTGTGTGTGTGTGTGTGTGTGTGTGTGGTAGAGAGAGAGAGAGACAGAGACAAGAAAACAGAGACGGATACACACAGAGAGAGAGAAAGAGGGAAGGAGGAAGGGAGGGAGGGGTAAATTGATTATTGGGGGCCAGTGGGATGGACCAGCAGATGAGGTTCCCTATCACCAGCCTGTGATCTCAGTTCAGTCTCTGGGCCTCAAGTGGAGAGGACAGGCTCCTGAAAGTCGTCCTCTGGCTTTCCGTGTGTACTGTGGCACACGCACATATCCACAAGTAAATGACAAACTCTCATAAAATACGTTTAGTTTAACTTTTGATTTATTGTTTCATGTGGATGGGTGTTTGGCCTGCATGTTTGTCTGTGTACCACGTGTGTACTTGGTGCCCATGGAGGCCCAAAGAAAGCATTGAATCTGCTGTAGCCGGAGTCACGGAAAGTGGCCCTGTGAATCAACCACATTCAATTTTTTATATTTACTTTTTCGGAAAACTATGTATTTATTTGTAGGGGGGAATTCACGTGTCGTGGCACTCATGCAGAAGTCAGGGCTTGAACTCAGGTCGTCAGAATTGGCAGCAAGCACCTTTACCCACTAAGCTATCTTGCTGGCCCTCTCTCTACATGTCTGATCTGTCTTTGGCGTCTGCAAACACCCTGTGTAAGCCTATCTCTTTTTATCTATGATGTCATAGATGTTTTGTATATTTACATGCCAGGGGGTTGAGATGATCTGAAAAACTGATTCATGACATCGTCTTGGCCATAAGCTACAAACATGCTTTCTCTCCTAACCCAGCATCACTAAAATGTTTAAAAAGAGACTAGATACACGTGTGCCATTTGAAGCCTCCCTCTGAGCTATCCCCCTTTCCTGGAGATGGTGGTTTGTTTAGCTGTACTCAGTATATAAACCCCAGCCCCTCCACTACCTTATTTGGCTTTATAAAAGCTTTCATCAGATGCCTTCCTGGAACCCTTTTGCCCATGTGGATGCAAAGCACGCGTGTCCTTGGGTACCAGCGTGTCTGTACTTTTCTGTCTGACACTCCATCCGACCATGGGGAAAGGAAAGCTCTTCTTCATCACATTTCCTCCCTGTGGATTCTGGTGACCGCAGCCCTCTCACAGGGAGTTAATGTCCCTTGTTTTCCAGTGCTAAGAACGGCTCCCGGGAAGGCATCTAGGATAGGACCTGTACCCTGACTCCTGGGTAGTCAAAACGAATACTGATGTGTTCAAGGCAAAAACAAACAAACAAAACCCATGTGTATTGCTACATCCCTGGTGGAGTAAGCATTCTGACTTTCTGTGCAACTGCCGCTCCAAACCCTGGTGCCGTTTCCTTCTCCTTGCTTGGACTCTGGCGCCTCCTTGCTTCACGATGTCGGCGAGTCATTCTGCTCCCAAGTGGCCTCGTCTGTAAGTCCAATCACTGTGGGGATTAAGCAGAGCAGTGAGTGACTCTCCAACGACAGAGCCTCGGAGGGCTTTGACAAGTCCCTGCATTACTGTCGGTGTAGATCTGAGCCCAGTGTTTCCAGGCTCTGGGCCTCTTCCTGAAAGAACTGAATATAAGGGATCACACATTTGTAAAAGGAACAAGATAATTTCATTTGAGGAGAAGCGATAGCGCAGCTGATTGAGGGATCCGTTACCAAGATTGACAGTGGGCAACGTGAGTCTGGAGGGAGGAGGAGCGAGTCACCAAGTGGAATAGTGGGTGGATCCCTATTATGATTGGTCAGATGTTTATTTTCCCACTGTGCATGTTTCTTCCCATAAGACATATAATTTTAACCATGCCCAGCCCAATTATGCATATGCATATGATAGTTTAAAATGGACATAGTTTTGCCTTACTGCATATGCATCCCCAAACCAGTTCAGGCCAGTTTGGCCCTTCTGTTCTTCATACCTGGACACACTGGAAATGCAATTGAATAGCAACTATCTAAATTTGATTGTTATAGGACCAGAGGAGTATACTATTGTTTACTAGTGTGGATGAAAAAGCCAAGGGAGTTCTGAGGTTGCTAGGCTTATTGTTTGGAGAGGGGCGTGTGTGCACAGTATGTGCAGGTGAAGGAATTAGGTTGCCAAGTGCATTGTAAGGTGTATGTGACCCAAACCAAATAGGGCTCCAGGCTGAATTATCTTCTAGGTTTTGCCTGCCTCTCTCGGGCTCATCTGCTTGCTAAATGTAGCAGATGAGAAAAGGCTGGGATTGCACAATGCTAGCAAATCCTTCAACTGAGTCTGGTGAAAAGAAAAACAGGTTAGACTTTGTGCCATCAACTTTGTGAGGCACTCAGCAAACAGTGCTTAGAGCTTTATAAGTGCCCTTCAAATGCTTCCTCCGCGAGTCCCTGCTCTTATTTCCCCTTCTCTACTCCTTCCAAGGGACATGGGTCTCTAGGGTTGCCTGGACTGCATCGCAGAGGACGGTAGGACAAGACCTGGTCAGGCTCTTTTCTACAGATGTCTTCCTTTGACAAAAGTCATCAAAAAATGAGACCTGGCTCAAATGCCTTTTGTTAAATTCCAAGCTACGGAGACAAACACGAGTTTGACCTTCCACTGTGATCTTAAGATTATAGCGCAGTCTGAGAGTAGCTGAAGTCAGGATGCTATAGCATTTGGGGTTATTTAGGGGCAGGCATCAGCCTTTCCCAGGTACATCAATCACAGAAACTTTGTCTAAACTGGGGCAGCACAAAATTACAAGGAACTTCCCTGTGGTGAGGGTGGATACTTTGTCCACACTAGGTGGCGCTCGAGAGTTGGAGACAAGCCTCACAGCTGGGTCCCAAAGGTATCCAAAGTCCTGTGAGTAAACCCAGCATTTGGGAGGTGAGTGTTGGAGGATCAGGAGTTCAAAGTTACCCTTGGCTACATAGGGAGTTTGTGACCAGCCTAGGCTACACAAGATTCTGTCCAGGTAAAGGTGTCGTTGTCCAAGATGTCTCATCAGGGTCATCGTAGCAAAGCCTGGTTTTGTTCATAGTCATTTTGGCATAGAATTTTGGGGCTCAAAATTGAAACTGAGTAGGTTTTCACAGTTTGTGGAGAATACACACGCTCTGAATGGATGAAGAAATCAAGGTGCAGTAGAGCAAAGTGCTCAGATGCTCTGCAATTATCATGTGATCTACCTGGGGTGGGGACAGGGTTTGAAGAGCCCTCCGATTCTGCGTGGCTGCCACTTCTAGGGAATTCTGCTTTCCCTGGCTCTTGAGAGCTGAACTCGGTTCAGTAACCTCTCTGTCCTCGGCCATATCTCGGTGTCCTCTGATCTTCTGCAGCGTTGTGTGGTGCAGTTGTTGTAGAAAAACCACTAGTTAGTTCCTGACTGCCCAGCTCCAAAATAATCACTCAGACACCATATTATTTGCAATACTGTTTGGCCAATAGCTTAAGTGTAATTCTGACTAACTCTTATATCTTAATTTAACCTGTTTCTAGTAATCTGTATATCACCACGAGGCTGTGACTTACCAAGTAAAGTTCTGTCCTGCTCCAATGGGGCTACATGGCTTCTCCTGACTCTGCCTTCCTTCTCACAGCATTCAGTTTAGTTTGCCCTGCCTAGCTCTACTCTACCCTATCATAGGCCTAAGACAGTTTCTTTATTAACCAATGGTATTCACAGCATACAGAGGGAAATCGCACATCACACAGTGGCTTTCTTTCTCCAGCCTTGGTGTTTTGAGGGCACAGTGTGCCTTCAGTTCTAAGACAAGGCCATGGTTCTCAGTTTCCAGGGTTCATCAGCTTCAAGCTCAAGCACTGTGGGTAGGACTGGCAGAACTTTTGAAATTCTGTTATTTAAAATATGTAAACAGTTTTCCATATGCACCCAAGGTATGGAGGAAACAGCCAATTACCTTTTCAGCACCTGCGGATTTATTTATGATAGTCTACATGAGGCATTATGGGATTTGCGATCATGATGATTAATTACTCTCTAGGAAATGAGGGAGCCACAGCTATCAGGCACTTCAGGGTTGAGACCGGCCACCTGGCTAGAGAGGGCAGGACTGAACTCTGGACAGACGGACAGACAGACTACCTTTGTTTCCACCCCTCCTACAAAGCTGGTGGCTGGAGAGGAGACGGAAGGCAGAATTAAGGATTTCCACCTTCACCTTCTTGACTAGCCAGCTCTCTAAATAGAGCACAGCTTAGAGATTCAGGTATTTCTCGCTCATTGCTCCGGCCACATAAGCACCAACTCACAGTCCTTAATGTGGAGCGCCGTGAGAGAGGAGGAACAGTTTAGCAGAGTAGCCCTGGAGGGAGAAAGTGTTCCTCCCAGGTCCCCTCCCCTCATTCCATTCTCAGCTCCTCCTCACCGTTGTGTATCTCTGTTCCACTCCTTGCCCCCAACATATATGTGGTTTCTGAGGTCTTAACACTGATCAACGCCTGGGAATAACTGTTATCTCTATCTTCATTGCCGAGGAATTAGAGGCACATCCTGTGGCTTGCCTTTGGGGATGCAGAGACAATGGCGCCATGGTTTTCTCAAGCCAGGGACATTTAAATTGTGACTCAGAGTTAGAGTCAGATACGAGAGGGGGAAAAAAACCACAGAACAAAACAAACAGAGTGCTGCACTTGGGTGGCTCCACTGGTCCCCAAAGTCCTCGCCAGTGTGCGTCACCTCACCTGGGTGTCCTTCGTCCTTGCCCCAGCTTTTTCCTCCCTGTCTCACCGGGCTGGGGAACAAGCTCTCCTTCATCCTGCTCGGAGGGAAATGAGTTCAGTAATGGGTTGTGGGAATCTGTTTTTCAGGTAGTTCATTCTCATATAGAGCAAGACCTAACCAAGACTGTGGGGGCCTCTTGGCTGCTGGCTGCCTTGGCAGGGACCCAGCTGACTGCGGATGACCTTATTCATGCTTGGTAACGTCACCATGTCTGTCCCAGGAGGCCAGAACTTTCAGAGGAGGAACTGGATGTTCTAGAGGCCAAAGGGCTTTCTCCATGTTGTTCATTTAAAACTTCTCTCCTGATCATGGCTGCTAGAACTGGCTGTCATGTACCTATCTCTTCTAAGAAATACAAGAACAGTCCTGGTACCTTGGGGACAGCGTCTAGGCACTGATGTCATCAGAAACCATGATTTCTTCACAGTCGGGGCTACTGTTTAATAGATAAACTTTGCTTTTGAGTTGATGGCTTAGAGTCAGATGTCACAGTTGTCAGTGGCCCGATGCCACACAGCCGTGCTGTGACCATTGACTGCATTGTTCCCTCTTGCCCCACAAACCACACCGTGTCCTTTAGCAGTCTGTAGTTCTGGGCTGGCCTCCCGAAGAGGAGCTCTGTACCTGTGAACAAACCTGCTCAGCTGGAATCTGCTGTGCTCTGAATAAGGTCAAGGCTTTGCATTTTGTGAGCAGAAGGCTTGCGGCAAAATCTAAAGTACCCATGATCAGGGTCAGGTGCCATGTGTCAGCCCTTGTCTGTAGTTCCTGCTCTTACTGAGCCCTCCTGTTGTGAGGCCAAGTCCACAGGTCCCTCATCTGAATGCAAAATGCTACGTTATTTCAGTCCCAAGGAAACAGAATCAACCCAGATGGCCATCAGCAACAATTGATAATGAACTGTGGTATATAAATACATTGTTTTTGTTTGCTTGTTTGTTTGAGACAGGGTCTCAGAGAACTACTGTAACTCTGGCTGTCCTGGAACTCACTGTGTAGATCAAGCTGGCCTCAAACTCACAGAGAGGTTCACCTGCCTCTGCCTCTCGAGGGCTGGGATTAAAAGCGTGTGCCATTGACTTGTAGGGGAATTTTAGTCCCCCATAAAGAAAGTGAAATTGGGAAATTTACAGGTTAAAAAAAAATGGATCAAGCTGGAAAATATATGAAGCCAAGCTCAGAAAAAGAAAATCAACATGTTCTCTCTCACATGTGCATCCTAGCTTCTTATTTTCATATATGTATGTATGTGGGATGAGTGTGGGTAGCAGCTGGGAAAAAGACTTTAAGAGAGGTTGGTGGGAGGGTAATGGAATTTTTATGAAGGTGAGAAAAAGGAATATTGGGGGAGAGGGACACAGCCAGGATCAAGTCAGGGAGACAAGAGAAGTGGGGGTGGCTAAGTATATTATAAAAATACCACAGGGAAACTGTCGGAGACCAGCTTTGACAAAAATATTACTTACCAGGTTAGGGGCGTGGGGATCAGAAAATAAGTAAAGACTGTGAAGATGTGAGTGAAGGTAATAAAACAGAAACATAGGACAGTACCAGGAGGGAGCTCCAGTGAGTACTGAAACCCCTGCATTTCATTTTCCATACACTTTTATACCCCAAGACAAAAGGGGGAAGAAGGCAACAAAAGACTTTTCTTTTCTTTTCTTTTCTTTTTTAACAAAAGGACAACTTGAACAGTTGATTGCGTTAACACTTTGAGACATCAAGTCATTAGCATTCTGTTGTTTAGGCAGTGAAGTCGCCCTAGACCAAGTATCCTGAAGGCAGCCAGATTAAACCTCCAAATTAAAAAAAAAAAAAAAAAAAGGAGCAGAAGTATGCTTGAATATCCTAACCTTTGGTCAGGGTGGAGTGGATCTAGCTGTCTGGGCCATCTTAATGTCAAAAGAACCAAGTAACCACATCCTGGGGTCTGGTTGTTGTCAACAATTCTGAGCAACCTCAAACTCTCTGACCTTCAGACGAGGTGGAAATAGGCTCACAGTTTTTGGTCTCCACAGGAAACCTGTTAGTTTATACGCCAGCTAAAAGTACAACTTAAAACTTAAGAAGATGTAAACTTTGTATCTCCCTGCAGCCCTGACTCACGTGCAATCTCTTCTGGGAATTATTTCTTGCTGAGGATGAACCCTTGTGTTGGAAGAAATACCTTACAAGTTGGTCTCAGCTCCACAGGTGCAAGCTAGTGAGGTTGACTTAATGGGTTGTGTGAAGTTCAGCTTTCTAAGAAACCCATGGCTTTGCCTGTGCCTCAGACTGGACAGGTGCTGTGTCCTGAGGGGTGTGGAGTCCATGTCGGTGTGGGAGCAAGGCGGTAGCAGAGGAAGTGAGGTCCGATCTTCCTACCCCTTCCTGATGGTCGCAAAGTTAGGAGGCTGTCTTTCCTACTCTTCAAGACCGTGACATGTGAACACGTAGCATCACACGTGATGGCATCAGCACCACACATGCTGAGACGGTCTAAGTAAGTCTTCCATGCCTTCTGGCCACAAGCATAGCGATGTCACCCACCTTCTCTATCCTTCATGCTCATGAGTCAAGGGTCGCCAAGTGATTGTAGCATGTACCCCGCTCTAAAGAACAAGGCGTATGAGGCTCGGGACTGCCTTCGGTGAGCTCCCAGACTAGTGTGGGGCTGGGCAGGGTAGGGAAAAGTGGCATCCACCTGCAGGAGCTGTGTTAAAAATGAGATGGGAACTGAAGATGAGTCTAGCTGGACCAGCTGGTGTGGCCTGAGGAAATGACTCAACTTTGCTGAAACTGTTTCTTTAAAACAAAAACAAAGCCGGGCGGTGGTGGCACACGCCTTTAACCCCAGAACTCGGGAGACAGAAACAGGCGTATCTCTGTGAGTTTGAGGCCAGCCTGGTCTACAAGAGCTAGTTCCAGGACAGGTACCAAAGCTACAGAAAAACATTGTCTTGAAGCCCCCCCCCAAAAAAAATAATAACCCCAAAAAACAAAAACAAAAGCAAACAGAAAGACCGTAATGGCAATACCCTCCGTGCTTAGAGAGTTCAACGAGTTTAATAGAAAAATACCGGTGTGGAACCTGGCTGGTCTAGGAGGAGGAGTTTCTGTTCCTGTCATGGTCTGCCTTGGTGCATAGGTTAGAAGAAATCCCTGCAGGTGCAGGCCAATGGACTCCATGTGCAGACTCTCTTCAGTGCCAGGATCAATCTCCACCACACACGTTCACCTGAAGCCCCCAAACACACTCTTACTCAGGTGTGACCTTGGTTTGCGTGGTGGTGTCCTCTCCCTCTGTTCTACTGCTACCCACCCCACGGGCCTCAGCATGGGCCTCTCAGGAGATGGGATCTGAGAGAATAAGGCCTTTGGGGCAAGGCAGACCTCGTTCAGTCTGCAGTGTCTGAACTTGGGCAGGTCCCATAACAGCTGCTCGCACGATGACTTCTTCATTCCTAAATGGATGAGCCCCCAGGGAGATGGTGAGGCTTGCGGAAGACACATGACTGCATCCCTGGTACTGACACTCATGATGAGGATTGTGGACTGTAGCTCATCTTTCTTTCCCACCCTTCCAGATGGCTGCTCTGAGGCTATGGCTGGGATCACACTGTCACTACGGTGGATAAAACATGTCTTTGGTGCCCTGAGTCCTTCTGTCTGTTCCTAGTTCTTCTTCCTGAGTGGTCAAATTCCTTCTCTTTCTCTCGATCCATTCTCCACTGGCTTTGAACTCCTGGGTCCTCACTTCTCGCAGCATCAAGACTATCCTGCTATGTTTCTTGACTTTTCTCTTCTTCCTCCCACGTCTTCCTTGACTATCTGGTCCTCCTGGATTATCTTCCCTCCTCTTCTCTACCTTCCTCAAAGAAAACCTCCTTCTTCCTCCATGACACACAACATAGCATGCCAGATTGCAGATCCCAGCTTCTGCACTTCCTCCTTGTGTACTACGAGATATCCAAGCAGCCCATCTCATAGAGATTGCTCCATCATGATCTCATCACTTACCACAGGCATGGCTCGCAGCCGGAGCCCAGGACATGTGTGAGTGGACTTGACTAACCCAGTCTCCAGTCCCTCTGCTCTGATTGCCTCAAGCTCTTGAGCTTGTTCCCAGCACACGGCCCAGGTGGCCCATAAGGAGAACTGTCATCCCAAAGAGTTACTGCTCTGCCCTCTTGCTATTTTGCAACATGCAGTAATAATGACAGCCAAAAAATAAAGGCCTGATAGTTGTCAAATTCAAGCAGCATACTAGTTTCTGAACTAAGTCCCCTAACTCTGTTGTCATTTAGCTCTTGCATGGCCTGGGTTTTCATCTCTCTTACACAAAGGAAAAGAATGTGTGTGATGGGTTAGGGTTGAGTTCTGCTGGTCAAACGCTAGTCTTCTATGTCATTGCTGGGGGGAATCCAGGGCTGGTGTGTCTGTTGTGGCTGGCAGAGGTCTGTTTGTCTAGGCTGTCACCCATGCTGTCTTGTTGAACTAGCCTGTGCTGTGTCTGGTTATCAGGACACCAATGTCACCGTGCCCGTCTCTGTTGTAATAGGTCACTTGTTTGTTTCCTGGCTACCCTGCGGCTCAGACCTGAAACAATCACACAGAAACTATACTATTTAAAACACTGCTTGGCCCATTAGCTCTAGCTTCTTATAGGCTAATTCTTACATCTTAATTTAACCCATTTCTAGTAATCTGTGTAACGCCACGTGGCTGTGGCTTACTTGGTAAGGTTCTGTCTGGCTCTGGCAGGTCTCCATGGTGTCTCTCTGACTCTGCTTCCTTTCTTCCAGCATTCTGTTTAGTTTTCCCCGCCTAGCTCTACTCTACCCTATCACAGGCCTAAGACAGTTGCTTTAATAACCAATGGTATTCACAGCATAAAGAGGGGAATCCCACATCACCTCCTTGTTTCTATTTAAATTAAAAAGGTTTAAACTTTAACATAGTAAAATTACATATAACAAATCAGGTATCAAGCAATAATTATTTATATCTACTTTATCTTTTATCATAACTAAGGAAAACTATAACTATAAATTCTTCAACTCCATCAAAGACTCCAGAAGGATATAATAATACCTAAGTAAACAGGAAACACATTGTAAGCAACTTCCAAACTCTAGAATTGACAGATACATCTCGCTACCTGGACAGTCATCCAAAGTTCTTCTTTTGATGGATGTTGGGCATCCATCTTCAGCCTACAGGCCCATAGTATCCGGCAGACTTTGTCATGATACAGGAAATTTCAAAGACAGTTCCACTTATATTGGCAGTTTGTCAGTCACTTTCTTCTGTGTCTTGCAGAATGTCTAGCAGACTCTTTCATGAAGCAAGAACCCAGAAGGATTGTCTCACCTTTAGGCAAGTTCAGCAGTCATTTCTCTCCGGGTCCTGCTTGTCCAGTTAAGCAGTCCAGGCAAGAGCAGTTTCTTGCCCAGACTCCATAAGGAGCCTCTTTGATGCCCATCTTCCTCTTGAAGTAGATTGGAGCTGCCAGGAGCAGACGTGTCTCACTGTCATGAAAAGTCCTAAGTTCTTAAAACATTTTAAATACCCTATCTGCAGGTGAAAGGGACAGGCAGGTGAAAGGGACAGGCAGGTGGTTGGAGGCCCAAGGGCGTGAGAGCCCAGAGAAGCAGCAATTGGATGGAGCAAAGGTTCTGGCTTGGTTTGCTTGTGAAAAACTTCCTCATAGACAGGGCCAGTCCTGGAAGGACATCAGGGCAGCAACATGTAAGAGGACAGGAGAGCTGAAGATGAAGCTCAGCGGTGATGCATGTGTCTAGCATGTGTGAGACCCTGCCTTCTGTCCCTAGTGTAATGTAAGCGGACACGAGCTGAGGATGAAGCCCAGCGGTAATGCGTGTGCCTAGCATGTGCGAGACCCTGCCTTCTGTCCCTAGTGCCTCAAAACCCAAAAACCTTTAAAATAGATTGAAACACGTGACATATAAGACTTTTGCAGAGCATGGTGGCACGTGCCTGTGAACCTAGCACTTTGGAGGCTGAGGCAGGAGAATTACTATAAGTTTCAAGACAACTGGGTTGGGTAGCAAAATCCTATCTCAAAGAACCCCAACATAGAGAAATTTAAAGAAGACATGGCTCAAGTTGCCACTTGTAGTCTCAAGAGAGACAAACCTTGCCCTCCTTGGCATGGCCTGACTAGGAAGGGACCGTGTGCAATAAGAATCTGGCACAAGACTGTGTGAATGGTTGGGAGGAAGGCTGCAGTGAACTTCCCCTTCCCCCCTTTCCCTTCTGCCTCTCTGCCCCCCACCTCTGATATCTCTCTCTCTAGCATCTTTCTTTGTATGCCCTGTTTACCCCTCTTTTCCCCTGGTTCTCCACCTCTGTCTCTAATCCTGGTTCTCTCTCTCTACCCAAGTCTTTCCAGGACTATTCTTCTGTCTCTGTCTCTTGGATTCTCTATCTCTATTTCTGTCTCTTTTTAATGTCTGTCTGTCTGTCTGTCTGTCTCTGTCTCTGTCTATCCCTACTGCTTCATCTCTCTAGATTTGCATCTGTCATCTCTGTCTCTATCTTTCAGTCTGTCTCTGTCTCCTCAGCACCGCCCACCTCATGTCACCATGCCACAGACGTTTCTTCCGGAATTCTGACTACAGAAATGCAGCCATTCATTCTGACTACATTTCTGTGACCCACCATGGAGTTGATGTTTCCTAAAGCCGACTCAAGTGCTGTGAAAAACCCTCCGGGAATGTCTCCCTGCTGGGGGACGGGAGTAGGGGTGGCTCCGAGCCAACACTCTTGGGCTTGTCTCCAGACTTGGGGGCCAGGGCTTCAGGGAGGCCAGGGAGGCTGGGATAGCTGTCTGCCAACTCTGGATCCTAGACTTGGCCAGTTTCCCAGGCAACCTGACCCCACACAGAAGCGTCTGCGTGTGCAAACACGTGAATTCTGCATGGTGCTTTTTGTAAATAGCCAGGAGGGTAAGTGAGTCATGGGATTGATTTCACTCAGGAGAGAATGTCATTTTGTTGTAAACACACACACACACACACACACACACACACACACACACACACACACGCGCGCAGTGGGGAGCAGGAAGAGAGCAACCACACAAAGGACAAAACTGTCCATGCAGACAAGACAGACATTCTTGCTCAGAGAGGCACAGTTGCTCTTCCAGGTATATGCATGCCACTGCATAGAGAAGCACCCAGTGCCTTCCTGCTCCTGGGCACATGCTCTATTCTGGTTGTTTACTCTTCTGGAACACTCCGGTCCCAAACTTGTTGGCTTGCCTATGGGGAAGGCTCTGTTGTTTTGCGAAGTGGACACGGTGTGCCTGGCAGACTTGCCTTCTAAACAGTTTTGTTTCTGCCTATGGGTTAGTGCTGTTCTCAGCTTTGCTCACAAACACTTCTTTTCCCTTTTTCTTTTTGTGCTGAGTAGTGGTTAACTGTGGAGAGTCAGAACAGGTCCCAGCGTGGAGAATAAGTGACTGCTGAATGTCATCCCTAAATGGGACAACTGTATTGCCTCCTCCAAGGCTTGGGGACCATGTAGAAGAAGGGCCAGAAATAACGCAAGAGAAGCCAGTGACATGGCTAGGAGCTGATGACCTGAATTTGTTTCCTGGTGCTCACATAAAGGACAGAGCTGAGGCCTGCAAGGTCCCTGCTGACCAACCCCCACACACTGTTGTAGAAGAGCATCCATACACGTACCTGAATAATGTTTTTAAAAAATGTAAGAACTGAGCTGGGCATGGTAGTGTCTGCTTTTAATCCCAGCCTTTGGAAGGCAAGCAGATTTCTGTGAGTTCAAGGTCAGCCTGCCATAAGTAGTGAGACTCCAACAGGAAGTAGGTGGGAAGTGGTGTGGAAGGCTGACTTTAGGGCAAGATTGGCCACTGTAGTCTTGAATTCATAGCAACTGGTTTAACCTTCACGAGACTGGGCCTGTGGACATCTTGTTATGAAGGGGGAGGGGTGACACACTCAGCCCCACCTCTCACTGAGCATTTCTAGGCAAGCAATGGTTGCTGGGAAAGAGGGATGTTTTCTTCAACAGTGTAGTCCTATGAAGGTGTCCATGTTCCTATAATCAAACCCCTACCCATGCTCCTGCAAACCCTAATGGAACTCATCGAGTCATTTAAAAAGAAGGCGTGAAGGTAGAAGGAAGACCAGGCAGGAAGAGAATCGGAGTCAGTGGGATGGGAGGGGACAAGAGAAAGCAAGGAGCCCCTGGCAAATAAGATATGCGTGCATTGAAACGTCACAATGAGACTCATTGTATGTGATCAATTTCTGCTAAAGGAAACATTAAAATATCTTTAAATGTTAATTAAATAAAAACACACAAAATATTTTTTTAAAAAAGGAGAATAAAACTTACTAGCTTAAGTCATCACCTCATTAGGGGACATTTCAGGTCTGGAATGTGTGTGGGATTCAGCCAGAGGATTTGTCTCCCCTCCATGTTGCCTGGCTCAGTGGTGGTATCTGTTGGCTAGAAGGGCTGGTTTGGAGGAACCCCTCTAAGTCTGTGAGAGGAGGGAGCTGGAAGGCCCAGCACGGTGGGGACTGTAGACAGGAGTCACACACAAGCCCCTGAGGGGTGGCACCCCAGATTAGGGTCCTCACCTAGTAGCCAGCACTCTTCGAGAAAGAGTATTGATGGAGGCAGAGGAGACACGACATGGACTCTCACAACCGGGCTTCTAAGGTAGTCGTGGGTCCTTAATGTTATTAAGTCCGTCACTCACGTGGTTCAGATTTAAAGGCGGGGGTGGGGGGGACTGTAGATTCCCTGTCTCAGTGCCAGGTGTCATGAAGAATTTGAGGACATTGTTCATCTAAAACAGATGTACACACATATGCATGCATGTGCACACAGGTACATATGCTCTGTCACACAAACTTACACACATATTTACATACACTTACACACACATCCACACACAGTTCTCTTTCTCTCTCTCTCTCTTACACACACACGTACACATACATATACATACATACATACACACACACACACACACACACACACACACACACACACTCATGTACACACAGTCTGCAGCGCTCATGGAAGCCCAAGCCTCCTTCCCTGGCCAGCACACGTTTGGGGTGTAGGTAGGCTGGAAGCCGTAGACCTTGTGATGACCCTGTTGTGGCAGAACTAGGAGCTCATGGGCTCCCTGTAAGTGTTTATCCCAGGTCCTCACGAATCTCTGAACAGTGATTTCTGCCCTGTGACTTAACCTGTCATCTTCCGCACCCCTCACTAAATCTACAGACATCTGGAATCCCCGTGCAGAGTACTCACAAAGTCTGGAAGCGAAGGTCATGTGTTGCATACCCATTGGAGTCAGAGAATTCTGGAGCGGGTAGCTCCATGCCTCACTGTACTCCAGGACATGGAGGCCAAGTCCTTGGTGGGTCTGATCTATATTCTCCTACCTGGACCCTCCTTTCCAGCAATGTTCGTTGGGTCTGTTCTGTGGCGTGTGCTCAGTCTGGCTTCCCACCTGCAGAAGGTCCTCAGAAGCCATTTGGTCGTGTGAGCCTTGGGTGAAGCCTGGGGGCCTGGTTCTCCCACGTGTAGCCATGAGGATGTGATGAGGGGTAGAAGAAAACTCCTGGACCCAAGGCAGAGGCACAGAGGGCTGCAAATGGAGCTATCGAAGGAGCTGGAACCATTCCCCTCCCCTTTGGGGAAGGTGTAAGAATAAGGCTGTTCTAGTCCTAGTCCCTCCCACAGCTGTGGGTTTGGAAAACAGACAGCATCCTGGTTTTGAAGTTACTGGAACCTGGGACAAATCCCAGCTCCCCCACCCCAATCTGCTGGCTGTGTAACTTGGGCTAACTCTCTCGACCCTCTGGACTCTAGAGTTTTCCTTTGAATATTGAGAAAATTATACCTCTGTTCTTCCACTCAGCAATGTTTAATGACTATCTACCGTGGCCAGAGGCTTTGGGGAATTAGATGACAAGAACAGGCCATGTTCGTGTTCTCCTTATGGAGAAGGCTGTCATTAGCTGAACTCATGCGCAAGCAAATGTACACTTGCCAGCTGAGCTAAGCGGTGTGGGGGACCCATGCAGGTGCTCCACGAAGGAGCAGTCCTCTCTGAGGAAGTTGAGGCAGCCAAGGTCAGCTTTGCTGAGGAGCGGACACCTGTGGCAGTGTCTTGGCAGCTGACGGGTGACCCAGGCAGGAGGAATGGTCCAGGTGAAGCACGAGGCAAGTGCCGCAAGTGGCAGTGAGAGGAGGAATGAAGACAGAAGAAGGCTTGCTCCCCTTGAGCTTCAAAGGGGGAGATGTTTCCGGGGTGATTTAGTGCGTACCATGCCATGATAGCATCTTGTCAGCCCAGAACCTCAGTTTGTAACTGGAGACAAGGGCCTGCTGTGGCATGATCAGACTCCCTCAAGACTACATATTATCGAGCATTATTAAGAAAATAAAAAGTCAGAGAGGTGGTTCATGGGTAAAAAGCATGTGCTACTCTTCCAGGGGAGCCAGATTTGGTTCTCAGCACCTACACGGCACCCCACAACCACCTACAACTCCAATTACACACACACAGGCTAAACACTCATAATACACAAAATAAATCTTTAAAAAAAATTCAAGAAGGAGCAGACACGGCAGTGCCCTCAGCAGGCAGAAGCAGGCAGATCTTGGTGAGTTCAAGGTCAGCCTGGTCTACAAAGCGAGTTCCAGGACAGTCAGAGGTGCTACACAGAGAAATCCTGTCTTGAAAATCAAAAAACAAACAAACCATTAAAAAAAGGCTCAGACCCAACTGCCTTGTTTTATGTCCTTCCTTCATTCCATTCTTTCTCCCTCCCCCTCCCTCTCTTTGACACATGGTCCCACGTAGCCATGGATAGCTTCAAATTCTGTGTAGCTGAACTCCATACCCTCCTGGCTCTACCTCCCAAGTCCCGCCTTGCTCTACTTTTATGTTTTTCTGGGAAAGCCCTGGAAGGCCAAAGGCTGGGACGCTGCCCATCTGATCTCCATTCCACCATCTCACCATGTGACCCATGGAGCTTGTAAACGACACACACTTCTGCCACCTTTGGTGTTTCTGTGTTTAGGCTTAAATGATAAAATCAAACCAACTCTCCATGGGAGGTGGCATTAGAGACACCATGCCCTTGTTGGTAGAAGAATAGATTTGGGGTTCGGTCCGAAATTTCACTTTTAATCAGGGATAAATGAACCCACTGTGAGTTTAATTGCTGTCAGCTTTCTTGGTCAACCATGAGTGTAGGAAAGCCGGTCCAGCTGTCTTAATGAGAGACTGCTGTGCGCATGACTGTGTCTGTGGCCCCCCGAAGAATTTGAGTTGGCTGTTCTCAAACAGCTGAGTTCAAGTCGGATATCTTCTTGCAGCACCCGACGGAGATGGGGGTTCAACAGCAGCAGTGTGCCTCAGGCAGAGGTTATTTCAAACTTGGATGTCATTAGATGCCATGGGGTTGTCACGGAAGTGGGAGGAGGACGGTTGGAAGAGCATGGAGCAGGAAGTTTGCTCCTGGAAATATCAGGGAAGCTACACTCATGGAATCTCACCAACACGGCCTCCTAAACAAGACCCGAACAGTGAACTCTGTTGTAGATGCATCAGTTGGAACTGGACACCACGCTGTCTCTCGTTCTCTGCATTTTGATTAATTATGGTTTTCTATAATGGTCTCTGTCTGTTATGTAAGAAGTTTCTCTGATTAGGTGTGAGAACTACACTTATCTGTTGGTATCCTTCCTTTGGTCCCATGGACCAATGTTGCCTGAGTCTTAGCTTGGCCACATGCTGTGACTCACTTCTCTGCCTCCTGGGCATCCTCCACACAGAGGTCATTGAGACGACCTCTCATACCCTCATTTTTCCTGCTCTGTGGTCCAGAGATTTTCTGTAGACAGGATGGGGAGTCCTGAGGCCTCCTCCAGACTTGACCTGGGTGATTTTCCATCTGTCGGTTTACACAATCGTCTCCTGTAAGGGTCTCTTTTGAGAAATATGTTCTTAAAATGCTGAAGACATGGCCTACAGAAGTCTGAACGCCTCTGGATCTTCCCCCTGGGGGCCTCCTGTCCCCTTCACTCCTAGACATGCTGCAGGTTTCTGCACTCAGGTGACCCTGTTGGGACTTGGGCCTCCATTCTTTGAGTAGCCCACTTCCATGTTTGTAGAAGCCATGTCTTCTTGCTCCTCCCTGGGAGATACTCAGCCTTAGGAGCTGCGTCAGTTGGTGTCTTTTGCTTGTGGTGTGGAGCCTTCTCCAGTCTGATTCTGGAGGAAGGTGGCCAGCAGGCTTCCTGCTCTGTGTTGTCACCATTCCCGAGGTGTCTTGGTTTCCTTTTCAGTTTCTGTGATAAAATACACAACAAAATCTACTTAAGGGTCAAAGGGTTTATTTGGCTCTCAATTCTGGGTTACAGCCCATCACTGTGGGGAAACTGGAGCAGCAGGAACATGAAGCAACTGGTCACATGACATCATCAGTCAAGAGCCACAAATGCATGAAACTGCTCAACTTGCTTTTTCTACAATTACACAGTCGAGGGTTTCCGGCCTAGGGAATGGTCTCACCTATAGTGGGAAGGTTTCCCACCTCAATTAACGCAACCCACTTCCCCCACTGCCACCTGGATCTAACCAGCCCCTCACTGAGACTCCCTGAGAAGCTGATTTGAGAATCTTCCAAGTTGGTAATTTACCATCACACTGGGCATCTCTTGAAGGTGACCTTGGTCAGACACATTTTTTACTTGCCTTCTTACTTTCCCCTAGTTCAAAGTAACTCGCAGAGGAGAAGTCCATCTCACCCATTTCTATGCTCCCAGAACCAAGCCAGAAGCCAGGCACAGGACCCTAATAGACACTGCCAGGCATTCAACACCAAATGATGCAGAATGTGCCCATTCACCAGCAGTTCACCAACAAATGTGGGTTGGAAAAGCCAGCCCGGCCAAAGTGGTAGCAAGATGGGTGGGGGCTTGACTGTTAGAGTTGTATTAGTTGAACTCAAATTATGTGTTCTGATGGTTAGTGTTGATTGTCAGTCTTTGTCAACTTGATGTAATCTAGAATCCCCTGGGAGATAAATGGGTTTCTGAGCATGCCTGTGAGGGACTATCTTGATCAAGTGAAATAATACGGGAAGGCCCATTTTAACTGTGGGCAGAACCATTGCCTAGGCAGGGCATCCGGTCAGCATAAAGCAGAGGAAATAACTGAGCCCCAGCCAGCATGCATTTATTCAGCACTCTCTGCTTTTGGACGGTAGATACAAGGTGTCCAGTTGTTTCAAGCTCTTGGTGAGCTGTCTTCCCCACCAGGACAGACTTAAATCGTGGGCTGAAATACCGTCTCCCTTAGGTTGTTTGGTCTGAGAATTTTATCACTACCATGGGAAAGGAAACTAAGAAAGGCATGTTCTGAACAAAATTAGGATGCAATTAATTAAAGGCCCTGGACAGCTGGCATGTCCTTTAGAAAGTTGGGCTAACCCAGCATAGTGATACACTCTGGGCGGTGTTAATTGGATCCTTTGCAGAGAAGACATGTGTGGTCTCTTTTAACATGAACACACTGTGCAATGGAACCAGGGAACTAGGTTTTGCCCTTTAGTCTCGCTGGACTCAGTTCACACAATGCTGGTAGGATCCCTTTAGAGGTGAACAAACTAGCTGTATGAAGTGGCACACACCTAGGAAACAGGTATGGCTTCCCTGAGGCGCTCTGTCCTGACTTCTGATCCCATTGCTTCCTCCCTGTCCGACCTGTGGCTTTGCCAATAGGTTGTGTGTGCTTCACACAGGATGATGGGATGAGGAAAGAGGGAAGGAATGGGATTTATGATCATGTCACATTCTGGGTGCCAAGGAAATCCCCCACATGCTGCTTAGTACCGAATTCTTTTTTCAGGCTGAGCTGAAATTCTCTCTGCTAAAGTGCTCCATCCTGTGGTTTTTAACACAGTCACTGGTTCTCCAACCCCTGCTTCTGGCCAGTTCCAGAGTGTTCCTATTGACTCCTTTAAAAACTTTTTTTTGTTGCTAACGGTTTTGTTTTGGGGGTTGGACCTCATTCATTCTATAGTCCAGGCTGGCCTGGAATTCACTAGGTAGCCTAAGTCAGCCTCAAACTCTGTCATCTTCCAGCTTCAACATTATGAGCAATGGGATTATAAATGTGAACCATCATATATGGCTATCTGTTGGCAATAGTTTCTGTCCCTGCCCTAGTCACACAGTTGTTCAGTCCCAAAGAAACACATAGAGGTCTACATCAATTATAAACTGGTTGACCTATTAGCTCAGGTTTCTTATTAACTCTTGCATCCTACATTAACCCATAATTCTTGTCTGTGTTAGCCACATGGCTTGGTACCTTTTATCAGCGAAGCATTCTCATCTTGCTTCCTCTGCGTCTGGGTGACAGCTGCAGACTGAGCCTTTCTTCTTCCCAGAATTCTCCTGTTCTGGCTGACACGCCTCTTCTTCCTGCCTGGCTACTGGCCAATCAGCATTTTATTAAGCCAGTAAAATTGACAAACCTTTACAGGGCTATAAGACCATTGTTCCACAGCAGCAGTCATTCTGTGTGTGTATGTCTGTGTGTGTGTATGTGTGTGTGTGTATGTGTGTGTGTGTGCCTGTGAATACCTATCAGGGCATATTCAGAATCCAGAGGAGTCAATCCTGTGTCTTCCTCTATCACTCTTTCCTTCGTTGCCTTGAGACAGGCTCACTGATCCAGTTGGCCAGGGAGCTCCTGGTATCTGCCTTTCCATGCCCCCAGTGCTGGGGTTATACATACACACTGCCGTGCTTACCTTGGTTTTTAAGTGAGTGCTAGGGACTTGAACTCAGATGCTCAGCTTGCATGGCAAATGATCTTACCCACTGAAACATCTCCTTAGGCCCCTTCTTGGATTTTTGAGGCAGGAACTCTCATTGGCCTGGATTGCAAACAATTTGGCTAGACTGATTGAAGGGCCAGTCTCTGCCTCCCCAGTGTTGAGGTCACAAACTCATGCTACCATGCTCAGTTTTATGATGTGGGTTCTGGGGATCAGACTCACGTCCCATGTTTGTCATCGAATCCTTTCCTAACTGAGCCATGGGCCTGGTCCCCAGAATTTATTCTCAGTACTTAAAACCTTTGACATATGAGCAGGGCCCAGGTCATGATTTACTTGACTTGTATCTCTAATTAACTTCTTCCTTAAAAATATTTGTAACCTTTTATTTTTATGTGGAAGGGTGTGTGTCTATGCACCACATTCATGCATTGCTTCTGAAGGCCAGAAATGGGCGTCAGATCCCCTGTGACTGCAGTGATGATAGCTGTGTGCTGCCATGTGGGTGCTGGGAATTGAACTCAGATCCTCTGAATGAGCAGCCAATGCTCTTAACCAGGGATCCACCTCCCCAGCCCCTCTAATTAATGTCTAATGTTTTTGCTTTTCAGATTCCAATAATGAGAGACCCTGGGTGGATCCGGAATGTGTGGCCTTCCAACATTAACGTGAGTGCAGTGGCTGTAACATGTTCATGTGGTTTCATATGATAAGATTAAATCTTGTCACAGAACAGCCTTCTGCCTTGGGCAAGCACAGTCTCCAAAGTGGGAATCCGTTCGGTGGATGCTTCCAGAGCTCTCCCTGTGTTTCATAAACTCTGCCCAGGCAGCTAACCATGTCGCCTGGTTTCTCATCTCTACTCTTAATCCACCAGCCTCCAGACACAGATGGGATTTTACCATTTCCCCAGTTAAAAAGCATCCAAAGGCTCATTAGTGGAATGGGAGAAGACATGTCCTTGGTTGCCTTTGACAGCGGTCCCTGGCTGTGGTCAGAGATGTCTACTAAGAGATACTCCTGAACTTTGCACAGCTTCCTCTGGGTCCTGTTGTGAATCCCTTCCTCCTCGTAGCTGGTCCAAGCCTAGTTCCCACCCTTCCTGTCATTTCTAGGATTACACACTGGCCTTGTTCTGTCTGACCCTGGAGTCTGTCTTTGTGGGTCTTCCCCAGACTCCAAATTCAGGAGCCTGATGCCCATCCCATCCTCTGACTCCCCTGCCCATTCAAGGCCTCGTGGACTCTCTCCTTATGTTTTGCTGTAAGCCTCTGGTCTGGGAAGTGGTCCTGATACCTCCAAAGCCTTTTCCTTAGCATATGACCCCTTTGTCTTGGTGCTTGGTTTCAATAGATCATACAGCACATTGAATACAGCCCATAGTTCTTCGGATTTGAGGTAGAGAGGTTCTTGGGTGGTCAAAGGAAGACTCAATTCCTAAGGCTTATTTGACTCTGCTGTGGCTTATTTCTACTTTGAGATTATAAAACAAAAATATTACTTTGATTCTGCCTTTAAAGAACTCAAATGCTAAAAGGGCTCAGGAAAAAGGTATAGACAAGGGGCTGGAGAGATGGCTCAGTGGTTTAAGGGTACTGACTGCTCTTCCAGAGGACCTGAGTTCAAATCCCACCACCTACATGGCAGTTAACACCTGTCTGTAACTCTAAGATCTGACTCTCACACATAGACATAGCTGCAGACAAAACAACAACACACATAAAATAAAAGTAAACAAATGAAAAAAAATTCCTTTAAAAAAAAAAAGAGGTATAGACGAAGGCTTGCAGAGGACCTTAGAGGCTTAGAGAAGTACCTGACAAAGCAAGGAATATATTTTTGCATTGATCCGGAGGCCCCAGTGGAGTAAGTGAGGAAGGCTGCTGAAGGAGACAGAACTCCGGGGACTCTGTAAGGGCTGAAATTCTATGTCTAAGCTGTAGACAGGAATGGGCCCAATGAGAGGCCAGGAAGCCTGAGGAGAGGGCAGTTAGTGGCAGTTGAGCCCAGAATGGGGCTGGAAGTTTCTGGGTAAGCAGTGCCTCTTTCCGTGGGTGGCTGCGCAGGCCGGTGGTCACAGAAGGAGCCTGACGCTGCTTCCCGTGGCCAGCTCCCTATTCTGCAGACCCTGGGCTAGAAGCCATGGCTACCAGGTTTCCAGCTCACATCTGGCCCTGTGTGCAGGTCAATGGTTGTGGTTCAGAGGAGAGTCAGGTGAGGGAAACAGCCCACTAGCCCCAGCTATGGCACCCTACCCGGAACTAACCCATCCTCACAGATCAGTGCGAAGAAGGCACAGATGGAATATCCTACTTTAAAAGGGTGGAATTACAGAAAGCTTCATCACTCATGGTAGGGGATGAAAACCCAAGCTTGGGGCTGTTGCTGTGCTACTTGCGGTATGTGAGAGACAGACCCTGAGCGAGATACCTGACAGGACAGCAACTCCTGTGTCCAGTAGGCGCTCGCTTGATCCCACGTATTTAGCGCTTGCTGTCTACTGCAAGCCTCCGCAGTAGGAGAGAGGGGTGGTAACAGCTTGTCTGAGGTGAGTGAAGAAGGCTTAGGAACAATCCTAGAGAAAAAGCCTCCAACATAAGGTAAGTCTTCTGGGGAACAATGGAAGAGCCCTCACAGTTGGCTGAGCATGAAGTAAGAGACAGAGGGTGGGGGTGGCAGGCGCAGATGCTCAGCTGAGATGAGAGAATGACTCATCTGGTCTCTTAGGATATTTACCTAGGCAGACTCTCCTTTGCCTCCAAATCAGATTAAATCTCTCTTTCAGCTATGATGATTTTGGGAATCAACTTGAAAGGATCTAGAGTCACCTGGAAGAGAGTCTCAGTTAAAGATGGTCTAATCATGTTGGCATGTCTGTGGGCATGTCTGTGGGCATTGTTTTGACAGCTAATGTTAACTGATGTGGGAAGACCCAGTCCACTGTGGGTGACATCATTCCCTACTTAGGGGGTCCTGGACTGTGTGTTGGGGTCCAGTCTCGACAGGGTTTGCCCACTCCAGGGTAGGGGCATGTGGATTAGAAATATTACATAGGAGGAACAGAGATGAGAAAGAAATATCTAGACATAGATAGAACTGGGAGGGTAATCTAGTGAATAATGAATCCACCTGATGGAGGAGGGCCATCTGTCTATGTGTTACTTTCATTGGTTAATTAATAAAGAAAACTGCCTGGCCTGATAGGTCAGAACATAGGTGGGGAAGACAGAACAGAATTGTGGGAGAAAGAAAGCAGAATGAGGCAGTCCCCATGACTCTCCTCTCCAAGACAGACGCAGGTTAGGATCTTTCCTGGTAAGCCACCACCTCGTGGTGCTACACAGATTACTAAATATGGGTTAAAGCAAGATGTGAGAATTAACCAATAAGAGGGTGAAACTAATGGGCCAGGCAGTGTTTAAAAGAATACAGTTTCTGTGTAATTATTTCGGGTAAAGCTAGCCAGGTGGGCTGCCGGAAGTGGCCCGCTGTTCCTTCAACATCCACCTGCATTTATTTTCCATGATCTTATATAGTCCAGTCCAAAGAGGGAGAAAGAAGGCAAAAGGCTGCTTTTGCATGATACAAAGAACAAGCAAAGCAAGTGCGTGCCTCAATACTTGAAGCATTAAGCCACTATACCCTGAGTTAAGCATTCTGTTGTTCAGGCAGGACATGTACCAACTACACCTTAGACCGAGCATCCTGTAGGCAGCACTCCCTGGGTCAAACTTTCTTATTCTTTTATGTTCTCGAAAGAGAAGGGATAGTTTTGAATTCTCTGACCTCTGTTTGGGGTAGAACGGATTCACCTTTGTGGGCCATCTCAATACCCCAAACACCTAGTAAGTGCATCCTAGGTCAAGATAATCTCGTTTGGAGTCACACCTTAAGCCAGCCCTCTTGTCAATAACCTTGAAAGAACAAGAGTAGGCTGAACTCACTGACCTTCAGCCAAGGTGGAGCAGATAATCTCCTGTGGGCCCCCACATATTCAGTCAGTGTGGACCAGACACACATTGGTGGGCCCCCACAGTGTGTAAGGGAAGAGGAAGTGAGCCCTGTATGTGGATGTCCATTCTTTCTCTGCTCCTGGTGGTGGATGTGTGGAGTTGTGTCAGGTCCCTGCCCTGACTTTCCCGCAGTGATGGACTGTCAGCTGAGATTGTGAGCAAGAGCAAACACCTTCTCTTCTGGGTTGCTTTTGTCAGGGTGTTTTACTACAACCACAGGCACAAAACTAGGAAGCAGATGAAGACGCCCCTCTTGTTTCCAATGCTGATTTTTTAAATTCTAGAAACTTGCACCTTGCACTGGCTAGCGTCATCAGGGAGGATGGAGCCTCAATTCAAAAGTGCCTCCATAAGATTGGGTTTCTTAGTGATTGGTAGGGGAGGGCCCAGCCCATAGGGTGGCCCCAGCCCATGGTGTGTGGAGCCACCCCTGGGTTGGTCGTTCTGGGTTCCATAAGAAAGCAGGCTGAGCAAGCCACGGGGAGCAAGTCAGTAAGCAGCACCAATCTATGGCCTCTGCATCAGCTCCTGCCTCCAGGTCCCCCCCCCCACTTGAGTTTCTGTTCTGACTTCCTGTGATGAGGAACAGTGCTGTAGAAGTGTAAGCCGAATAAACCCTTTCCTCCCCGAGACACTTTGGTCACCGCGTTCCATCGCAGCAGTTGTCACCCTGGGAGGCTCCTTTTGAAGCGAAGGGAACACAACACGTGTTGGCTGCCCTGCTACTTCCTGCTCTGTGGCTTTCTCCTTGCACAACTTGTGAGCGGAGTCCTCTCAGGTATCTGGTGACAGCCATGTGCTCTAATCTAGACACACACTGTGTGGCTCTTGTATCCAATTGCTCTTCTTTCTTAATACCAGTTTGTGGGGGTGTTGATTAGCTGGGGGCACCAGCACAGTCAGTTACAACAATAACCTATTTAATTACAGCCTCACATGACCCAGAGCTTTCAGTTTCTATGTGGTGGCTTCTGCGGGGGGGGGGGGGGGGGTTCTAGATATGCCCTGAGGTGCTGTTTTATTTGTCAAGGACTGCACTGTAGTGACAACTCAGGGTGCTGTCTGTTTCTGTTTATAGCTATCCACCCTACTCATCTCTTCTCCCACCCCAGGGAGCACCTGCTCTGGACTCTAACCACTTGCTGTCTCTTGCCAGAGTACTGGGGATCTCTTTGGTCTTAACTTCTTGAGGGCGGAGCCATCTCCTATGCACTCACTGGCCACTGGGCCTGGCCTGCTGCAACCACCAGGATGGCCTCTCACAAGGGTGGTTACACCTTCCATACCAGGGCAGGACTCATTCGTTAATTTTTAGTGTGGCGACCATATTTTTCACCCTAGCTTTGTTTGTAATTATGACAGGCCTATTTGTAACCAGGCGTGACACTCTATGATGTAATAATTAGGCATTCGTTTAGGAGGCATTTGTTGAGACCCGAGTGCAGGCACGGTGTTAGATATGTAAAAACCAGTCGTCTGTGTCCCCTTGCTGTAGCTGCCCACTGGAGAGTGGCTCACAGGGCCCATGCGTGCAAATGGAACAGTGCATGTGGTTTAGACGCACAGCCGGGTGCTGGTCTCCAACAGTCCCCGACAGAGTTCGCTGGGGGTGCGGGTAGTGATGCTTAAGGTTGAAGAAGGCCGAAGAGAGAGGCAACTCTGCCCGGGGACAACCAGACTTTTGGTTTCAAATGAGGGGATTTATTAAGTGTAAAGTGAGCAAAGGCAAAAGAGGAAATAGTGAGGAGCAGACAGATGGAAGCAACAGGCAGATGGCAAAACATCATCCAATCGGGGGACTCATGACATCTGGCAGAGGTGACTGGGGATGGCTTGCTGAAGTCACGAGCGAGGTCCCGATTGGAAATTCCTGGGCAGAGTGGGGTGGGCTTTCTGTGGCCGAGCTTCCACCTTCTGGTTCCCACTGTGGGTGTTTTTTACACCTCAGGATAAACACAGTGACCTTAGTCAGAAGGCCGTACCTTCCAGGTATTTTCAAGAGTACGATGCTTTTTAGTACGCTCAGCTGTTGGCTTGTCCCTTACTTCCCTGTTTCAGGACCAGGGCACCTGTCTGTTGGTGGAGAATTCCTTTCCAAGCTCTCTCAGGTTTTATGTGGATTTTGTATGTGTATTTAGCTAGCACATATTGGAGCACCAATTTGTGGGGAGGGGGGATGCTTGTTCATTCCTGGCTGCCCAGAACTGAAATAATCACACAGAAACTATATTATTTACAACATTGCTTGGCCTTTTAGCTTATGTATATTTCTAGCTCACTCTTATATCTTAAATTAACCCATTTGTATTATTTTATATTTTACCGTGAGGCTTGTGGCCTACTGGCAAGGTTCTGACTGGTGGCTTGCATCTTTCTCCTCTGGCAGCTCCATGGCTTCTCACTGGCCTACTTTCTCCCAGAATTTACTTTAGTTTTTCTGCCTAGCTCTATTCTGCCCTATCACAGACCAAAGCAGTTTCTTTATTCATTAACCAATAAAAGCAACACATATACAGAAGGACTTCCTACACCAAGACAGGTTATCTTAGAAGACACTTGATTAAAACCATGCTCAAGTCTGAGACAAGGAGAGGGGCCTCCTCATCCACAGAGCCTACTTTCACCGAGTACAAATGTGAGACAGTTTACCAACGTAATTGACGCTACGGGGGGTGGAGTGTGGACAAAGGCATGAAAGGGTCATGGCAAGAAGGGATCTGACGGGTGTGAGGAATGAAAATGACCCAGGAGGGCTTGAGCCTATAGCTGGTGGTGAAGTGGTGAAGCCAGGGCCATGGCAGCTTCTGCCTGGTGGCCAGACCTTTGATGAAGACATATTATGTCTCTCTGAGCCGTGTGTTCTCTTGGAACTGTGTAGCCCTGGGGCTCCTGACTGCAGCAGGATGGAGTGGTGGCTTAGCTGGTTCATTTGGAGACATGACAGACAAAGCAAACATAAGAGAGGAGGAGATGTCAGAGGGAGGCTTCTAATGACAGACTCAAACCCTCATCGGCTCGCCCATTGCTTCCTCAGGGAGAGAGGCGAGAGGGGAAGGAATCGGAAGGAGTGTTATCTATTGTAAAATTATAGAGACTTTATGTGAATTCCATCTTCTGAAGTGGTCCTAACACCCTTTTGGGGGGTGAGAGATAGCCCGGATGCTGACGGTTGCTGGGGAGGACGTGCGTATGTGAGGTGAGGGTACAGGCTGGGCCATCCCGTGAGGTCCCAGCACAAGCAAGGACATCCAAGCTTCTTAGGGAAGCTGTGGGTCATAACTGCGACGCAGGATGTGGGGGTCACAAACACTTGACAATGAAAGGCTTCTGAACTTGCGACTACCAGAAATTAATTTAAAAGAGCAAATGTGGACCGAACCCAGAGTGTTTATGGGCATCACGTGTCTTCATTTTAGCCTGGGTTCTGCACTCACAACGTGTGTGCTTTGCATGGTATATGCCGCCACCCGAAGCAGGTTCAACCCACATAGCCTGAAACACCTCAGCTCCGGTGCACGGCTATGGCCTTGTGAATTGCAGCACTTTTTACTGTATGTACAAATTTTTCTGCCATCATGCTAATAAAACATAATGGCTTAATTACAGAAAACAAAGATTTTCAATGTTTTCTACCATTAGTCCTCGACATTTAAATATCAAATTAGCATGTCTTTATATTTCATTAGCAGAACAAGCGCATGCATCTCATTAGTATTCAAATTTGCTACTGTCTTTAATTATGAAATTATATATGTGTCAGACTATTATTTTAGATATTTACGTATTTTATGCATATGAGTGTTTTGCCTATACTTATATAGGCACACCGTATGCATACAGAGACAGACAATTGTGAGCCACCATGTGGGTGCTCAGAACTGAACCCAAGTCCTTTGAAAGAACAGCCAGGGCTCTTAATCACTGATCCATCTCCTTAGCCCCCAAAGGACTGTATTAATATTTTTTCTAAGTTATTAGAAGAAATTGTGTGATCTGTATACCCGTTTTATATACCTATGCACTCAGGGTCCCAACAATCTTTCTTGATTGAATAGCTGTCATGGGTGGAAGATTAAGAAGCCCTGAGTTAGATGATAGGCCAGAGGAAGAAGGTGCTAGACAGTTCTGTTTATTGTTGTTTTCTAGGAGGGAACCTCAGGCTACACGCAGGGTCATCTGGCAATGTCAGAGAACAAACTGGAGCTTAGTTCTCTGGTTCTGCTGACTCTGTCTCATCAGGACGCCCTGCACTCTCGCAAGTTCTGAGATCTTTTGTTTGTTTTTTGTTCGCTGGATCTGACTTGCAGGGGTGGGGTTTGGAAGTACAAACTAAAACAAAACAGATTTGACTGGGTCCCAGGACAGACTCAGTGTGGCGATCCTGCCATTTCTGTCCCTCTCGGGACTTGGGGAGCCCGCAGGTGGGGCATGTGGTCTAGCTCAAGGGCAAGTGTGAAACTCTGAGCTTCCAGAGCGAGTTTTCTTGCCCACTCCTGTCTCATGGGTGAAACCCTGGTCCCCTCTTCATGAACACCCAGCATAGAGCTTCCCCACGTTCAGATCATCCTTGATGGGGACGGGAGGAGCGGAAAAGCCACTAAAGCCCACTGAGGCCCAGCGAGGTGGAAATCATAGCCTCCAGAAGCCGGCTCTGCTCTGTCTGCCTCCCCCAGGTCCACCTGCGATCTTCTCAGATGAGGAGCAAGACAGCTCCCCCTCGGACTTCTCAGACTTCTTTGGCAAAGGACACAGCAGCTCACTTTGGAAGGCGGAAGAGAGAAAGGGAGAGGGGGTGAGGCAGGGAGGGAGAGAGGGAGGGAGACAGAGAGGGAGAGAGAGAAAGAGAGAGATCTCTTAGTTCAGTCCCGACTCCTTTGTTTAAGTGACCACAAATCCACACTTCCAGGTCTTTTGGATTTTTTTTTTTTTAACGAACACCACCTGTCTCTTGTATGCCAGCGTAGGCATTAGTTGTCCGTTTCTCCATTTCCTGTCTCCACACTGGACTTTCTTCTGTAGGCTAAATGACTTTGACCATGGTGCTTAGAGATGACTTCTGGTCCCTTTTGCCACTGGGCTATGCTCTTCCAAACAGGCGAGCCAGCATCCTCGGGACTGCAGTGTAACAGCCACAGTGAGTGTGCTCTGCCCTCAGGGGAGGACCAGCAAAGAACTTTCTTTGTGGTGACCACTCCTGTCCCGTCACTCAGCAGGAGGATCAGGAGGATTTCAAGGCTAATTGGTGCAGGAGCCCCTGTAACACAACTTCTCATTGGTCTTAATAATAAAAACTCAGAGTCAGATATTAGTGGGTGAAAGCTGAGAGATCAGAGAAGCAGAGCAGCTGGTCACTATAGAGTTCTTATCTTACCTCTGCCAGTGCTCAGACCAAAGGGGCGATCCTGTCCTCAGACTGTGTGCACAGACTGCCTCCTCAGACTGCGTCCTCAGACTGACTGCCTAGACTGCACTTCTCCTCAGACTGCCCTGAGCTCCTGTCTCCTCCTGTCTTACACTCCTCTCTCCACCCAGCCATATCACTCCTGTCTCCACCTCCCTAGTGCTGGGATTAAAGGTGTGGGATCCCAAGTGTGGGATCGCCTTTGTGTGAACTCTGTTTCTCCTTTAGACAGATTCCGTCTTGTGTTGCCCAGGGTGGCCTTGAACTAACAGAGATCCCTCTGCCTCTGTAATCCTGGGATTAAAGGCGTGAGCCACCACTCCCTGACCTCTAGTGGTTTAGCTCTGTACTCTGATCTTGAGGCAAATTTTATTTGTTAAAACACAAACACAGACCAAAACCCAGGTGGGCCAGGTCAGGCAGGTTCTGCACACAGTCAGTCTCTGTGCATAGTTAGGTTGTGTCCAAAGTTTCCAGATTCTCTTCTGTTGTGGAACATTCGATGCCAGCAACTAGTCATGAGCTGACATCTCCACATAGTGATGGACTAAAGGAGCCAATGTGTGTCTTAACTTTCAGTGAAAAGCCTGGGAACCTAGAATGACACCCTGGCAGCCTTCTGACACTTGTGGGGTAGAACTGCCACCATTTAAGGGACTCTATTCTATTTGATAGTTCTCCACCTTTACAGCCATTTAAAACCTTTTGTTTGTAGTGAACCAGATAGTGACGCAGTGAGTGCTTGTATCCTGTCATTCTTCACGGCTCTCTGGTTTTAGGCATTTCTCTTCTTAAATGTGTGTGTGTGTGTGTGTGTGTGTGTGTGTGTGTACATGCACACATGTAGGTAGTTTGTGTGTGTCATACTCGTGTGTGTGGTCAGATGACAACCTCAGAGGCCATATTCAGGAAAGCTGTCTACCCTCCTTTGGGACAGTCTCTCAGTAACTTGGAATTTACCAATTAGGCTAGATTTGCTTGGCCAGTGAGCCCAGAGTTCCTCCTGTCCTGGCCATTCTGAGATTACAAACTCATTATATCATACCCTGCATTTTTTTCTTTTTTCAAGGTGGATGCAAGGCAAGCGAGTCACTGACCGAGTTATCTCCCCAGCCCCTGCTTTTGGCATTTCTGAGAGCTCACATTTCCTGGAACTAATGTTTTTATTATTATTATTATTTAACATTCATTATAAGAATCTCAATATGACACGTGCTAAAAACCAATTGCTCATGTGCTGTAAAGAAAAGTGGGCGGGGGTCCTTCCTCCCTTGATATTTTCTGCTTGTTGGATGCCACTTTCTGGACTATGGGTTCTATGATTCCAAAAGCCGTTGAAAATTCCAATACCATAGAAGGATTGGGACCCAACCATCTGCCTCTCGCGTTGCCCAGGTGAATGCTCCAAAGCATTTACTTTAGACCCTCATTTACCGCTTTCTTCCAAGCTCCATCAGATACTGATGTCACAACCCCAGCGATGACATCATAATCCCGACATTCAGCAATGAACCTGGAGCCCTGGTGGAGAGTGGTCATGAAAGGAAGCTGGAGAAGGGGAGGCGATAAGTGGGGGGAAGTGGGGGAGGGAGGATGGGGAGGAAAGAACATGAAGAGGGAGGCTGGGGGAGCCAGACATGCCTACCCTAAGCACAACCTCCGAGGGTCGCGGTAGCAGACTGATAGCTACAGGGCAGAGAAAAAAGAAACACCAATCTGCCACCGGGCTACCGAAGAACTCGCCAGCAAGGACCTTCGAGTGAAGTTGATGGAAGACAAATGGGGTCATCACAGCCTATTCTCCAGGGGTGGGAGGACAAACTTTCTTCAGACAACTAAGGTACACGGCCTCAGGGAGGGCGGAGGTTAATGAGGCTTCAGTGGCTTTTTTGATTTTATTTGTGTGTGGTTATGATGTGTATGTGGTATGTGTGTGTGGTGGCATATATGCACTTGCGTGCAGAGGTGTAGGTGCCTCTGCGCTGGAACAGAGGCCGAATGCGGCTACTGGGTGTCTTACTCTATAACTCCCACCTCATTCCCCCGCGAAAGGGTCTCCCTGAATCTGGAGCTAGGCTGGCAGTCGGAAAGCCCCAGAGAGCCCCCCCCCATCCCGAATGTCCTCGCACTAGAGTTAGGGATATAGATGTTGGTGCAGACATGCTTGACTTTTTTACATGGGTGCTGGGGATTTGAACTCAGGTCCTCTTGCTTGCACATCAAGCACTTTGATGTACAGAGCCATCTCCCTAGGTGCTCAGTAGCTCTTTAGATGTCGTTGTCATCTCTCCCACTGGCTTCTTAAACACAGACTCAAGAGGACGACAGGTAAGATAATTTGAGGAAACTAAGAACTCTGCATGGAGACTTTTGGAGTCTCTCATTTCATACTAGTTAATTGGTTTCCTCTGGACTTTTAATATATGTCTCTCCATCTTTTTCTTCTCTTTCTTCTTTACCCTTGTATAGTTCAGATCCCAAAGGTATGCCTGCAGCGCTTAGTTAGAGCTCCTGAGGTCACCGGAGGCACCCTGGGAAGATGTTGGTGCTGATTGATTTGGGAAAATTAGTTCTTCTGGGACTGGGTTGTTGTAAAGCAAGGATAGCCCATGTCTGTGTGCCAGTACTTCTTTCTGATCCTTTGCCATGTTGTAACCCAGCCAAGGAGGCCATTGATGGATACTGAATCAAAGGCGCCATCTTTTCTTGCTTCCAGTCTCTAAAACTGAGACCCATATGAATAACTTGAATTTATCAAGCACCAGCCTCAGGTATTCTTAAAAAACAGAAAACAGGGTCTATCTATGTCTTGTGGAAAAATGTACTCTGGTGAAATATAACTTTTGAGGAATAAATAAATACCTTATATATTTTCTTAAAATATAGTCAAAGAAATACAAAAGACAAGTTATTGTTCTGCTTATACAGAACTTGAATTTCAAAGTGAACTGTTTCAAAGAATAAGGTGTGTGTGTGAGTGCAAGTGTGTGTGTGTGTGCTAGTACATGACTGCATGCTTGTGTGTGTGTGTGTGTTGCATACAGGAGTCAACCCCAATCTTGTAGGTCTCTCTGCTCAATGTTTCAGAATGTACTGGGAAGGAAAACAGACACTACACACTGTGGTGGTTTGAATGAGAAAGCCCCCCAAAGTCTTATATTTCTGATTGTCTGGTTCCCATTGGTGGACTGTCTGAGAAGGATTAGGAGGTGTGGTCTTGTTGGAGGAGGTGGGCTACTTGGGGTGGGCTTTGAGTTTTCAAAAGCCCGTGGCAGGTCCAGTCTCATTCTTTCTGCTTCCAAGTGGTCGATCAGATGTGAGCTCTCAGTTCGTGCTCCAGCACCCGCCTGCCTGCCTATCTGCTGCTATGCTTCCCACCACGATGCTCACAGACTCGTCCTCTGAAACCATAAGCAAGACCCCCATTAAATGCTTCCATTATAAGCTGCCTCAGTCTTGGTGTCTTGTGGCAGCAGTAGAACACTGGGTAAGACAGGCGCTTGTGAGCGAGAGCCGGAGAGTGCCCGTGACATTCCGCTCCTCCACTTTGTCCTCAAGGACGTCACGCCATAGCCTCGAATTCTCCATCCAAATTCTGACCCACCTTCTTTCAGATCCGCAGTCACTGAGAGTCATTGAGGCAGGAGCCCTGTGGGAGGTCCTCTCTGTTTCCGGGAGTCTGACAGAGCTGTCTTTTAAGCTCTGTAGAAAATGGTTTCCAAGCGAAATTGCAGTCAGTTGGTTTTCCTCTGTGTTGTTGGATTTCCAGGGAACTTTGAACACCTTACATAGACCAGAGCCTCACAGCTGCTCGGATGACTCTGGCTTTCATGTGGCAATACATATGTGTATAGATTCAATCGCACACGCACATGCGTGCACACATACACATTCGCATATGGGGTTGGCCTACAGAATCACACATCAGGACTCTCCCTCATCCACTGTAACTGAACTTTGTGTTGCTCTCTAGCTGTGTTTTCTTTCCAAGGGCACAGCCTGTGTGACGCTCCTTAAGGGCACATGTAAGCACTCCAAGTTCCATTTTATCAAAAATAAAAATGCAAGAGGACACGGGTGACCTCCGTAAGGTATGATTAAACCGGAGTTCAGGTGTCTCTAGGCCGAAGTCTCACATCTGATAAGAGGCAGGACAGGGATGTAAGGCTGGCTTCTCTGATTTTTAAATCTTTTGTTCTTTTCTATACAGTGCTCACCAATTGTACAAAGGCAAAAGACCATGTGTGTGTGTGTGTGTCCACGAATTAAGAGAGAGTAGCCGAAGTACTGAGCTCCAGCTCTCCCCACTCCAATGTGGAAGACAAGGATAGTCCTAATATTGACCTCTGGCCTCTGCATTCATGTTCCTGCATACACACACGTGCATGCATACGCGCACACACGCGCGTGTGCACACACTCACACACACACACACACACACACACACACTTACAGACACACACCCACTAGCCTCTCAAAGGGAAATGGAAAAGATTTTTGAACAGTAGCCTTAAACACCTCAAGGAAATCAGGAAAAGCAGTCTTTTTCACGTCTTGCACCGGGATAAACGGAGGTCAGAATGCTGAGCTACCACCTCAAAGCGCCATTCACAAAACAGAAGGGTGGAAGGGTGGAGAAGGCCGAGAAAGTGTTCCCAGGCTGCGACATGGAGGATAATGTTTGCCTAGCGCTTCTGATTCTTCTTTCATATCTATGGTACGTTGTTTGTATATGACATTAATACTGTGCTTTACGTTAAATTTCACGTTGCCTTTCTATGCTCAAAGGAGTATGTTTAAGTCCACAAAGCTGCCTTAAGTCTCCTACGCCGCTAGTTTCTTGTTTCTACCAACCAACCTTACACAACTCGTGGGTCGTTCATTAAGTCTGCTCAGCTTTGCCCGTGGGCCCAGCACATAGCCGACCCTGTGGGGATGGGGAAACAGCAAGAAGTAAATCTCTCTCCCCACCAACCTTAGGTTCTATATCAGCCACGACAGGTGTCCGGGCAGCAAGCTGGCAGCTGCGGTCGTATGCAGGTGATCTGGGGACTCTTATTGCTTGTTGGCAGCTGCCATCCCTTTACAGTTTCCTTGTTGCTTCTTTAGAAATGCGTCACAATTCTGTACATGGACTTTGTAGATTTTTCTTAAGCACTGCAAAGGTTGATCCACTGAACCACCTCCCAGTAGCTGAACAATTATTCGGGGGTTGGCGCGAGTGTCTTATAACTACAGACGGGCTGCACAGAAACCTGGTTTTACCCGGAAGGCAGCTTCCCTCAGTGAGGCCAGAGGATGGTGGCTCACTGGCTGACACCCAGGCTGTGGCTCAGGTTGCCCGGCTTGCTGGCCAGCTCTGAGGAAGGACCGATGGACAGACCCCAGCAATGCCTTCTAGACAGGTTGGCTTTGCACTTGGGCTTTATTGATTAAAATGATCTTTTCTGGTCCATTTAATGAACTGTTAAGTCATTGTTCCAGATTTTTAAGAAAGAAAACCATAAGCTAGTTGGTTTAACAACAGAAATTCATTTCTCACCATTCCAGAGGCTGGAAGTTTAAGACGAGGGAGCTAGCATGGTGTAGTTCTGGTGAGGGCTGACTTCCTCTGGTCTCAGAAGAGCTCTGAGCTAACTCACCCTTGACTTTAGCTAGCCCTAAACATCTCCTGAGCCCTGCCTCCTGAAGGCTTCACCTTTTGGTACCGTCATATCGTGGGGGAGCATGTCAATGTGTTAATTTGTAGGAAGTATAAGAATCCAGGTAACAGCAGATACTTCTTTGCATTGCGGCTAAAAATATTCCATTTTTTTTCTTCTATGCCCACAGAGGTCAGCCAAGGGTCTCAGATCCATGGGGTACTAGGAGGGGCAGCTCTTAACTGTTGAGCAATCTCTTCAGGCCCTGCTCTATAGTGAGTTCATCTAGGGCTGGGGACATAGCTGAATTGGTAGAACGCTTGCCTAGCATGCACAAAGCCTCGGGTTTGCTCTTCCAAATTATTTATTGAATAAAACTGGGTGTAGTGGTCCATGTCTTGGCTACATAGCAAGCTGGAGGCTAGTCTAAGGCGGTATGAGTCCTTGTCTTAACCAAACAGAAACATGAATAGATTGGTCTGTTATATATTTGATAGGGCTTTGGCAACCATTAAATTTTAGATATGCCAGTTGTAGGCATTGCCTCAAGTCCACAAGAGAAGGAACAAGGGCCTGGATGAGGCCTCTTTCCACCTGCTCTGCAACCTTGCAGACACGTGTACTGCCTTGGCTAACACCTGCTGTGATTGGCTGATGCACGTGCCACTCAAGGTAATCCGAAAGGAGGGGAAAGCAGGGAAGGCAGAAGCCTGCAGAGCTAGATGCCCACGTTCTGCTCTGAAGTGTATCCCAAAGGACTGAGTATAGGGCGGCACTGCAGATGCCTTACTGGGTCCTGCAGGCCCAGAAGAGGCCCAGGAATGGAAGGCGGCAACATCTGACTGGGGGCAAGAACGCGAGATTCCTCTGTTGCTTCATTCCGGGGCTCACTGCCGCTACCAGGAACAGCCACTTAGGGCACTCACAGGGCATCGGGGACAAACTTATCCCACTGCTTTGAACAGCCAGAGAAAGGGAAAGTTCCAGAGAACTGGAAACAGCAGTTTTTGGAGGCCAGGGCATGGGAAAAGGGAGGTAAATAGGAGATTTATTATGGCTTGATGTTCTTCCAGAGATGGGGGCTTGATTCCCAGCACCCACGTTTGGTGGCTCAGAACTTCAGCTCCAATGCACCTAATGACTGTTCTGGCCTCCTTGGGAACTTGCACACATACACCACACTGTACATGCGCGTGCACGCACTGTACATACACACACACACACACACACCTTTAAACAGATGCGCACAAGCTCAGAGGGGAAGAGGTGCCCTAAATAGTGCCCAAAGGCTCCCCAGGAAAGGAGAGTTTGGAGTTGATGGAGAGAGAATTTGTAAGGCAGAGTGCAGAGAGGAAGGAACCCCGAGAGGTCAACAGAGGGGCTCCCTTGTGTTTTGACTGAGCCTCAGTCGGCACATGACTGTTAAAGCTTCTTCTGGTTGGAAGAGTCTCTAGAGATGACCCAGGCCTAGGATAATCTGGGCTGGTGGCAACTTCATAACAGCATGCAGATTCTTTGGAGATCTTTACTTTCAACATGAGAAGTCCGGTCCTCCCTCCCCGCCGAGTGTGGCTGGATTTACTCACTCATGTAGTTCTCGGGAACAGACTGTGGAGCCAGGGAGGGTGGTGGTGTGGGTGACTTTAGCAACGAGGCCATAAAAGGTATTCTGGCTTCCACCTTGCCTTCTCTTAGACCCACCACTCCAGGGGAAGACACAGCTATGCCATCCAAGTCACCCTATGGGGAAGGCCCCTGGGGAAGAGATCTGAGCTCTTTATCAATAGACAGGAAGCAAGCACGCTCTTTTGGAAGCAGGTCCTAGCCCCAGTCACCGTGACCCTTCCAGAGGTTACAGTTTGATTTCCCAAGATTGCCCTGTAGGGCTGCTCCTTAGATCTTGGTGATGTCCATTGGCTAACACTGCTAGTTTTGAGGCAGCATCAGGTGACCATTCAGGGCTTGAGGATTCCCGACAAAGCAGATCCTTGAGCAGGGGATCAGGAAGGCAGTTCCACAGCATTAGTGACACGAGCAGCCGGACTTGAAATCATGTTTTAGAAGGATTCAACTAATCTCAAGTGTCTTACCTGCATCTCAGAGTAAAGCCCAAGAAACCTTAAAGGAATGTAACAGAACCTGGCCACCAACAAGGCAAAATGTCCTCGCAAAAACAAACAAAAAACAAAAAACCATGGGGTGTCTGAAGAAGCAGGAGCAGCGTTATTGCTGTCTGGAGAGAAATCACTCAGGAATTGTGTTTGCTGTGACCAAACAGCCAGCAGAAGCCGCTGAAAGGAGGGGAGAAGTGTTCTCTGGCTTGGAGCTCGAAAAGGTCTTGCCCACCATGGTGGGAAGGGCATCCTTGGGGAGTCTGTGGCCATGGGAGCACGTGGAGGCAACTTATCATAGCTCCGCAGCTCCGGGGAAGAGTTCGTGGAACAGGAAACGAGTAGAATTACTGCCCTCAAGTTAGTGCCCCCACTGTTCTATGTCCACCTGGCTATGTTCTGTGTCCCAGAGGTCACACAACCACTTGTTGCCACCAGCTGGGAAGCTAGTTTTCGGACACACAAATCTGTGGAGGCTGTTTTGTACTCAAACCACACGAGCAGACATAGAATCATCAGAGATGGCAGAATGGTAGACAAGTATGCTAAGATCAATTTATTTACTATTTGTTTCTCGACTCAGGGTTTTTCTGTGTATACATGGCTGCCCAGGGACTCGTTCTGTAGACCAGGCTGGCCTTGAACTCAGGGATGCAACTGCCTCTGCCTCCCAAATGTTGGGATTAAAGGCCTGTGCTACCATGCCTACCATGCTTGGCTAAGATAATTATTCTTTAAAAAAAATGTGTATGAATGTTTTCCTGCATGGATGTGCATATGCCATGTGCATCCCTGGTGCCCTTAGAGGACAGAAGAGGGTGTCAGATCCCCCCAAACTGGACTTACAGATGGTTGAGCCATCACGCTGGGAACCGAACCTGGGTCCTCTGCTAGAGCAGCCAGTGCTCTCAACTCCCGAGTATCTCTCCAGCCCCTAAAATAACTCCTCTCCGACAGCAACTGTACCACTGATGATGAACTGAGCATGTGGCATCAGTGAGTGTCCTTCAGAGAAACAAGAGTCCATGAGATGCAGGCGGTTTGGGGTAGATGAGAGAGGTATGTAGGAACTGGCTCACGGGCGCTAGATGCTGAGAATCTCCAGTCTGAAAGCAGAGGACCAGGGAGGTCAGTGGGATCGTTCAGTTTTTGGGTAAGGGTAGGGAAACTTGGAGTTCAGCTGTTCAAAGGCAGCGGGATGACAGAAGGAGACGGAAGAGGAAGAGAGAACGGATTCTACTTCCCTTTGTCTTTGTGTGTATGCTGACTGGGTATATCAACTTGACCCAAGCTAGAGTCATTGGAGAGGAGGGAGCCTCACCTGAAAAAGTGCCTCCATAAGGCTGGGCTATATGCAGGCCGGTAAGGCATTTTCTTAATTAGCAGTTGATGGGAGAGAGCCTAGTCCACTGTGGGTGGTACCATCCGTGGGCTGGTGGTCCTGGGTTCTATAAGAAAGCAGGCTGAGCAAGGCATGGGGAACAAATCAGTAAGTAGCACCCCTCCATGGCCTCTGCATCAGTTCCTGACTCCAGGTTCCTGCCCTGTTTGAGTTCCTGTCCTGGCTTCCTTCAGTGATGGACTTTGATGGGGAAGAGTATGTCAAAGAAACGCCCCCTGCAGGTTGCTTTGGTCATGGTGTTTCATGACGGCAATAGTAACAGACCTTTAGCTGAGGGATGCTGACTGCCCACATTGATGGAAAATCTTTCTTATTCAGTCCTTTGATTCAGATACCATTCTCTCTCAGAAACACCAACGATGCACCCAGAAAGTAAAAAGAAAAAAAGCCAAAGTGGGGGGGACTTTACCAGCTATCTAGGTGGTTCTGAACTCAGGTAAGCTGGCTTTTAGAAATAATTAGTGCAAACTCAGCAAGACCCAGGGCTGTTTCTCCTAAGAGGGGAGAGGATCCCTGTAACATGAGGGGGCCGCTTGTTGGGGTATCTGTCCCGCCCAGTACCCCACAGCAGGCAGGCCCCAAAGAAAATTATATATTTTTAAGCTTTTTCAAGCTTTTTGTGGATTTAGTTATCCACGTTTGGGCGCCATATGTAGAAAGGAGCTGCGGGCAGGCCTGCTTTTTATCCTGCCCGGCTCCTGCACGGCTAGCTTAGTCCCAGAAATAACAACACACAAATTGTATTCATTTAAGCACTGCCTGACCCATTATCTCTAGAGAGTTAGTTACTGACTAACTCTCATATCTTGATATTAACCCATTTCTAATAATCTGTAGCACCACGAGGTCGTGGCTTACCGGAAAAGATTTAGCATGTCTGACCTGGTGGCTGGCTCCATGGCGTCTGCCTCATTGCCCTCTTCCCAGCATTCTGTTCTGTTTACTCCGCCTACCTAATTTTCTGTCCTATCAAAGGGCCAAGGCAGTCTCTTTATTGACCAATGAAAATAACAGAATAGACAGATAACCCTCCTCCATCAGATCCCCACTCTCCCTTGGCTGTGAGCTCAATGCACAGTATGGTCACAGGGCAGAGGCCATCGAGACATCAGTACTGGGCCTAGCAGGCCCACAGGAGTGACTGAGCTGGGCCCCAGAGTCCTGCCTCAACTATGCCACCAACTTGCTTGGTGACTCTGTTGGCCATGAGAGTGGGTCTGGCCATGGTCCCATGGGTATCATGGAGAGAAGATCATTTGCTTAGTCGACTCCTACCTGGTTGGCACCATGTGGCCGCGTCAAGAGTGCTGTTATCTGCTGAGGTGTCCTGACCTGCTGTGAGCTACAGCTGGGAAAAATGAACAGTAGACCTGGTTTCTTAAATGCTTGTCATTCATCCATCAGCAATATGTTTCTGATCACTGAGCGAGAGCTAAGGCTGGTCCAGCAGCATGAATTTTACTTGACATCCATGACCAAACACAGTACCTCACATGACTGCTCCAACATGCTGAGTTGCAACTGGTCACTCATGATGAATATCTGAGGAAATTGAGGTTAAGTCACACCTGCCTCTTGGCTGGGCTGGACTTGGAACTCAGGCCCACAAGATTTGAGCTCCTAGACACTGCATATTCACCCAGGTTGCTTATTGCTCCTTAGAGTTGAAGGCAAAAAATCATGCCCTCAAGGGAGACAGCAGCGTGCTTGCGAGCTTCAGATGAGAGAGGAGTGACTTCTGAAGACCGGCTGGGGTCAGTGCGCCAGGGTGTGGGAGGATCCCAAATGCAGCATGCCACTGAGTTGGCCTCTTTTCATCCTGGGTCAAAGCAAGGGCAAGAGACTCATGCCAGCAGGCCTAGCGTGAAAAAGGAGACGCGAAACTCCATTGACCTGGACACACGCAGGCCGAAGAAACTGGCAGGAAAGATCTCGGGTCAGAGAGCACACTGGACAAGCGCGTGCCGTGTGGTCTAATGCCTGTTAACTGCCATATGACTGCTCACCGGCCATGTGACTTCAGCCATGTCTTGGTGCCTTACTTTGCTCATGAAGGGTCTGGGTCAGCCAGTGTTGTCTACTGCATAGGCCTAGTTGAAGAAGAAACATAACATACAGTCTTAGAAGTGGTTCTGGTTCGCAAATGTCTCCAAATGCTGACCACCCCTGTCTGTACTCTATCGCTACTGGTCACCTCTCTGCCTCGCTCTCTAAGGGGAACCCTTTTTGCTTTTAACCTTCACTTTTTGAAGGATTGGCCTGAATCTGTTGTACTCAGCGATGGATTTCGCGAAGCTATTTTCTTTAAGCATGTCAAATACCCCGACCACAGCTGCTCTCAACTTTAAACTCTGTAAGGTTTCTCTGCATCTCTGCCCGTGCTGATCTCCTTTCTGGGAAGCTAGCTGGTGTCTTAGCTGGGAAATGTGAGACTCGAGACACATCGCTCGCAGGACTGCTGCCCCTCGCGTCTGCCTGACAAGGTCACAGGTGACTCAGGACCGACTGGGGACTGTTTTGTTTGTTCCCAGGAGCAGTGAGTAGCTCCCCAGAGCGACAGCCTCTGTTCCCAAGCGGATGCTGACTCCTGTCAGTCTGCCTCAGTTCCTTGGGACCTCCGTGCCTGTGTTGTCTTGTCCCTTCTGCTCTAGCCTGGCTCACTGTGATTCTTTCAGGTGACCAGAGGGGAAAGGTATGATGGCCCCGCTCTTGCTTTCTCTCAGGGAGAGAGGTATCTTACCTAGCAGCTGTGACTGTCCCTGTCCACCTGAGGCCAGCCACAGCCTCTGTCAGCCCTGGTGCACCTCAGCGTCTCTGCAAATGCTGTTGGCTATCCCTGTTCTTAGCCCCTCCATCTGGCCTGGATTTGCCTAGAGGAGTAACCACACAGGTCGAATCCTCTTGCTCGGAGACTAGGCTTCTAAAACGCTTCATCAGTGGACAACAATGACAATGTCCATTGTGTCATCGAACACGCACTTGAGACTGTGTGCCCGCTGAGGACAGCTACCCCCGGGTAACCTGGGCACCTACCGCACAGGCCCACTGTGCTGAATGGGGTGGGGGGAGTGAGAGAACGAGAGAGGCTGTGTGCTGTGGCTGCTCCTCCCAGAGATGGGACTGGGGAGCCTGGCTACAGTGTGGGTGTGTCCTACAGGTGTTGGCCCTGAGGCTCTGTGTGTTGGCTGCAATGTTGTGTGCCTGGGTCCCTGGGGAGGCTGAGTGTTGCTTACTTCCTGGCATGTGGGGAACGGATTGGAGGAGCACAGGCTCCAAGTTGCCCGTTGGCTGCCAAGGAGCAGTTTCCCCTGTATATCTCCGCCGTTCCTTTGCCCTCCAGGAGCACCGTTCTAATTAAGATGGCCCTGTGACCTTCTAAAGTCTTCTGTCCCTGATGCTTTTGTTCCTGCCCTTTGCCATTCCCGGATTACCATCCTCCTCCTCTGCCTTTGGAACCAGGACCATTTATAGCCACTGCCTCCCCGGAAATTCTCCCAGGCAAACCATAGTGTCACGGGCTGCATCCTGCCTCTGCTGGCCGTTCCCACCGCTCTGTTTCCTGTCCTCCCAGCCCCTGGTGACCTCGAACCAGGAGGCCAGGGGTTCCCACCTTACTTCAGAGGCCCCTAGTAAGGAAATCCCTGCGATGAAACTGCCTCATTGTGTCACTGGATTCATTAGGGTTCTAGCACCCCGACAAACTAACCTCTGCTGCCTGTCTTCAACAGGCCAATTAGACAGGTAATGGGGCAGAAGAGAAAAAGGAAATACATTCAGCGTGGTGCCATTGAGAAGAGGAGGAGGAAGAGCAAGGAAGCCTCTTTCTGGGAGACTCGTGTCCTCCCTGTTGGACACCAGGCTCAGCTCTTGTCTTTTCCCACCGTGGGAGTTCTAGGGAAATCCTAGTTTCTTGAGATCCATTGTCTCAAAGAGGGCCAGCAGGGTCTCCTTTGGCTGGATGACCTCCATTAAGGGCTAGCCTTAGACTCCGAAGAGCCTCCCATTCCCAGAAATCCTAGACATTGGTACTCTTTCTGTGCCGACTGGGATGCTTCTGGGATTTTGCAGAGCTGACCTCTGGAAGGAGAGGCCAGTCAGTTGTCTGCCTGTGGTGGTATGGCTGTGGGGGTCTCATGGAGAGGGTGCTGCTCACCCCTCTGCCCACACCTGCTCGGAGATCCTGGGCCAGAGCTGTTAGCAGTGGAGCAATCTGTCAGGAAAGCAGAACCCAAAGACTTAAACAGTTATTATCACTGCTGGAGAGGGAGGAGGTGAGGAGGTGGGTTTTCAGTAACAAACGGCCTTTCATATTCTCATTGGCAGGGCAGGGACCAGTTCATGATGCCTGTCTTCTCTTAGGGACCAGGGAGTAGCAGCTATGGGGTGGAACAACCGCCAGGTCCTTATGGAATTCCCTCTTCTCAGAGTACTGGATTTTAGAATTGGAAGTCTAGTCAGTAACAGTGCCCGGAACATAACAGATCCCTTTTCCAGCCTCCAAAAGGACCCGTTTCACCAACACCCCCACCCACTTCCTGAATTGTGAAACTGAGTCTGGAATCTTGGATGCTGTGTGGCTCAGCCCGCCTTTGACTCCTTCCTCCTCAAGTCAGAGTCAGTAGGTTATTTCCCCTCTTCCGACTTGGGCTGAACACAGCAGGTGCAGGGATTGGCTCAGGGGATCACCTCAGCTCCCAGGCTGAGTCACCACAGAGCCTCTAGCTAAGTTGCTGACAACACAGCCTGGGGCCCCACCAAGGGGGCTCCAGAAATTGCCAGGGCTAGAGCACCTGGGCTTCAGAGCATCCTGTTTTCTGTATAGTGACTTAGTGAATCTTTCTGAAAAAAGTGATGTGTGTGTGTGCACACGCACATGTGGGCACCAATCCTCAGGTCCATTTGTGGGGGTGGGGTAAGGGCGCTTTGGGCTGGGTTTTATGTCTTCAGAATCTTCCCTTTAGATCTGAATAATTAAAAATATATATATTTTTAAGTGTCCTGTAAAAAGCAGAATGTAGGACTTGCTTTCTGGAAAGCCTGGAGGGCGGGGGAGGGGTCAGGATGCCTTCACTTTGGGGCCCAGAGCCCCAGAAATTCGTGGGCAGTGGTGACTGTCCTTGTGGCTGGTTAAGAATTGCCCCAAGTGCTGGAGCCCTTCCAGACACCTGGCTGACAGCAGAGCCACCCTACCGTACTGATCTCCTGGATGTCCTCACCCTGCCCTTGCCGATCTCCCAGTCCCCCCACCTCTGCCTCCAGAGCTCCTGGGTGGAGCCTGCTCAGCCTGGCTCAGTTCCCCTGTAGGTCTGACTGCCACAGTTTGGCTGGTAGAATACTTGCCTGGCATGCACAATCCTTGACTTCAATCTCCAACACCCGACAAACTCAGTGTAGGGGTGTGCATCTGTGATCTCTGCAGTCTGGACGCTGAAGGATCAGAAGTTCAAGGTCATCCTTAGAGGCCTAGAATTGAGACCAGTCTAGGATACACAAGACCCCCTCCTTCCTTATAAGCTAGTTTCCCCCAAGGGGGAGCAAAGCGCTGTCTCTCTGATCCCCACCTCCTCCCCGGTCTCCTGGACTGCTGTGAGCAGGCGTTCACTCCTGTCATCCAGCCCCATTATACAGCGCTACACAGCTCCCTTCTTGGGCTAACATCTAAATGATACTCGACTCTCTCTGTGGCCTACAAGACCTCAGATATGTGTTCTTCAACAGCTTTCTTTCCGGGTCTCTGCAGTCATTCCCTAGACTCTGGCGGGTCTTTATATAAATACATACATACATGCATACATACATACATGTATATATTTATATATTTGCACACAAATGTATCTGTCTCTATATCTATATCTATATATATCTTGGTGTTTATTAGCTGGGAATGTGGCTCAGTTGGTCGAGCACTCGCCTAGCACAGAGAAGCCCTGGGCTCCATCCACAGCACACATAAACTAGGCATGCTGGAGGCTGCCTGTAATCTCAGCACCTGGGAGGTGACAGGCAGATCAGAAGTTCAGGGTCCTCCTGGGCTACATAGGAAGCTTGGGACCAGCCTGGGACATAGGAGTCCCTGTCTTCAAAACTGAGACCTTTGGGGTCTCAGCAACACTTGAGAGTGACTTGATCTGACTTGGCTCATTCCACCACCGGGCTTGGCGTCATTTTTTATTTATTTTTTCTTGGCTTTTGCTCCCCGGTGGCAAATGTAAGCCAGGAGGGAAGTAGGGTGTGGGGGTGCTGAGAGTGTAGGTTGTTGGCTGGCTCATAGCACATCAAGGGGAGGACTAAGTGTGAACAGCAATAAGATCAAGAAGCAGTCAGGCTGTTGGAGTAGAAGACTTCGGCTCTAGGGAGGAGACACAGGGTCCCTACATTCTGCAAAGCCAAGGCAGACAGTCCAGTCTATGGAAGGCCTGGGTGGGATGGGGAGGTAGTGGGCCCTGGAAGCATCCCAGCTACACCGCTCCTCCGAAGTCCCCCTGGTGCCGCCCTACAAGCCCCGCCTCCGTTCAGGCCCCGCCCCTCACCGTGCTCTAAACTGACAGCAGCTTTAGGCCTGGTGTTTGCATACAAAGGCGGCCCACGCGTGCCGTTCCTCTTGGTGAGTAGCAGCCGGGATCTGGGTCCCAGATCATACCCTGAGGCCCATTCTTGGGTTGTGGGGACCCGCTCGGAGGCTATGACGGCAGCCTCGCATCCCGGGCCTCCTCACGGAGCGCACGAGTTTGCAGGGACCCCACGGGAGGGGGGGGAGGCTGGGACCCGGATGAGACCCATCCCAAAGGGCATACTTAGGATTCGGGCTTTGCCGCCTTGGCTACTGAGGTCAGACTGGGAGGTTGACCTCCATGCCCAAGGGCACACCTCCGCAGGGTGGCGACTTGCTAGGAACCCTGATTCTCAGGTTACCCGGCAGGCCTCCGCACTGCTTTGCCGTGTGGTGGTCGCTGGGCCTGCCTCTCCACCAGCCTGGGCGACAGACCGTTTTTTGCATGGGGAAGGCCAGGGGAATGCAGAGTGACAAGCAAAGCATTGGATGTCATCTTAAGTAATGGGATGGGGGTTAGAGTCGGGGTGGCTGCCTGCTAATTTTTGTTCCAGTAGTTGCTGCAGGCACCCACCCTCCTATGGAAAGGAAGCGAGAAACGAAAGCCCTGGGCAGGGCTGGTCCGGGGAGTGGGGGACTCAGTGGCTTCCCATAGGGTAGTGGAGTTGTGGGGAGGGTGAGCCTGTAACGGTCCTTAGAGGAGTGGATAGCGACCCGGGAGGGTTCAGACATGAACGGCCCACCCCTTGTTTCCATACTACTTGTTTTATGAATGAAAGCAGTTTAGGGGTGCATAATAATTAAGGCCTGATAAACACCCTGGCAAGGGAACTCTGCACCGTCCCCAGAAAGGCTGAAGGATCCCAGTGTGTCTGGTTCCCCTTGTTGACAGAGCTTCCTGTTTGCTGACATGGCTTCTGCTGTCACGGGTTCTATGTGTGGGTGTGTGGGTGTTTTTGGCCCTCATCCCTGCTTGTGTAGAGACTGATGGTTGAGTTGTGAAGCCTGGCTCCTGTGCTTGGTACCGTCTTGGTGACTGTGCCACCCCATGTGACTTCTACCCTCTTGAGGTGGCAGTTGCCAGCATTCTTACCGTGCTTGTCACTTTGGAACAGGAGTGGTAGTGAAAGGGGACAACATGCCTGGTCTTGTTGCCTGGGTGATAACTTGGGGGTCAGATGAGGGAGATGGGATCCTCGGCTGCTGTCCAGAATGGGGAAGCATCTGCTGGAGGGGCTGGGCCAGGCTTTTTGCTTATCTATTGTGCTCAGGGCTTTGGGCTGGAGAGAGGGAAAGGGTCAGGAGATGGCAGGACAGCTGACCACCGATAGCAGAAAATCTATGGGCCAGAGTCAGGCCTGGAGCTTGATTATCAGTTTCCCTATCTAGAGTGAGTGAAAAAAAAAATAAAACCAGGCTTCATTTACCCTATTATTGCCCAAATGACATACTTCAGAACAACTTCAGACTGTTTCTTCAAGGAGGAGCTCAGGGTTCCATTGAGGGCACTTTGTAGAGCTAGGCTAGTCCTGGCTAGCTGTTGCTAGCTTCTGGTCCATACCTGAGCTGCCTTGGCTCACTCCTCCCCAGCTTAGATTGTGAATCCATTCTTCCGGGGTCTTCTCTCTCTTCAGGTTCAGGGTCTGAAAGGGACCAATAATGTTATGAATTGATTTTAGCAAGTATGTTGGTGGGGATGTTTATGGGGATGGGTACCTTGCTCTAGGAAGGCTGGGCGGGGGTTTGGTGTCCTGTGCACTAACAGCCCCGGCCTTTGGAGCCTTTTACAAAACAACCAGGAGTGAGTGGTGCAGACTGGTCCGTGAACGGACTGCGCTTGAACGTCCTCATATGTTAATTTGGAGCTACTGTAGCTTGGACTGGCCTGGAACTTGTTATGTATGTAGCCCAGGCTGGTCTTGACCTATGTTGCCCAGCCTAGCCTGGAACTCAGGCTCATCCTGCCTCAGCCTCCTTCCCGGATGCTGGAATCACAGGCGTGTGCCGCCACACCCTGCCTGACACCATGTTTATTATGGAACACGAGTATTACCTTTCCAGTACCCCTGTATTCATCTGAATCAATACTGTTCCCTGCTCTGCCTTTTTGTGTGTGTGTGTGTAGGTACAATCTGAATTCTTTAAATACACGCAAAGTACTCTGCTGTAAGAGACTCAGTACTGTGGCAAGGACCCTTTATGACTTTATGACTTGCTAGTGCCTCCAGGTGGCAGGTCCTGTTTGAATCACCCTGTCTTCCAGGCCTGGAATGGAGCTGCAGTTCTCTCGGACAGGCAGGGGATATGTGACCATTACAGAAGGGCTGGGGCAGGATTGGAGAGGGAGTTGCAAGGATTTACAGAGGTCCCAAGAGCAGAGCATTGTTGACCAAGATGTGCAGCTGGCTAGAGGGCCCTCGCAAGTGTGTGAAAAGACACTGGCACTTCCAAGGAGGGCAAAGGTCCTGTGCCCTGCAAGGGAGCTAACGGTTAAGGGCTGAGGTTCCGAGTCCCAACTCAGGGCAGGGTCACAGAGCACAGGGGTCACGTTGCGTCTATGTGTCCCTCTCCTGTTGGCCAGATCCCGGGTGCTTCTTGGCAGGGATGTGAGAACACTTATTACCTGGGATTATAGTAATTCCCCCTTGTTGCCAGAGCTCAGCTCTGAGAAGTCCGAGTGTCACTTAGTTGACCTTCCAGCCGGGTCAGGGACCGTGTCCTAGTTGTCCTGCCACTCGGACAACCTTATCAGAAACAGTATCTAAAAGTTAGTGTTTGTGTGTGTATGAATGTGTCTCTGCCCCTACCCCATGGGTTCCCGGGCTTGAACTGAGGGCCTTAGGCTCATTGGTAAACACCTGTCCTGGTGAGCTATCCCACAAGCCCCTTCACGTCCCTTTTGTGCGGAGTAGCTTTTATTGACACAGAGACCCTGAGACCAAATGTACAGCAGTTTTCAGACCCCCCCCCCAATTAAAAACTGACGTGAAAGAAATGCTTGTGTAGATGGGAAAGCCAAGGTCAGCCATCTACCCCCTGTGAGTATGGGTATTTATAGCGCCTGTAACTCCATTCCACATTTAATAGGCTCACACTATTCCATATTTAATGTGGATGGTCCATAATTTGTCCATCCAGGGTCTCGTTGGTCTTGGAGTGATTTCTGCTTTTCCTCCATCACAACCAAGTCTATGGTGACTACCACCCACAAAGATGGTTATTGTCTCTGGGGGCTGGTGAGCTGGCTTAGCAGGTAGAGGTGCCTGCTGCCAACCAGAATGACTGGAGTTTGATTCCTGGAGCCCGCATTTGTGGAACAAAAGAACAAACTCACTAGTTCTGAGGGAGCAAAGAACGGGCGCCCACTAGTTGCTTTCCTCCGCGGTCCACGTATATTCTGTGACGTGAGCATGCACGTGCCTGTGCGAACACACATGCTAAAAACACAATCTTCTTTCATCTGTAGAATCAGTTCTTGCCGTGGAATTGCTAGGATTTGCTGACCTGTGCCAAATGGGTAGTTCTTCGTGTGAATGATTAGAGCTGAGTGAATGGTCTGTGATTCTGCTCTCACTATTGGAGGATTTATGGAATGCTTTGATTTGGGACCTTCTGAAAGGCCTTAAAAATGAATCATTTTGTGCATGTGTGTTCAAGGGTGTGTACGTACAAGTGGGAGTGTCTGCGTAGGTATGTGGTATGTGTGTACAAGTATGTCTGTGTGTGTGCAAGTGTGTATGTGTGCAGGATACATGTGCACATGTGGGGGCCAGAGGTGGACCTTCCTTAGGTCCACGTTACCTTTTGAACTAGACTCTAACTGAATTTGTTGCTACTAGTTGAGTTGGATTGACTATCCTGGTGAGTCCCAGGGATTTCACAATCCTTCCCAGTCCTTTCCAGTCCTCCCCAGTGGCTCACTGCCTGGCTGCTGCTGCTGCTTCTTCTTCTTCGTCGTCGTCGTCGTCGTCGTCGTCGTCGTCGTCGTCGTCGTCGTCGTCGTCGTCTTCTTCTTCTTCTTCTTCTTCTTCTTCTTCTTCTTCTTCTTCTTCTTCTTCTTCTTCTTCTTCTCCTCCTCTTCCTCCTCCTCCTCCTCCTCCTTCTTCTTCTTCTTCTTTTTAAAGATTTATTTATTTATTATGTATACAGTGTTTTGTTTGTCTGTATGCTTGCTGGCCAGAAGAGGGCACCAGATCTCATACAGATGGCTGTGAGCCACCGTGTGGTTGCAGGGAATTGAACTCAGGACCTCTGGAAGAGCAGTCAGTGCTCTTAATCTCTGAGCTATCTCCCAGCCCCCTCGTGCCTGACTTCTAATGTGGGTGCTGGGATTAAATTCAGGTCCTCAGACTTTCGAGACTGTTCCTTTGTGGACTGAGCCATCCCTCTATTGATTTGCATATCTGTGTGAATCTGGGATGATGAGCTCCTGGGACGTACCCATCCAGGTTTCCTCTGCTGTCTTGCGAGCCTCTTATGTTACTGTGACAAGTTTTCAATGGCGCTGACCTGAGGCCACCCTCAAATGATACGAATATTCCAGGTGGTGGAATTGCAGTAATAAAGTTGTGGGGTTAGGAGATCTATTGCAGGACTTTTGAATTTTGGCAGATAAAAAAAAAATGGGCAGGGGAACAGCATTTCTTGGCAGGTTCATGAAGCCGGCTGATGGAGTCTTAACAATTTTGAACTAAATGTAGACTTTTCTAGTGTCATAGTTAGATGGGGAATCATGAGACTCGTGGCACTGCTTGATGATGTGTGTCTTTAGGCCATGTCTGGGACAGTCTGAGGCTGGGGTGGTGGCTGTGCCAAGCACCTGCGGAATGCCAGGATTGATGTGGGGGTGGGTAGTGGCCTCCAGTTGCAGGTTGGGGCCTTGAAGTGGGGTTCCCTTCCCCACACAAGCTCCACGTCCATTTAGGAAGATCTTACCTGGAGATGGTGTTTCAGAGACCTTGGTGATGGTTCAAAATGCCAGCCCAGAGGCAGCCACATCTAAGAAGGAAAAGAGTCCCTTGTTTTGTGACTCCAGAGTCCCATAAAGTCCTGGTTTGCATTAGCCGTGGTTCTCAATGGTTCTCAGCCTGTGAGCCGTGACCCCTTTGGGTGGTCTAATGGCCCTTTCAGAGGAGTCGCGTATCAGATACCCTGCATATCAGATTTACATTATGATTCATTAGCAGGGGCAAACTTATAATTATGATGAAGCAGCGAAAATAATTTTATGGTCTGGGGTCACCACAACAAGAGGAACTGTGTTAAAGGGTCGCAGCATTAGGAAGGTTGAGAACCACTGCTCTAGAGAATCCCAGGGTAGTCGGAGGATCTTCTAAGACCTGGTCAAGTTCTTCAAAATACGTTTGAGCCAGACGCACTGCAGTCCCGAGGAGTCTGGCTCGCCTGTTTGGAAGAGCATAGCCCAGTGAGAGAAGGGACCAGAAGTCATCTTTAACAGTGGTCAAAGTCGTTTAGCCTACAGAAGAAAGCCCAGTGTGGAGACAGGAAATGGAGAAACAGGCAACTAATGCCTAGGCTGGAGTACAAGAGACAGGTGGTGTTCGTTAAAAAAAAAAAAAAATCTGTCCTCAGCTTGTTCAGTCCTGCCAGGCGCAGTATCTTGCCACATTTGAAGATAGAAACCAGCAGCCAGGAAAGGCTTCCGGTGGCCCGCGTCTTCCAGCTGGTCCCCCTGAGACGCGAGTGTCCTGCGTTGTTCCCTCTGGTTCTTTGATCTTTCTCACCCAGGAGTTGTCCAGAGGCTTTCTTCTTCAGACCAAACCTCTCCTTTTCTGCCTCCTCAGGTGCTTTCAAGGAAGCTATGACACCGTGGTGGTAATGAGATTGCAGCCCCCGGGAGGCACCTCTGCCCCGGCAGGGTTGCTCTGGCTGCTTATCTCCAGGCTAATCCAATTAGCTTCTTCCTTGAGCTTTTCAATGCCAGGGCAGCTGAAGGAAGTGAAACCTGGGACTTTGCGTCTCATAGTTTGAGCTGTAGAACTTTTAAAGAAAAATTTGTGCAGTGTTCTTTGAGAAGAGACCCTGGTATGGGGGCAGAGAGAGCCATTTCTATCCACCTTACCTGATTTCAGCCCAGTGGGTGTCTGAGAGGACCTGCCTTAGACTGGCTTATTAAAGGCCACTGTCGGTCACATGCCTCCTGGGGTGGAGCTGTGTCTTGCACCTCAGGTCTTTTACTTATATTTTTGAGGCAGAGATCTCAGGTAGCCCAAGCTGGCCTTGAACTTGGATTGTAGCAGAGGATGACCCTGAACTTCTGATTTTCCTGCCTTTACCTCCCCAGTGCTGGGATTGCAGACTGCACTATTGTACCTGGTTTTATGCAGTGCTGGGGCATGAACCCAGGACTTTGTGCTTTCCAGACAAACGCTGTACCAGCTGAGCTGCATCTCCAGCCCTTAAGTTATTTAAAGTGTGCCGCTCAGTGCAGCAGTCACCACACTGCTCCGGAACAGACACCCTTGTTCCCTCCCAGCCCCGTAGCTGCTGCTCTGCTTGCATCCCCTCAGAGTCTTCCCTAGGTTTGTCTGGTTTGACGGCCTCTCTCACCATCCTCGTGCCTTCCTGGCTTACCCTGCGTGTGTTGTGGCAGCTTGCAGAATCCCCTCCCCTCCTTTTCTTGCATATGCGTAAGATGTGTCCATGTATGTAGAGGCCAGGAGTGCATGTTGGGTGTCTTCCTCTTTCCACATTGCGTACTGAGGTCAGGGTCTCTCGCTGAACCCAGATCTCACTGACTGGGCAAGTCTGGCTGACCATCTTGCCTTGGGGACCCCCTTCCCTGCCTCCTAAGCTCTGGTTACAGGTGTACCACCATGCCTAACTGACTTCATGTGGGCATTGTGGATCTGAATTCTACCCCTCACTCTTGCATAGCAAGTGCTTTGTCCTCTGCGCTACCTCCTCAGCCTCCATCATTTTCCCATCATTCCACATGTTGTCGCTCTGTCGATGGATGTCGGGGTTGATTCTTCTTTTGGATGTGGTGAACATGAATGTACACATACCTTCTCAGGACCCTGATTCCAGTTCTTTAAACGATACACCTTGACACTGAATTGCTGGATTATAGGGTTTTTCATTTTTAGGGAATTGCCGCCCTGGCTTTTAGGTAGCTGCACCATTTTTCCCTTCCCCCCCAACAGCACACAAGACCCCCAGTTCCCCCACCTACTTGACAATATTGCCTGTATTCTTGTTAATGACAGTCAGCTTCATGAGGTTGTGGAGGCAGTTATTATTATTATTATTATTATTATTATTATTATTATTATTTATAAGCTTAGTATGGGGTTGTCTAGGTAGCCCCTGGGTCTAGATATTAAGGATAATTCATTTCAAGAAGACTGTTGTCTGGTGGGGATTAGGAACAGTGTCCTGGTGCCCACATAGAGACCTTTTAACATCCGCAGAGGCTTCCAATAGATAGCTGCTTCTGGCTAATTGCAGTAAAAAAGTACAGTAGCCCAGCTCTTTGCTCACACAGTGCATGGTTACCCAGGGGGTGAGTTCTCGGGGTTGTTCACAGGGGATCTCTGCCTAAGACTTCCCATTTCTAGGTTTTTCCCATTAGAAAGAACCTGTTGGAGCAGTGAAGTGATCAGGGTCCTTCCAACTTGGACTCTTCCTCTTCTACATTCCTGTATCTGGGAGGGTTGCTTTCTTGAGGTCACAGGGCAGAGCAGCCGAGAGCATTGGTGACGAGGGGTGCCACTCGGGTTGCTAAACGGAGAGGGAAAGTGTCCCTTCTCTCTGACCCGTTAGAACTAGAATTGGGCCTACAGACATTTGGGACCCTGTGCATACTCTTTTGAACCTGGGAAGCTGGGATGCTGAGATCTGCTAACTGCCCCCAACTCTCAAACCTTTTTCTTTCCTATGCAATGTAAACTGAAGCCCCCACCCAAAGATACACACCCAGTATTAAAGATTCTAGAAGGCTAAACTGTTAACCGATTGCGGAGAGTTAGAATCTTGCAGATCCAGGACTGAATTAGCTTGGGCTGCTTTTATGCTTTCAGTTTTCTAAACAGCCATTCACCGTCCACACCTTTGTCTGACTGTGTTCCTCACCTTCCCGCTGCTGTGATAGACACCATGACCAAGACGGTTATAGAAGGAAGACTTTACTTTGGTTTATGGACCCAGGGGGAACAGAGTCCTCACCGTATGGAGTATGGCAGCAAACTGCAGGCATGGTGGCTGGGGCAGGAAGCTGAGGGTTCACACTGTTAAATGCAAGCGGGAAGCTGAGTGAACTGGAAGTGGCGGAGGCTTTTAAGCCCAACCCAGCAGCATACTTCTAGCATGGCTCCATCACTTAAGGCTCTCCAAAACAGGGCCACCAACTGGGGACCAAGTGTCCAGATGCTCAGACTCTGGGGGAGATTTCTCAGGCAATGCACCACACTGATCTAACTTCCTTTGGACTATCAGTATCTTGCAAAGGTCTTCTGCTGGCTTCTACCAGTTCAGAAGCTAAGGATGTCATTAGATAACACTGGAAACTACAGGTGTAGCAGAGTTTTCTCTCTTTATTGTATGCCCTGCTTATGTGATCCCTGCCAATTATTAGGTAAATAGCTTGATGTATGATTTTCTTTGTCCTGTGAATGATACAATCCCATGTAAGTAAGGGTGGCACCATGTTCTAATGGCGGCACCCAGGATTTGTGGCATTCGGAATCTGTGTTTTGGGGCAGTGCTCCCCTGCATTTGCTTTAGAATAAACCACCTCTTACTTCATTTGAATTGAGAGCTGTGTTTGCTTCATAGCAAAGAAAGACTCAAATGGGTCTCAGCTGGCATGGGCTGGGACTTCCCTGCCAGAGAGCGTGCTTGGTCTGCTGCTCAGCAATAAGCTCAGACCCTGTAGGAGCAGGGAGGGATTAGGGGAGGCCACGGTGGACATCTCAGGGGGCTTCACTGAACCAGAACAGAGTTGATTCAGCACCCAGTGAGCCTGCTTCTGGCCTTGATGCCAAGCTTGTGGTCATGGCCATTGACTTCGTGACACTGGGATCTATTTCTTGGTCCCCCTGTGAAAGGCCTCCCACCCACAGGGTTCTTGTGAAGCGCAGGATTAGGAGACATAATAGAAATCGTGCAAAAACACCCTTAAAATGCTCCTTCTTTTGCTAGGTACAGCAAAAGTTAAAATTTCAAGTTTAATGCGAGGGTGACAGGCAAGGGAAGAATGTGAGAGTTACAGCGTCGTGGTTTTTAAATTGCAGGTCTTTTTGGGACCTCTACCTCTCTCCCTTTGTTTGAATTTGTTTTCTGAGGCAGGATCTCATGTAGCACAGGCTGGCTACATGAAAACCTGATGCTCCTCTTGGAACCTCCGTGTGTCGGGATTATGGAGTTGTGCTATCACTGGTTTATATTTTGGTTACAGCTGTATTCATTCTCTCCCACAAGCCTATGCCAGGGACAGTGTCTTTTGTATGTGTTACAGTGCTGGGCCTGTAGGGTAGAAGCCCCAGATATTTGCTGAGAATGGCAAGTGGCTGACTGGTTGGGCAAATGCTTAACATACCTGTCCCCTGGGGTTGTCACAGCTTGGGCAGGCAGGGACTAGATGGAAACTGATAAGAGCCATTGTCTCCCTGTCGCCTAGCAGGCATCATGTCAGAATGTGAGGCAGGGTGACTGCTGGAGGAGGAAAGTGGACAGCTGTCACACTGGACCACAGACCCTGTGGGCTGCAATGCCGACCTGCCTTGTCAGAGATGCCCATGGTGCAGTAGTGGCGTGTTTGAAAGGAAACCAACTGCTTCCTGATTGGATCTAAAGTCTGCTCCATGGGAGGGGATGCACGCCGAACACTGCAGAACTGGTCAAGAGCTTATGGCCAGGGCTGTCACAGGCCCTGTGGGGGAATCTACGACTGATGTTTTGCCAAATGGAAACATAATTAAACTGCCTTCTAAATTGTCACATTTTTGACATTAGTTTGTGTGTGGGGTGTGTTGCCACTGTGAATGTATAGCTCTTGGTTCCCATCCCTCCATGTGAGGCTTGTTGGCAATTGCTCTTGACCAGCGGAGCCATCTTGTCAGCCCCTGAACAGTTCATGTCTACCCACACGGGCAAGTGCAGCTCTCAGACTTGGTCAGGGACATCTCTCAGCTGTGAGTACTGGTCAGGGTGGGGGGGTGGGGCTCATAACTCGTCAAAGTGTCGAGAATAAGTATGTGCTAAGTGCTTGGCACTAATTGGGACATAGATGTCACCCCCTCTGAGGCCCAGGGAGCATCAGGGCATGGAAGGCCTAGGAATGGAAGAATGAGGAGGGCTTACAGAACAGTGATCTACGTGGTCATGTTTCCTGGATCCCTAGGAGGCACTGTCTCCCATTAGCCACACAAATGAAGCACTCTCTTTATTCCAGGGTCCCAAGCTTTTTTGTGTTTGACAACGAGACAATATTGCCAAACACAAATATGTGAGGTCACATTCATAGTTGTCCTGGGATGTACGGACTCAGCCCAGTGGTACCCCCGTTAGGACTTCTGGGTCTTGCTGTGCTGGACCCTGTGGTGGGAAGAATGCCAGGCTTCTTGATGGAGTGGGAGAAAGGGGCCATTGTGGAGAACATTCCAGAAACAAAGAGATGTGGGCAAAACGTTAAAGTGTGTGTACACTACTACACCATTGGTGTGGAGAAGCGCTGAGTTGGAGCCTTTGGGCAACTGCCCCGTGTTAAGTGCCTTCGTGAACTTGTGTCTTGTCCCTCAGGTTCAGACAATGAATTACGTGGGGCAGCTGGCCGGCCAGGTGTTTGTGACCGTGAAGGAGCTCTACAAGGGACTGAACCCTGCCACGCTGTCAGGATGCATCGACATTATCGTCGTCCGCCAGCCCAATGGCAGTCTGCAGTGCTCTCCTTTCCACGTCCGCTTCGGGAAGATGGGCGTTCTGCGTTCCCGGGAGAAAGTGGTGAGGCCTAGGCACCTCCTCCACAGAGAACAGCAGTGTGAGGGTGCTGCCCCTCCGTCCTGAGCTCTCACACTCAGCATAATTTAACGCTCACCAATGATCCACTTGTCCCAGTTACTAGCGTGGTGTCAGTTTCTCCAAGATGACAGGCATACCCCTGTTTATCAAAGTCAGAGACTCAAGGCAGGACAGGCCAGGGCAGGGGGGCATGGTGCTGCAAAGCAGGGGAGCACCCACTCCTTTCTTTGCCTGGGGACTGGTTCTGTGTCCTCAGCTGAGGCTGCCAGCCAGAGTCCTTCCATGTGATCTGGCTCCCTTACTGCATGGCAGTTGCTCATGGGAGACTAGGTGGGCATGGTGTGTTTATGAGCTGGTTTCCGAAAGTCCAGTGGAGTGACTTGTATTGCATTCTGCTGGTGGACATCAGTCACAAGCCTGGGGGACATGATGTTTTTATGACATTGTTTTGAAGTCCTGTGGAGTGACTTGTGCTGCATTCTGCTGGTTGGGTGTCAGTCACAAGCCTCTCTCATCCTCCAGGAGAGGGGAAGTATGCGCATTGGTGGGGAACAGAAGGTTCTAAAACAGCAATGGCAGTATTAAAAAGGACCAGTATACACATTTAGAAACCCAAGTTCCCTCCCTCCTCCCTCCCCAGTGCTCAGGGCAGGTATATTTGGACGAGAGACAGCTACTGAGACTTGAGGTGTCAGCTTTCAGGGACGTTTACTGTGTCCTTCTGTGTCTTCCCTTCAGGTGGACATAGAGATCAACGGGGAGTCCGTGGATTTGCACATGAAGCTGGGAGACAATGGAGAAGCCTTTTTCGTCCAGGAGACTGACAATGACCAGGTGAGAGGTCATTTTAATTTAGTACGTGACCAAAATACTTTTTTCTGTTATTGTTACTGTGTGAATATGGTGTGTCTTAGTTAGGATTTCTATTGCTGTGAAGAGACTCCATGACCACAGCAACTCTTCTAAGGAGAACATTAAATTGGGCTGGCTGGCTTACATTTCAGAAGTTCAGTTCATTCTCATCATGGCGGGGAGCATGGTGGCATGCAGGTAGATATGGTGCTGGCTACATCTTGATCAGAAGGCAACAGGAAGTTGACTGAGACACTGGGTGGTGTCCTGAGATAGGAAACCCACAAGCCTGCCCCCACAGTGACACACTTCCTCCAACAAGGCCATACCTACTCCAACATAGCCATACCTAATAGTGTGGCTCCTAATAGTGCCACTCCCTATGAGATTATGGGGCCCATTGACATTCAGACTACCACATGGGGTATGTGTCCGTGTACGGTGTATATGCATGCATGTGTACTGGTGATTGTGTACACGTGGAGGCCAGAGGAGGATGTCGGAGGTCTCTCTCTGTTGCTTTCGCCCTAGTTTTAAGACAGGCTCTCTTCTGGAACTCGAAGCTTGTTGCTCTGGTGAATCTGGCTGGGCACTGATCTCTGGTGACCTCCTGTTGTAGTCCTCCAGTGCTTGGCGTACAGGCACTGTGTGCTCATGCCCAGCTGTTCCATGGATGCTGAGAATTTGAACTCAAGTTCTCTTGCTTTTACAGCAAGCAGTCATGATTTCTTGACAGTTTCATTGAGACACTCACACATCTTAGCTACCACAAGTGTGGTTCATTGTTTTTTTAGTCGGTTCACAGGTACACGCAGCCATCATTCTGTTCAATTTCAGAATGCTTTAATCACCTGAAAAAGTCCATCTTGAATGTACCACCTCTTTATATTCAGCCAATCTTTCAGCACCCAAGCCCAAAGCCGCTGCTGAGTTACCACGTCCCTATGTCTTAGGGTTTCCATTGCTGTGACGAAACACCATGACCAAAGAGCAAGTTGGGGAGGAAAGGGTTTACTTGGCTCACACTTTCAGCATTGCTGTCCATCACTGAAGGAAGTCAGGACAGGAGTTCAAGCAGGGCAGGAACCTGGAGGCAGGAGCTGACACAGAAGCCATGGAGGGTGCTGCTTACTGGCTTGCTCCCCATGGCTTGTCAGCCTGCTTTCTTACAGAACCCAGCACCACCAGCCCAGGGATGGCTCCCCACCATGGTCGGGGCCCTCCCGCACTCATCGCTAAATGCGAAATGCCTTACAGCTGGATCTCATCACGGCCTTTCCTCCACTGAGGGTCCTTCCTCTCTGATGACGTTAGCTTGTGTCAAGTTGACATGCAAAACCAGCCAGTCCACCCTGAACATCTGAAGGAGACCACGCAGGAATGCTGCGTTCATGCCTGATGTCTTTCACTTCATGCAGTGTATCAGGATTCAGCTGTGGAACCGCACATGTCTGAACTTCAGTTTTGTTATCAGTTTATTTGTGTGTGTGTGCCAGAGCATGTGTGGACATCAGAGGACACCTTTCGGGAGCGGGTTCTCTCCTTCCTCTGCGTGGATCCCAGAGACAGTATCAAATTGTGAAGCTTCGCAAGAGGTGCCTTACCAAGCGAGTCCTGTTTTGGGCCCAAACTGTTAGTGTTTTCAGTTAATGTTAGACCACATTTCATTTACCTAGTCGTCTCTTGGGTTGTCGCCACCTTGTGACGAGTGGGAGTAATGATGTTGTGTGCATTTGTATTCAAGTTTCTGTGAGAACATACACTCTGATCTCACCCCCACCCCCAGTGTATACCTAGGAGTGAAATTACTGGATTGTGTGGTGACTTAATGTTTAACACTTTGAGGGACTGGACCTGGGGAGATGACTCTGTGGTGTAAGAGTGCTCGCGCTGCAAGTTTGAGAACCTGAGTTTGGATCTCTAGCACCCAAGTTAAGAAAAGCTCAGTGCGTGGCTGTGATCTTAGCCTTGGGGGCAGAGACAGGCAGATGCAGAGACTGTGCTGGCTGGCCAGCCAGTCTAGCTGAAACAGCCAGCTTCAGGTTCAGTGAGAGACTGTGTCTCAATGCCATAGGGTGGAGAGTGACGGAGAAAGACACCCACCAGCCTGTTGGGGGCCCCTGTGAAGCAGTCTTGTGCAGGGTTCCAGACTTCTGCTGGTCCCTTACTGGGAAGGAAGCTCCAGCATCTGTGGTTTAGACTTCCCTGTTATCTGCTGCCTGAGGGAACAGCTTCTGGGCTGGAAGCCAAGGGCTGCTCTGCCCCACTGTCTGCTGCAGCCCTCAGCCTCCAGGCAACTCCTGTCTAAATGGGAAGGCCTGAGTTTACTGGCTGAGATTATTGCAACCTCCTATTGCTCCTGGCTGAGGCCCGTTTTAGACTCTAGGAGTCAGGAGTCCTTAGGGGCCTGGGTGCCACAGAGGTTGTGTAGTAGCTGGCTCAGCATTTGTGGCGGCTAGGAGCCTGCTGAAGGCTGGGACCTGCATACTCTGTCAGGCTAGGAGCCTGCTGAAGGCTGGGACCTGCATACTCTGTCAGGCTAGGAGCCTGCTGAAGGCTGGGACCTGCATACTCTGTCAGGCTAGGAGCCTGCTGAAGGCTGGGACCTGCATACTCTGTCAGGCTAGGAGCCTGCTGAAGGCTGGGACCTGCATACTCTGTCAGGCTAGGAGCCTGCTGAAGGCTAGGACCTGCATACTCTGTCACCGACTGCCCCCTTCTGCTTGTGGCAGGTCTTGCTCTTCTCCAGTTCTCTCTGAGGGGTCCCTGTCTCCTAGCATACTGGCTACACGGCTGGATGTGCTCTGGAGTGGCAGGCCTGTAGGCAGAACTGTCATCTGGATTTTTTTTTTAACTAGACTGGGCCTCATGCTGGAATATGAAACACACACACACACACACACACACACACACACACACACACACTCATCCATCGAAACCCACTCCTACTTACTCTGACACTCAAAGTAATGTAAAACTGTGCCTGGGTCCCAGCAACAGTGTCACGACTTTGCCCTCATTTTTCTCTGCCCTGGATGTTTTAAATGAGTTTTGACGTCACTGGCAGTGGCCCGACTTGTTATGATTATAGGAATGCTGTGTTGAGTATAAAACAGTATCTGAAGACTTCATGGCTCTGATCCTTGTTACCGTGAAATGTTGGGTTGTCCTGTTGTGTCTCTCTCCCTTCGTCATGGCCTTCCTTCACCTGTGTTAGCGGGACTCTTGAACACCTGCCTGTAGCACAATTCAGTAGAGCATGAGACTCTTAACCTCAGGGTCTTGGGTTCTTGCCCTACGTTGGGCACCAAATATAGCACGATTAATAAAAACCCAGAGACAGATACTGGGGTTCAACCTGAAAGTCAGAAAAGCAAAACAGCCAGCCACTGGCTCTTACCCCTACCTCAGTCCAAAGAGGTGATCCTGCCTCCTGGAATCTCAGAATGAGACTGACTGAGAGCTGTCTCCTCCCGTCTTATATTCCTCTCTAGGGCTGGGATTAAAGGCGTGCACTACCCAGTTTCTATGGCAAACTAGCATGGCTACTGGGATTAAAGGTGTGTGTCACCTCTGCCTGGTCTGTAAGGCTGACCAGGGCGGCTGACTGTTTTATTCTCTAATCTTCAGGCAAGCTTTATTTATTAAACTACGAATGAAATATCAGTTCACCTGCCCTGTTTAGGAAGTCATCCCCATGTACCTGGCCACATCTCCCATCCTGTCGGAAGGAGCTTCTCGAATGGAAAGCCAGCTGAAAAGGAACTCCGTGGACAGGATCAGGTGCTTGGATCCCACCACAGCTGCCCAGGGCCTGCCTCCCAGCGACACCCCATCCACTGGTTCCCTGGGGAAGAAGAGGAGGAAAAGGAGGAGGAAGTCTCAGTTGGACAATCTCAAAAGAGATGAGAACGTCAACACATCTGAGGATGAAGACATGTTTCCCATAGAGATGAGCTCTGACGAGGACACAGCACCAACGGATGGAAACAGGTAAACCGCATGAAGACGGCTCTGTGCTGGAGGGGGCGAGCTAGTTTCTTTTTTCAACAAATTGAGCTGAATCTGTAGCTGAGGATCACCTTGGGCTTCTGACCAGCATGCCCCTTGCTCTCAGATGCTGGGATTATAGGCACACACTATTCATGCTCTGTCAGATAGGGATGGATTTGAATCTGAGTGTTAGGCGTGCGAGGCAAGTACCAACTGCACTATATCTCTAGACCCAAGTGAGTTAGATTTAAAGATGATTTCCATCAATTTATTTATTTTTTTCTGAGATAGGGTTTCTCTGTATAACAGCCCTGGTTGTCCTGGAGCTCCCTCTGTAGACCAGGCTGGCCTCGACCTCACAGAGATCCACCTGTATATGGGAATGTTCTGGAACATCTGGATCCAGTTCTGGCTGACCTGTCACTTAGGTTCTGGTGAGGGATAGTGTGAAAGGTGACAGCAAGAGGCTGTAGGTGTGGTAGCACACACCAGGAGGCCCAAAACCGTGGAAACTGAGGCAGGAGGATCACGAGCCTGAGTGACTTAGTGAGACCCTATTTCTAAATATGCAAAGTAGGCAGTAACTCAGTTTACTGGTAGAGTGCCTGCCTACCATGTGTGAGTTCTGGGTTCCATCCCCAGCAACACACACACACACACACACACACACACACACACACACACACACACACACACACACTTCAGGATGCTACAGTGGTACACACACACACTTTGAGGGTGCTGCAGAGATACACACACACTTTGAGGGTACTGCAGGGGTACACACACACTTTGAGGGTACTGCAGGGGTACACACACACTTTGAGGGTGCCCCAGGTGTACCCACACACTTTGAGGGTGCCGCAGGGGTACACACACACTTTGAGGGTGCCGCAGGGATACACACACACTTTGAGGGTGCCCCAGGGGTACACACACACTTTGAGGGTGCTCCAGGGGTACACACACACTTTGAGGGTGCCCCTGGGGATACACACACGTGTATGAGGATCAGTGTTACTTCACTGACATGCTCACCATGTTCATGTGCTGGTGAAATCATTCTGGGTTTGCAGTCCACCCATGCACAAACACACATTTATATATGCCGACATTTCACCTTTTCCCTTTCCACCCTCACTTTCTAGAATGTGTCTGAGTGTGACAGAGATCATGCTGATTGATGAAACCCTTAAAGAAACTTGGCTTTATTGTGAATCTGCCCTTCGTAATTTTTGGCTTTTTTTTTTTTTAAATCCCTCCAGAACTCTCCCTAATGATGTGCCACCATTCCAAGATGATATTCCTAAGGAAAATCTCCCCTCAATTTCATCGTATCCCCAGTCAGCATCGTACCCCAATTCAGATCGAGAGTGGTCCCCCAGCCCCAGGTAAGTTGCTTATGTGTGTCAGAGGTTGCCTTTTCTGATCCAGAGGGTTTAGCAGTCAGTGGTAGGAAGCATGTCTCAGAAAACCCTGAAATAGAAATTAAAACTGAAAATCGTTAGGATCAGAAAAATCTGCCTTACATCTAATCTAGATTCAATCTGCAGGTGTGTTGCAAGGTTCTGTGGGGAAGGCAGACAGGAAGAAAGACTGCTAAGTTACCCAGTACCCATTGGCAGCAGGAGAGGGCAGCATGGCCAACCTCACTTTGGTCCTTAGCCTTGAAGTGGAGTTCAAACGTAGGAACATTGCTGCAGGGGCCCTCTGACGTCACTCAGGACCGTTATGGGGATGCTGGCCTACAGCTAATCCACACTGCTGGGTTCAGGACCACATGCTTCCCTGAAATGCCCTCCCACTTGTCCTGGAGTGCCCACACGAACCTGAGAGCCCAGCTTGCAGCCGCACAGAGTCCAAGTGACCTTCCCAAAGATTCCAGAGGTTCTTAGAGCCCTGCCGCCTGTGAGGACGGAGGACCTTCAGAGTGCTTCTGCCCAGAGCCTAAGAAGGACATAGATGGAAATCCCATGCTCTCCACGGGACAGGCTTACCCCTGCTAGGGTGAAAACAGCTTGGTTCTTGGGTGGCAGACAAATCCTGGGCATAGTGGTCTGTGGCCCCTAAGGGACCACAGCTTTCAGTGTTGTGGTGGTGGAGGACAGATTGCCAACTTGCTCAGGATGCTTGGGGCTGTGGAGGTAGTGGAGAAGACGCTGAGAAGCTTGGGCTGTTCCCCTGATACTGTGGTGTACTTGTAGTTTAGAACGGAAGCGGCTGCACCCTGGGACTGTCATGGGCTGCCATTCTTTCAAAGCACCCCTTTTGGTTCCAGTTTGCTCAGCATCACCTTGAGAACGAGGCAGCAACGGCCAGCAGTGTGGGCTGTAGTGTAGTGTGTCCTATGCCTGATTCCAGCTTGTACTGGCAGGAAATGTGGTCTGCCAAGCGATGGGGGTCTGCCTGTGTTTATATCAGCCCTGCCATTAGGAACCTATTGCTTAGCTACATGTATGTAGCTTAAACGTTTTCTGGTTTAACTTCTTTTCCTATTGTCGTCATAAAATACCCCAAGAAAAAAGCTTTAAGGGGAAAACAGTTTACTTTGGTTAACAGTTCAAGGGTCTGGTTTATCCCGGCAGCAAAGTCAAGGCAGAACTGAGGCAGGGTCACAGGGCACCCACCGTCAGGAAGCAGAGAGGTCACAGGGCACCCACCGTCAGGAAGCAGAGAGGTCACAGGGCATCCACCGTCAGGAAGCAGAGAGGTAAATGCATGCCATCACTCCGTCCCCTTTCTCCTTTCATAGAGTCCAGGATCCCGCAGGGAATGGTGCCACCCACAGTGGGGTGGATCTTCCTATCCCAGTTACTATCAAAGTAATCCTCCACAGTTCAGGAGCCCACTCCCAGGCCACTATAGATTCTGTTACGCTGGCAGTTAACACTCAGCCACCACATGTACTCAGACGTGAAGAGCATTTCCTGCTTTCTAGAGGACCCAAGTTTGATTCCCAAAACACACTTTGGTTTGGGTGCCTCACAACTGCCTGTAGCTCCTGTTTCAGGGATCCTATGCCTTCTTCTGCTCTCTGTGGATACCTATACATACATCACACACACACACACACATACACACAACTAAAATAAACCTTTATAAAAACATGAACGTAATTTCAAAGATAGATTTCATTTGACCTATATTTTGTAGAAGTCTATTTAAAAACATTAGCAAGGTATTTTGAGCTGGGCGATGGTGGTGCACAAATTGCAGCACTCAGGAGGCAGAGGAAAGCAGATCTCTGTGAGTTTGAGGTCAGCCTGGTCTACAGAGAAAGTTCCAGGACAGCCAGGGCTCCACAGTGAGACCCTGCCTTGAAAAACAAACAAAACAAAACACAAAATCCATTAACGAGATATTTTTAAGTCTTTAAGGTCAGTGACTCCGCGTGTGTCAGTTTTAGCTGGCCGCATGTCAGCAGTGGCTCCCCGTATAGGACGGGACCTGTCTAAGGTGCCCGGCACCTCTTGTGTTCTTGTCTTGGCTCGGGGAGATGACCCCTACAAAGAGAAAACCTAGGGTTTAGGAAGAAAACATGCAGGGTATTAGGAAACTGGTAGCCAACTGAAAAACCTATTCATTAACCTGACGAATGCAAATGGAATGTTTCAAACCAGCCCAGAGAATGTTTGTCTTTCTTGTTTGCTTCGTGAGTCCAGAATACTGGTAGCATCAGATTGTGACTGTTGTCAAATGGATTACACATTAGGTTAAGTAGATACTCATGTCCACACTCAGGAAGATGCGTTTTTATTAAGGAGACCGTAGACAGAACCCATGTTCAAGTCTTTAGATCATGTAGTTTGATTCAGTGCCCAGCTTCAACCAGTCATGGCTGATCTTGTCTTGGCTCAGGACACAGGATGAAATGGGAAGCCAAATGGGTCTTTCGGCAGCTTCCTGTCTTTGCAACCCAGAAAGTTGATGCTCATGCCCGGGGCAGTAGCTCAAGTTAGGGGCGTGCTTGCCTAGCATTTGTGAAGTCCTGGCTTCACTCCCCACCCCAGGGAAAAACCAGACTTAGCAGTACATGCCTGTAACCCCAGCAAGTGGGAAGTGGAGAAAAAGGAATAAAAGTTCAAGGTCACCCTCAGCTGCGTAGCCAGTTTGAGGTCAGCCTGGGTAACAGGAGACTCTGCCTCATAGAAGGTTCATGTTTATTTCCCACTGATCTCAACATAGACTCACCTTTGCTGTTAAACAGCCAATGCTTCCACTTCTTAGAATTGTTATTGCTGAGAGCTGCTGAAGCAGCCATAGGAGATTGCATTGAACTGACCTGTGATTTTTTTTTTCTTCTTCTTTCTTTTTGTTGTGCATCTTTCGGTGCCTCCAGCAGCCTGGTAGATTGCCAGAGGACCCCCCCTCACCTTGCAGTAGTGGCCGAGGGAGTTCTCTCTAGCTCTTGCCCTCCACAGTCTTCCCACTTCCGTGCTTCGGAAAGGTAGACGAGTTCTTACATAAGCCGTGATCTAACCTCTCTGTCTTACCTTCCCTTAACCCAGTGACTTGTGAAGAACTTACTGACAGCTGATATGAAGTAGAAAGTTTGATCTAACACATAAAATCAGTTTTGCTCACTAACCAACTTACTTATAAAAAATGCATGCCTCCTTTCACTGTGAGCCATAAGTGATTAATCTTGTCTATTTATTTGAAATTATTTACTTTTGTGGGTATGAACGTGTACCTGCATGTATGTTCGGATATCACATGCATGCAGTGTCGAAGGGGGCCACAAGAGGGCGATGGACCCCTGGAACTAGAGTCGCGAAGGATTGTGAGCTGCCATGTGGGTGCTGGAAATTTAAGCGGGGTCCTCTGGAAGAGCAGCATGTTCTCTTCACTGCTGAGATCTGATTGAACTTGTTAAAATCCCTCTAATGATCTCCCCACCTTGTTGCCCAACTCCCTGGGTGGCCTTGAAAGCCAGGACAGGGAACTTGAGACTGGGGTTCAGTCTTTCCTGTGGTGGGCCATTTGGCAGACAAGTCTATAGGCTATTTTTAGAATGCCACTTTAGTAAATAAGTCAAGCCGCTTACTATAAATATTTAAACAGCCTATTAGCTGTCTGCATAATGGATTCAGACACTCTTCCCAGCGTTTCTAGAATGGAATTTAGAAGAACTGCATAGGACGGGTCTTAGGGTGTAGGTTTTTTTCCCCCTTTTTATTAGGATCAGGTGTCTGAGATTTTTCCTCTTATTCCCCAGTATTTGCTAACTTTGTGGACATTCCTCGTCTACTTTTATTATCATAGTAAACATTGATTAATTTCTGTTTGGGAAACATAACTTTTACAGTTTCGTTTGACTTAAAACTTAACATTTAATTGTATTTACTAACTCCAGCCCCCCAAAGAGAAAGAATGCCCTGTGGATTTTGTTTGTTTTGAAGCAGGATCTCACTAATGTACCTCTGGCTGGCCTAGAATTTTTTATGTAGACAAGGCTGGCTTGGAATTCAATGCGATCTTCCCGCCTCTGCCCCTTGATTGCTGGGGTTAAAGATGTGCACCGCCAGGCCTACCTCCCTTTCTCCACTGTGGCTCAAACTAATTTTAAATGTGTGTGTGTGTGCGTGCGTGCGTGCGTGCGTGCGTGTGTGTGTGTGTGCGCGCGTAGTATGTGTTGTACGGGTCCATTGTAGAATTTCTCATGCTATGATGTACCAGGAGCCTCCTCCCTCACAGACAGGGCTAGAACAAGAGGGTGCCCCTTGGCAGGGTGCTTTCATTGGAACAATCAGTGGTCAGCAGGGGCCAAGGGAAAGGGGGTCCTATACATCAGTGTGAAATGAGGGTCACATAGCCTGTAGTCTGGCTTCGGGGAAGTGTCAGGCCAGGCTAGCTATGGAGAAAATCTCTCAGATACAGGTTACATGTGGACGTGGTGTTGTGCGCACTGCCAAGGGACCTCAGCTTGTGCTGGCAGGAAATGCCATCCTGAGTTGGAGATGGAACTTGACTTAGATAAGTGAGACTCAGTGTGGTGGGAGTGGGTGTGGGAGAGTGGGGGGTGTGGACATAGATCGGGTCAACGGAGAAGCTGCTTCCTGTTTTATGTAAAAGGTGGCTGTGTTCTTCTTGAGGAAGTGGTGTGAGAGAATACAGAGAAAGGAAATTGGGTGCCACTTCTTCCTGCTTCTCAGCTTGGTGTCTGAGAAGAGAATGTGGACCTACATTGATTCTCTTAGCCCATTAATTTGGCTGGATTGACACAGGACTTGGTTCAAGTGCTGGACGTGAAAATGAGCTGTGTGGAAGTGAGGTGCATTGCCGTCCCTGCTGGCCTGAGACTGAACAGTGCTGGGTCCACACAGAAAGCCTTTTGATGTGTTCCTGGAGACAGCTGCCTCGTGATCCAGTGTAATGAAGTTGGCACGCGAGAGTTTTCCTGTCCTCAAAGCCAGTGTTTAACCTGGGGTGCAGCATTAGCTGGCCAGGACCCTTTTGCACCTGGCTGGAAGCTGAGCTGTTTGATAGGAAGATGGGAGCACAGGGAGCCAGGTGTGGCATAGGCCTCTCTCCTGCTTTCCCTCTCCCTATGCCTCCCTGATTCTTCTTCCTCCTCCTCTTTTCCTCCTTTTATTAGTTCTGAGAGTTTCAAGTTCTGATTCTATTCACCTACTCCTCCCAAAATATAGCTCCTCATTTTTTCTTAATTTAGCTCCAAGGCTGGTCACCTTATTGGACGTGGTGCACACTGACCTCTGGTGGCCAAAGAAGGGATTGTCAGAAGGGAGCAGCAGCAGAGATCTAGTTTCTGGGTTGCTGGAACTCTGGGACAGAAACTGGGACAAAGATTTTTCTTTTCTCACTTGAATGATGGACTTGTGTTTTCTTAAGTCCTTCAGGCTCCCGTCCTTCAACACCAAAGAGCGATTCCGAATTGATCAGTAAGTCTGCAGACAGGTCGACACCAAAGAGTAACCTGGAAATGCTCTGGCTTTGGGGTGAATTGCCGCAGGCTGCCAAGGTAAGCTTTTAATCTCCTTTCTGCGGCACCCTGAAGATTTCTGAGTTAGCTCCGACTGCATGGAGTTAGTATCCCAGCCTTGCAAAGGGATGTGCATCTGGGGTTCTGACTCAGTGAATATGTGTGTTTTGAACATACGCACTTCCAGTATTGTGTCACAGCTGACAGTGAAGGCACAGAACAGCCCCTTCTGGCAAGGTGGCTCTAACCACAAACCTGCGACATTTGTTTTTCTTTGCGAGGGATCCAGGGATAGCAGATAGGGAGGGGGCCTGCTGGTGAGCGTCAGTTTCTGTTTGCCTACATTTTTCTGTCACTGTGGATCCCTGCGTGGTAAACTCCACTCTCGTGCAAGCCTACCACCACCAGGTCCTCGTCAGTCCCTGTTTGGGGGAGAAGCTTTATTGAAACGGGATACATGTGTCTGGGGAGCCACAGGCTTGACGTACGCAGCTTTGTACTCTCACAGCGTGTGTGGCTGTGGCTGTGGGTGGCCAGCAGCATGGAGGGCCTCACCCTTCTGAGTGCCGCCCGTGCTGACTGCCCACCCTCTTGCCCCACAGGCACAGGGACTGCTTTTGCAGGGCTTCCCATTGGCCCGTCATTCCCCACCCTGCCCCCCACTCCTGTTGTCAGCCGCTCTTTTCTTTCTTCCTTGTGCTTTCCTAGTTTTTACTCTTAGCCATAAACGTAACTGAGATTTGCCTATACTCGGAGGAGAACAAGGAGAATAAGGAAACCAAAGAGCTGCAGGGAGCACACAGGGCTCGTGGGAGCTGGCGAGTGTGGGGTGGGGACGCACAGGACGCGAGTGTGCTGCTCCTCAGCACAGCAGGCACACCCTGGTAGAGATGCCGCGAGTCAGATGCCAGCCATAGTGTCTTCTCGCTCATCTTTGGTGTTGGACCCACACCAGAGTGTCCACAGCTCCCACAATGCCCTGCCATCACCCCCCCCCCCAAAGACCATGTGTGCTGTGCAGCCCTCGGTCTTGGCAGTGGAGGTGAAAGCCTGGGAGCCAGGTGTGTTTGGTGTGACTTTTGCCGTGGGAGAGGTAAGACGCCATGACTGTGCCATCTGCGTTGGAAGCATGCTTGCTGTGGAAATTGTGACCTTGGGTTCTCTAGGCAGGCGTGGGACCCACCAGGCTGTTCTGGGGTCAAAGAGTTCATCATAAATCCTTAACTCTGACCTCTTGCCAATTGGTGCCTCAGCTTGGCTCTTTGCAGGGCTTTCAACTCTCCTCTTTTTCTCCTTTTTTCTAGTCATCTTCTCCACACAAGATGAAAGACTCCAGTCCCTTAGGGAGCCGGAAGATTCCTGATAAAATTCACTTTCAGGCCATTCATAGCGAGTCTTCAGACACCTTTAGTGACCAGTCGCCAACACTGGCCCAGGGGCTGCTGGTCCACCAGAGCAAGGCACAGACGGAAATGCAGTTTGTGAACGAGGAGGATCTTGAGGCTTTAGGAGCTGCGGCCCCACTGTTACCCGTGGCCGAAGAGCTCAAGCCCCCAGCCCCCAGCACAACACAGACAACAAACAAGACAGATTCCCCTTCCAGAAAGAAAGGTACGGAGCCAAGCCTGGGTCTCCCAGCTTACCCCCAGGCTTGCTGCCCACACCAGAGGCAGTGCAGCTTCACCCAAAGTTTGAACTAACTCAGAGAAGACTCACATCCATGCCATCTGTCATGTTGAATCTTTAATCTGTGCTCTCCTGCCAAGTGAGGAGATCACCCTGGTTAGCCGGGCCGCGTGGTGCAACACCCTGGGTTTGTATGAACCAGCTACACAGTTCTCAGTAGGGAGAAGAGAGGAAGTCTGTGGGCACGTGACAGGGACCCACAGCTGTAGGGATGCTGTGCCTTAGAGCATCATGAGGGAAGCATTCGGGAGAGGACTTGTCATCTACAACTAATAATTACGGTGATCATGGCCCTCTGTGGATGAGGCCTGAGGCTGAGTACTTGTTCCCTCTGGACCAGGCAGAAGGGAGCGCTGGACCCTGCTGGTTCTGCAGTGATGTGCTTGCCGCTTCTCACTGTGTGGCTCTTGGGCTGGGGGCGGCGATGCCACCAGGGAGCAGATCTGCACTGTGGGCTCAGGTGCTCTTCCTGGAAATGGAGTCGATTTCTGACCTGCTCCTTGCACTCTTTCAGATAAGCGGAGTCGACACCTGGGAGCTGATGGCGTGTATCTGGATGACCTCACGGACATGGACCCTGAAGTGGCAGCCCTGTATTTCCCCAAGAAGTAAAAATTGTTCTCATTGCTCAAGCTACTTTATTCTTTGGCTTTCGAGATAGAATCTCACCATGTAGTCTAGGGTGTCCTTGCCCATGTGGTGGTCCTCCTGCCTCAGCTTCTTGATGGCTGGGTTTGCAGGGTTCAGCCATCACATCTGTCCCATTTTCTGTAGTTCGAGAAGAGCTCAGTTCATCTTGGCTGATAAGTGAAGCAGGGACACTGGAGGCTCATAGTTAACCTGGCACAGCCTCAGCTCCATGTGCTGTGTCAGACTCAGTGTGTGTGTCTGTGTGTGCATCTCTGTGTGTGGACAGGAGAGGTTAGGGGGTTGAAGGGGTATGGGGAATGGGTGGACACATGTGACTGCCCTCTACCCTTTCTTACAGGAATGTGAGCTCAATGCTATCTCATGAAGGAGTCAGAGGCTGGAGTGCATTGACCAGTGGCCCACAATCCAAGTGAGAGAGACCTCCGTATGGTCCTCCTTGGAGGGATTCACTCAGTGCTCTGTGCACCCAGCCTTAGCTCCCTTGAGATATGGCACACGGGGCAGGGGCCAGTGCCAGTGGATAATAGTGACCTCCCAGACACAGGCTTTCTCGAGGGTTCATGTGGGTTTGGAGTGTCACAGGAGACTGTGCAGGCCCTCCTGAGCTGGTTCATTTGACTTTGCTGTCTTTACCGATGTGTTGATGGCAAAGCTGCCCCAAGGTGCTAGTAATTGCTTCTCTGAGGTGTTGCGGCTTTCTGGAGGGTCATTTGATGTGACAGTCAGAATGAGGATGGATGGGGATGCTCAGAACAGCTTCTCTTTCCCCTCCTTTCAGTGGTGATCCTGCTGGGCTCCCCAAACAAGCCTGCGACAATGGAGCCAGGTCAACCAACCAGTCCCCACAGTCTGTGGGCAGTTCGGGCATCGACAGTGGTGTGGAGAGCACCTCGGATGGCCTGAGGGACCTGCCGTCCATAGCCATCTCCCTCTGCGGTGGCCTCAGTGACCACAGAGACATCACCAAAGGTACTAGGCTCTATGGGACAGCACCCTCTAGTGGTCGTTGGGCAGAAGGCCCTGGAGCTGAGGCGTCTTTAGTTCATGGTTGTGGTTGATGAGCGCACAGAAGGTTCGCTGTTCTCTGGCCCCGCATGTGTCCAGTTGCAGTTAGCTGTCCTCAGAATGCAAGGACAGGGTGCAAGGGCCTTCAGGAATCAAGAACGCTTTTGGGAGCATTTATCCTCAGAGGTAATCATTGAGCACAATCGGGTGCCTCCCGTGGAAGTGTCACAGCTCAGAGGGAAAGGGATCCTGGCAGTCGGGAGCCAAGAAATACTCAGTGTTATGGCTCGGGTAGAAGAGGGCTCTGGCGGCCTGGAGCCAGGGAATAGCACAGGCCACGGTAAGCTTAGCAGCTTACAGCTCTGCTCTAGGGACAGCTTCCCCAATGTGACAGCTCTGCTCTGACAGGAGAGGGCTTTCCAGTGAAGTTGTTATAACTGGGGAGTGTAGCAGCTCTGCTATGGGAAGGTTTCCCCAGCTAAAGCGTTACAGCCCTTCTCCGCTCAGCTCAACTCTGACTTCCCCTACAAAGCTACAATTACAACTCCGCTGCTAGGGGAAGGCTCCAGTCTTACTGCCCTGCAGCCCTGCTTGGCCTCCCTCTGCCCCTAACTTCCCCAGCGAGGTTGTAACAAGCTGCTATGGGAAGGTTTCCCCAACTAGTGTTACAGTCCAGCTCCGCTCTTCTCTGCTCTGCCCTGGGGAAAGAAAGTCTTCACCCAAACCTCATTCAAAGGATTTATTGTTAGGGAAGAGTTCAGAAGAGTGGCTGCCTCTACCAGGGTGGAAGAGCAACCGCAAACTGAACAGGCCCAGGGCATACATAGGGCTTCTTAGGGGCGGAGTTTTTCCAGGGAGACAAGGAAGTGGTTGGTTTTTCCCTGCTCAGGGATTGGTTAGTTTAATTGGTTAGAGATGGCTGATCTCAGAGCCAAACTGTGTTTCTTTCACTGGCCTTTTAAAGCTTGTTGGCTCTAGTTTTGAGGCCAGTGTGTATTTCTTCCACTGACTCTGATTCTAGGGACAAAACATGTGCAAGTTTCTTTGGTTCTGGGTTCAGGGCTAAAGTATGTTTTTCACTGGCTCAGGTCTCAGAACCAGGGTGGATTTCTTTCACTGACTCTGGTTTCAGAGCCAGGATGGATTTCTTTGACCAGCTCTTTTACCCTATACCCTGTGCCCAGGGCCAGTCCTGAAGAATGTTCATGGTGAGCCTGCAGGTGTGGGGAGTAGGGTGGAGGCCAGGGGAGGAGGGGAGGGCGAGTTAGGCTTATCAGTCTTCTATAACAGGACGTTGGGTGTGTGTGTGAAATCTGTAGAGAAGGGGAGGGAGGTTGACTCAGTATGGGGAACTCTGCAAACGTTTCCCCTCTGGGTGTTAGAGGCTGCCGCACTGGTAGGCCCTGATGACTTGTGCATTCCACCTGCCGTACTGGAATGTGACAGCTGACCATCTTGTGATAGGTCCATGGTGACTGGTGTAACAGCTGCTATGGGCTGTTGAATTCTAGAACCAGACCTAATTTCCCTCTGCCCCCTTTTCCCTCCACCACTGCTTTCTCTGTTTTTCAGCAGGGAGTGACCATGCTCTTAGCGACTGTACTACTTCCTCTCCCTGCTCCAGTGGCCACTGTGAAGTCCCTCTGAGGCTTTGCAGACTTCTTATGCACAGACTGCATCCTCTTATTCTGGCCCGGGTGCCACCAGCCCTTCCTAGTGACTTGTTCCTTTTATCCTTCGCATCTTCTAAGACCACAGCTCTGACCATTGGGTCTGTTATATTCCTGAGCATGGGCAGTATCAGGCCTTACACCGCCCTGGCTCCCACCTTTTACATAGATGACAGTGATAAAGCCCTCGCTTTGAGCAGGATGCTGACTGCCATCCTCTCCCATCTTCAGGACCCCCTGGGAAGTGGCCATGACCATCAGGCAGATGCTGAGGGGGAGATCATTGAGGTTAGAATCCAGTCACAGGTCTCCACAACAGAAGTGACTCAAGCCAGTGTCCCTGGAGAACATGCCTGTTTCTGTTTGCGGGCTCCATGCCCCACATGTCTGCTGATGTCTAAAGAGGTCCTCCCCCACCCCCATCCCAGGCACATAAATCCAACAACAAAATAACAACAGAAAACCAAGCTCAAGCCCTCTTTACAAGTGCATTTTGTAGGATTCCTAGGCTTGTCTGAGGAACTGCAATTTGTAAACTCAGACAGACACGTGGGAATGAGCAACCTGAAAACTGGCCTGTTTCTCTAAAACACTCGTGATTTCTCTCTCCCCCATCTTGCTGCCGCCGCCGCAGATGCGTTCCTGGAACAGGCCGTGTCGTATCAGCAGTTTGCAGACAACCCCGCTATCATCGATGACCCCAATCTCGTGGTCAAGATTGGTAATAAGTGAGTTCCTGCTGACAGTCCGTTTGATAGTGGAATGGAACTGCTTCCGTTGAGCCTTCATGGAGTCTTGTTAAACTTAGTTATTGCCTTTATTGTTTGTAAATTTCTATGTCCACGTGCAGCTGCTGGGCTAGATCATTGAGAGTCTTGTAGCATGCGTGCGTGCGTGCGTGCGTGCGTGCGTGCGTGCGTGCGTGTGTGTGTGTGTGTGTGTATGCGTGCTTGTGGAGACCAGAGGTCCACATTGTCTTTGATCACTCTACCTGTTTTTCTTCTTTGGTTTTGGTTTACTCTTTGAGGTAGGGTCTCTCTATGTAGCCCTGGCTGTCCTGGAACTCTGTAGACCATGTTGGCCCTGAACTCACTGAGATCTGCCCGTCTCTGCCTCTCTAGTGGCTGGGATTAAAGGTGTTTCCCACAGTGCCCGGCCTTCTACCTTAGTTTTTGAGACAGGGTGTCAAACCACTGAACTGGAGCTTGCTGGTTTGGCTTAACTGGAAGACAGGCAAGTCCTAGGAATCCTCCTGTCTCCACCTCCCAGCACTGGAATTACAGGTCTGTGCCATAGGCCTGGCTTTTCAGTGTGGGTGCTGGGAATCTGAAATCAGGGTCTAGGTTTTCACGATGGCAGGCCCTGCATCTATTGAACTGCTCCCCAGCCCCACCTTGTGGGTGTTAGTATGTGTACCAGACCTTGAAATCCACCTTGTCAGGCCTGGTGCTCCAACTGTGGGACTCCGACCCTGTCTGCTCCTAGGTCTGAGGGCACGTGTGGCACAGAGACCTCACCACCACCTCAGGAGCTCAGTCTGTGGTGTGCGGTGAGCGACTCTGAAGACTGTTGGCAGACTTTCCTCCTGGAGAGGAATTGCAAACATGCTGTGTGTTGACTTGGGAGGTTATGGAGTTGTCTATCCCTTTTCCATGAAGTTCAGTAGGACATGGCCAAGAGTAGTCAAGCAGGTGACTGTCCACTAGTGACTGGCTGCCTGACATGCTCATATGTTCACCCTATTGCCCTGCCTGCTGCTGACCCTTCACCCTCAGCACGCTGTGAGGTGAACAGGAGAAAGGGAGGCGCTGTGTAGATAGGGTCAGTGTGTAGGGCTGGGAAGGGAGGAAACACACTGGATTTGTTAAAGGACCTCACTGGACTTCCCAGCCTTTCTATAGCACTCCATATTACAGTAGAAAGGCTGTCCCCGCTTCCCTGTCTGATGCTATCTCCTCGTCTTGTTAGGTATTACAACTGGACAACAGCAGCTCCTCTGCTTCTGGCGATGCAGGCTTTCCAGAAACCTTTGCCAAAGGTGAGCGCCAACACAATTATGAAAGGGGGCCCAAGGAGGAGCAGGTGAATGGGAGGATCACAGTTTGATTTGACTTTAGAAACCCGAGGCCATGGTGTCTGGATGCTCACAACAGTGTTCCAGATCTCTTGTGTATGTTGATCATGCTTCCCTTCCTCACCAGGGCAAGCCTCGAAAATCATGGCATTGTAGACCCACAATCCCACTCCCAACACCTGCTTTGCTGGGATTACAAGTCGGCAGAGAAGGGGCAGACACCAGAGTGCAGAACCGAGTGAGGCTGAGGAGTTTACTTGTGGAACACTGGGGGCTGGCATTGGGTCACATGCAGGAGCTGTCACTGTCCTCAGGCCTTGCTAAGAAGCCAGCCCTGTGCCTGGTTTGTGGAGGCAGGGATGAGGATAAGGGAGGCAGGGGTGAGGATGGGGAGCCAGGAGTGAGGGTAGAGGAGGCAGGGGTGAGGATAGGGGAGGCATGGGTGAGGATAGGGGGTCAGGGGTGAGGATGGAGAGGCAGGGGTTAGGATGGAGAGACCGAGATGAGGATGGGAGGAAACGGGGAGGTAGGGCTGAGGATGGGGAGAGGCAGGGGTGAGGATGAGGGAGGTAGGACTGAGGATGGGGAGAGGCAGAGGTGAGGATGGGGAGGCAGGGGTGAGGATGAGGGAGGCAGGGCTGAGAATGTGGGAGGTAGGGCTGAGGATGGGGAGAGGCAGAAGTGAGAATGGGGGGAGGCAGAGGTGAGGATGGTGGAGGCAGAAGTGAAGATGGGAAGGCAGGAGTGAGGATGGGGGAGGCAGAGGTGAGGATGAGGGAGGGTAGGAGTGAGGATGGGGAGGATGGGAAAGGCAGGGGTAAGGATGGAAGGGCAGGAGTGAGGATGGGGAGGCAGAGGTGAGGATGGAGAGTAAGGCAAGGCTGAAGATGTTGCTTGAGTGACTCAGAGCCTGCACATGAGAAGGAGGTGGCTATATGCCAGAGCTGAATGAGGAAGTCAGACCCACCAGTTCATCTCCTCCTCCGCTTGCCTGGAATTGCTCATTTCTTCCATGTCCATCTTCCTCCTACAGTATGGGCCCGTTCTTTGGGCTGTGGAATCACAGTTTTGGACTGGTTTGTGCTTGGCGGCCATGGCTGTTGTAGTCTGTCAGGTAGTTCCAGAGTTTGAGGTTCTTGGAGGTCAATGTTTAGTCTCAATGTTTAGTCTGGGCTTGCCTCTCCAAGGTTGTGTGTGCTATAGATTGGGGATGGTGACCTTGTGTTTGGTAGTCCTTTTTCATATCTGTGGACCTGTCTTGGGGCATGTTCTGTAAAATGATTTTTGTTACGTTGTTGCCAAGTTCCTTCTTGTATCCACAGCCCAGGATATGGTTTTTAAGGCTCACAAAGTAGTAAGGAGAAAAAGAGTTAAGTGCGCTAGAGATATAGCTTACGGAGGAGGAGGAGGCACACAGGCTGCAGGACAGCACAGTCCACGAGGGCTGTGATCTAGTGGGTTAGGGGTTTGGGGTTCTGCTAATGGTGTTTCTCTAACATGGAAATGATTTTCTATGTAGCATTTAGTCTGTATTATACATTGCTAGTGCATTTAAAATGGTCTTGTACCTTCGTTTGTATTTTCTTCTAGTCCTTTTATTTTAAATCTTTGATCCATCTGTATTGTCTTGAGAGTAATTGAGGGAGATTTGGGACTCAAGTTGCTTCACCCAACATGGTTACTGAGTAGGGTCCTTTCTGTTGTAGGGAATATAACTAGTAGCTTAGATATTGTGGGTTTAGTGTCTTACATGATAATAGAGGTAACGGTTGGCAGGTTGCATGAATGCTGTATGACTTTTGGTGACCCTGCTTCACACATTTCCTTCCATAACAACATCCAGAGTAGGGATGGAGGCAGGACAGGCTCCTCATGTTCCTTTGCCCAGCTTTTTATCACTTCTAAAATGGTCATTGGCAGAGCCACGGGACGACCGTGAATGGTGCAGTCCAAGTGGGGTTTTGTTCCAGGAACTGAGTCAGTCTTTCCCCGAAAGTCTCCCTGAACACGTTGCTGCCTGGTTCTGGACCACAGTTTGGAGGGAGGCGGACGCTCGACTTACAGGGCCCAAAACAGTTGAAAGTCATTTTAGGATTGCCCTGGTGTCCCTCAGCGGTGGCCTTCTGCTTGATGACTGGTGGTGATTGTTCCGTTTATCTGTGAATTTAGGTTCATTTTTTAATCTGAACTTTAGATTTCCTGTTTCAGTGAAGTTTGCTCATAATCTGACATTGGGCTTTTAAGATCAGTGTAGAATTAACACCCAGTAGGACTAGTGCCTACTTGCTGTAATCCTGTCTGGGAGTTTTCTTTGCTGTTTTTGTTTGCTGACTCTTCAAAAGAACCTTAGATTCTGCCTGGGGCTCGTTACCTGTGGATGGATTTGGTGGGGAGGAGGAGGAGAGTGGACAATAGATTTGTGCTGTCCCTGAACATCGAATGCATGATTTGCATTTCCCTGGGCCCCCTTTGTCTTCTGTGCCAGTGGAGGAGCTTTGAAATATCAATTGTTTATTTGGGCTTAACCTGTGAAGCATTGTCTATCTCCTGTACCTGTTAGGTTGAAAGGCTAAGTCTTTCTTCACTGATTGAGGTAATAGCTACTTAGAATCCGTCTAAATGGAAGAAGGAAAATCAGATAACATTTACCTGGGCCCTAAAATAGCTTTAAGGCAGATGCTGTTCTTTGGGAATGCTTATAAAATTATTTCATATTTAATCTCCCTCATCACACTTTGATGTATTCAAGCTGTCCATTTGAATTTTATTTTTAACTCTTGATTTTTAAATCACCTAAAACAACAACAACAACAGCCTGTATATTTTGTTCATGGGTGTTGGACCCTGCACCATAGTGGTCATGTTTTGCTTCTGTTTTATTTTGTCATCATCATACTGAGGCTAGTAGCATCGTAATCAGTTATTTTAATTTGAAAACTTAAGATCTACTAACCACTAATGATTTCTAATGCTTTCTTTCCTGTTGTTATTGTGTTGTATTTTGTTTGTTGTTCATTGGTTCTTTTCCCATCTTCTTAAGTCTTCGTGCCTCAGTTACCTTCACGTGATTTTGGACGCCATTAGGTTTTGCCTTTCTAAAATTTTCAGTCCACCCACAGTATGTTGCGTTACGTTTTATTTATTATTTATTTTTTTCTGCCTCTTTTAATTTGCAAGTACATTTTCTTTTGTTTCGAGTGTGCTAAGTTGATGCTTTTTTTCTTTTTCTTTTCTTTTCTTTCTTTCTTTTTTTTGGTTCCATTATTTATGTTACCATCCATTTAAAACAGGCCACTGTGGAATCCATCATGAGAGATAAGATGCCCAAAAAGGGAGGAAGATGGTGGTTTTCCTGGAGAGGAAGAAACGCCACAATCAAAGAAGTAAGTGGGGAGTGTGGCCTGGCGTGGCGTGGTGGTTGCACTTGGTGCGGTTTGGTTTTGTGTAGCCAGGTTTGCTTCTTTCAGCTTGTCTGAGTGAAATGAATGCCGTAATACTGGGTTTCGGCGAGCTGGCCCTCCTGGAAAGGGGACAAGAGCAGAAGGTGGACAAGGAGGAAGAGGGGGCCAGCAGAGCCTGGCTCTGCCCCCTCTGCCTGCAGACCCAGGTTGAGCTGCTTTTCCACTCTGAGGTTTCTGTGTCAGTAAAGGAGATGTACTAGGTGCATTTCTTGTTGCTGGGACACAACACCTGGCAGAAGCCACTTAAGGGAGGAAGAGATTTAGAGAGCTTGGCCTGCGACGGTAGAAACAGGAAGGCAGCAGGAGCATGAACCAGCCGCTCACATTCTGTCCGCAAATGGCAGCGAGGTAAAGACTGGTGCTGGGCTGGCGCTCACCACTGTCTTGAGTCCAGGACCTCAGCCCATGGAATAGTGCTGCTCACATTCAGGGTGGGTCTTCCCAAGTTAAAGAACCTAACCCAGATCTTGTCACATTGACAATATTCACCACCACAGAAGGGTTTCCATATAACTTAGGTTTTAGGATACGTGATGTTGGTGAGGGTAACGCCAGCGTGTCTTGTCCTGCCCTGTCTGTTGACTCATCCACTTTAGCCAGCCTCTGCAGGCGCAGGCTGGATACATGAGAACTTGTTTGTGATCTCTGAAAGCCCTGACTTGTCAGGCCTCTCTCCATCCCTCAGCCCTTGTTTGGCCTCCAGCTCCGTGTTCTCCTAGCTTTTCGCCCCTGTCTTAATGGCTCCTCCCCTGACCAGCCCCTCAGTGGATCTTAAGGCCCTCTTTTCGGCTTTCACCTCTTGGTTTGCCCTAATCACCCACAGGCCCTTGGGGATGACTCCATTTCTTATTTTCAAGCCAGACAAATCAGGTGATTGTTTGTATGCCACACCCATTTATCACTTAGCCAGCGAAGCAGAAGCGTCAAGGCATGGAGTCAGAGTTGCTCTCAGGACACTTAGGGCTTTCTTTTGTTGAAGGACCTTAGCATCCTACAGTACCTGGGTGTTCTAGCTCTGACCTCCCTTGCTAGTACTGTCATCTCTTTCCGTCTACACGTTAGTATAGTTGATCAAAATAGAATCTACCCCAGGGCCTTTGCACATGTTACATTGTTGTCAGGATCCCTTACATCTCCCTTCACATAACTGACCAACAACTCCTCCTTTTATGTAGATTAACCTAGTTTACCATCTTTGCTTGCATGGGCCATGACTTTGTCTTTCATGCATTTTGTCATGATTTATAAATACACTCATTAGTGAGACTGCTCGACTAACATTTCTCAGCTCCTCCACACCCTGAGATCCACAAAGGCAGAACCCCCACACAGCTTTGTTTGCTGTGGAACTGGTGTAGGGGTACGGTGTGTATTTATTGGATGGCTGCTTCCAGAGGAAGCATGAAAACCAGTGGCCATGTAAACCATCCGGAAACTTCCCTGGGATCACCTGAGTCTGTGGGGCCAAGGGAGAAGGTACCTCAAGCACTGTGTGCAGATCAGATTGTCCTTGGACACGCTGCTGATGCGTCTGCGCGTTGTTACCTGCTGCATTACCTCCAAGGGTCTCAGTGTGTCAGGATGACATGGATGCTATCCTGCAGTAGACTTACAGCATAGAGGGCTAGTTTATTAGCCAGAGGACAGAATATTCTAGAATTTCAGGCAGAAATACATTTCAAAGACCTCTTATTTGTAGGGTATCTAGATTCTCAACAGTTAGAATTAAGGGGAATGCCAGTGTAAAGGAAAGAGTTTATGAAATTAAATATTTCTCTAAAGAATGCAAATACAGTTATTTATACAGATCCATATTTCAGAACTAGCTGAGTGAAAAGTTGTTGTCTGTGGCAGCCAAGTCACACAGTTAAATCTTTCAGTTGATAATGAATGAACGGTCACGGCGGTTGCTTTTGTTTTTATGAAAGCAAACAGCAGCTGGGCGTGGTGATGCAGTCCTTTAACTTCAGTACTCAGGAGTCAGAGGCAAGTATATTTCTGTGAGTTCAAGACCAGCCAAGGCTGCATATGAAGCCGTCTCAAAAACCAAACCAAACCAAACACATACCCTTCCCTCCAATCAATCAGAAACAAACAAAACACCAATCAAGACCCCCAAAGCAAACAAACCAGACAGTAAATCTGGGCATGGCATTGTGAGCCTGTAACTTTAGTATTCAGGAGGCAGAGGCAGGAGAATTGCCACAGGTTGGAGCCAGCTTAGGCTACGTACGTAGTCATTGTTAGGTCAGCTAGGACTTACATAGCAAGACCCTGTATCTAACCGACTCACCAACCAACCAACCAACCAACCAACCAACCTAGCAGGCAAACAACCAACTAGCTGAAGGCATATTTCAAACTAGTCCCCAGTCTCATACTTTCAGATATTCACTGTTACTTTATGTCTACCCCCTCTTGAAACAGACTCTTATAGAGCTCTACTTACCTTGAACTCATAGCTGTCCTCCTGTCTCAGCTTCCCCAATGCTAAGATTATAGGCATGAGCCACCGTACTTAGTTAGCCTACTTGTGTGCTTTATTAAAAATATGACATTGGAGGTCATTAACCTGTTTTTTTGACTAAAGGACATACACAAAGTGATTTTATTGTGTCTCTTTCATCCCCCAACATGCTCTCTGGCCTCTTCTGACTCAGTAGTAGTTCGCTGGTCTGTCCTGTCTCCTCCCTGACTTCCCTTTCCCCCTCCCCACTTCCCTCCTCCCTTCCCTCCCTACAGTGCGCCAGGCTTTCTGACTTATGAATCAGTAGCTACTGCATCAGCATCCTCATTCCTGTTTGAGAAGTGAGGAGACAAAGCTCTGAACAGTCGGCGAGATTGTCCTAGGGTTCCCAAGCTAGAGCAGTGGTCTGGCCTCTCCAGGATGCCCAGGGAGCATTCCCGCTAGGATTATACAGCATCAGAAGAGATTAATGCTTTCTCATTTTCCCTGAGAAAAATATGGCATGCAAATATTTTCGAACATTTCTTTTGGCAATTAGAAGAAAATATTGTGAAAACCCTCAGGAATTCAGGCAGCCACCGTTAAAGCGTGTGTCTCTGTGACAGGGATGATGGCGTTTGGTTGGATGCCAGGAACACTTACGGGTAACTAACAGACTCATTTCTGTCGAAAAGGTTTCTCAGCTTAATCTTATGATATTTCTAGGCAAAGAAGTAATGGGGACCTGCCATAACATACACCCGTCCCGAGCCTCCTGGGTGGGGGTCCTCACCCTGGGTGTGTGCCTTTCCTGTCTTGCCCTGGGCCTTAGGGAGCCCTGCAGTGGGACCCAAGCTTTTGGGAGCATCCTTTCTCTTTCCTCCTTCTCTAATGGCTTCTTTTCTTTTCCTCAGGAAAGCAAGCCCGAGCAGTGCCTGCCAGGGAAGGGCCACACGACGGGAGAGCAGCCTGCACAGCTTGGCCTAGCCCCCAGGTATGGGAGCAGGGTGTCCTTCTGGCAGTGCTGCCACTCCTTTCTTGAACTGAACTAGGGTCATGTGCATGCCCACTGGACACTGATGAGGTCAGCCAGTGGCTCACGACTTAGGCCTCAGTTCCACTGGATCTGAAGTCACTACACTAGGTGACTGAGGCCAGGAGCAGTTTATTTAGCTGATCTTAATCGTTTCTCCAGTATGTGCAGCTTCTCTCTCAGACAGTTGAGGTTCAAGGTATATGTGAGTCTCCAAGGAACTGCTTAGCTAGAATGTCTCTTATGGTCCTGGCATGTGGTGTGTGTGCATGTGTGTGTGTGTGTGTGTGTGTGTGTGTGTGTGTGTGTGTGTGTCTGTCTGTCTGTCTGTCTGTCTGTGGGTATGCTCATACACAAGTGTACTTGCCTATAAGTGTATGTGTAAAGGTCAGAGATCAACACACTGGACTCTTGCTAATTCCATGGGAGCTTCCTTGTTTGCTGGTTCATTTACAGGGGAAGCTGGCTAAGGTTTCTTGTCCCTTGGCTCCAGGCCATAGCTCTGCCCTTTAAAGGGTGTCTTCAGAGGCAGGGTCTCTCCCTGACCTCAGGGCTCACTGTTTCTGGTAGGCTGCCTGGCCATTGAGACCTTGGAATCCATCTATCTCCACACCTGCCTCCCACCCTCAGCAGTGGGATTACAGATGTGAGCCACTGCACCTGGCTTTTGAGTGGGTGCGGGAGATCCCCACTCAATTCCTCATGCTTGCATAGCGAGCGCTTTACCCACTGAGCTCTCTTTCCAGCCCCTGGTTAGCTTTTGACATTCTAGTCAGCAATAGTTAGTCTGTCTTCGGGTCAGTCTCGTCTCGATATGCCTTGACTCTGGGTGATGTCACTGGAACAGAGGTTGACACGGGACAGCCTGTGCCAGTATCACACTGACATGTCAACACCTCTACCTTTGCAGTCTTCCTGCTCCTGAGGAACCCGAGTCTGGGTTAAAACGTGGACAGAGTCACTGTGGGTCCCATTCACACCTTCCTTATTTTAGTGCCTCAGAGGCCAAGGCCAGGCCAGTTACACCTGGGGCATGTTGAGAACACTGAACTCTGCCTGAGCCGATGAAGGCTTCCCTGCATGTTGGTTTATTCACAGGGGAAGCTAGCTTAGGCTTCTTGTCCTCTGGCTCCTGGCCACAGCTCTGTACCTTAGACTATGATATTTCTGGAATTCTCTGTTGGAAGTAGAAACTTGTGCCTCTGGTAAGGGAGTGTGTACTTTGTAGAGCACTAGCTGGGGGTGGGGAAGAATTGAGGACTGGGGAGTGTTCTGCATGGTTGGGCTGTTTCTCAGCTGGAGTGATCTTGAAGCCGGTGTCCAGGTGGTGAGGCTTGCTCCTGGCCCTGCTGTTCTGTGCTCTCCTGTGCCCTTTCCTGGAGCGGGTGAGATGCCCAGCAGTGTGAGCCTCAGCATTGTCTTTCTGGCATTCTGGTCAAGCGTTCTGTCTCTGCAGTATGGAACGGGTGGTGTTAGATCGCCTCTCTGTGGTCTTTGACTCAGTAGGATGCCACTCTACACCACCATCTCTGAGTCAGGATGAGAGACCCTGGCATCTCTTTTCCCCGCCCACCTTGCCGAATGCTCACAGTGACCCTGGGGCAGAGTGATCAGAATGGACAAGCCCACCAGGCCAGACCACAGTCACCTAAGGACATGTGATCATCTTAAACTGGCCATTCTCAACTATTTTAAGACTTATTACATGAGCCAAGTACTGGATACCTTCCAAACTTACACTGCTGCCCACAAGCCAGGCCTAGACCTGAAGAGATGGTCCCTGAGGCCCAGCAAGCTGATACAAAGCATGGGTTGTGACACCTTGGCAAAGGGGCAGGACCCAGGACATGGTGCCACCATTGTTCCTGTCACCACATTCATTCTTTCTATTTCTGGACGTGGAGGAACTCAGGGACCTGGGGGCGGACTGACTGTGGAAAGATAGCAGGACACTGTGGAGCTCTTCTGAGCTGAGCACAGCTCTGGAAGCTTATGTCTGCTCTGCTGGGTTTTCTTCCCGTCTGGCCTGTGGAAAAGTGCCTTCCTGTTAGGGAAAGCAGCCCCACTCTGCCCCATTCTGAATTATGCTTATCAAACCTGAACAACTGTACGTTCTGAAATAAGGGCGAGTTCTCTGGAGGAGTGTAACCTCTTCATGTATGGTGGCACCCTTGACATCCAGTCTTATCAGAGTCACATAGATGACTTAAAAAATTGGCATCAGAATGTTTTCCTAATTGGCAGACTTGATTGACAGAACAGTTCCCAAAGTCCCATAATTGAGCAAACAGCTTGTCACCACACAAATAATTAAAATGCCATTTGAAAAATGTGCGCTGTGACAAGCGCTAACTTAAATGTTGCTCACAGTTCCTCATCTGAACACAGATTTTCAAATGACTTGGGGCCCTTTTGTCGCAGTTTGCAGCCACTGCAGAGCAAGTGACATTTACTGAGTTGGTTCAAGCGTGATGTTGGAGCTCTGGCTAGGAGCATCCTGTTCCACCCAGGGTGGTGAGGTCTTGGAAGGTGGCAGCCTCTACTGGCCGTCCCTGTGCCCGTCAGAGAACTGGCGGCAGCCAACTGTACAGTTCCCATTTTTGTTTTTGAGTGTTTCCCTTCTTACGTTCCTTCAACATGGCACGCCACACAAATATAGCGGCCGTTCTTTTCCTAAGCGGCAGATGGAAATGACAGCCATTTCGACTTGCACGCTCATCCCCTCCGGCAGAGGCACACATCAAGCTGTTGTTACCAAGGGCCGCAAGTTTGTTCAGATCTCATTTCACTTTAGATTGCTTGGAGCAGGAAGGTTTGCTCTTCAGCCAGGGGCCTCCAGTCGCACCCTGTTTGATGAGAGTGCCTTTGTCGTGTGACTCAGGCTCCAGGACTGGGTTTGCCCATCTGGAAACCTCTAGAACGTCGTTCAGAAGGTCGAGTGCTCCTGGTGGGATCTGCAGATACTGGAACAGGAAGGGACTTTGATTGAGCTTTTATGGAAGTGCTGACTGAGGCGCAGAGAGGATTCCTCTGTTGTCATTCTCCCCACAGTTCCCTACCGCAGCCTGAGTTTTGGTGGGGTGGAATTCAGTATGTTCTGGACCTTAGAATGAAGGAAGCAGGCTGAAAGGCAGGAATGATTAAAAGTAGTGCAGTGTGTGTTTCCTTGGGCTGGCAACTTGGGGTTTTCAGATCACAGCTGCTGTCTACAGTCTGACTCACACAGACCTCAGGTCTGCCTCAGATAACTGGATTGCAGCCCATACATAATCTGTCTCCATTGACATGGCCGCTGATCCCAGAATTTATCCACAAGCTTTGTGACTTCCAAGAGCACCTCCTCCAGCCCTGGTGGCTGTGCTGTCATTGATTTTTTTTTTTAATTTTTTAGGCAAAAACCCGAAGAGAGCAGGGATGACTGGACTATATTGTCTGATTTTTTTCAGTATCTGACTCCACACAGAACCAGGTCTCCACACAGAAGTGGGGGTACTGTGTGAGTGTTTCCCATGACTCCTCAGTCCTGAGCAGCATCAGGCTGTGTAAATCACTTCTTGAGTGAGTAGCCATGGTGGAAACACTTGTATAAGAGGTTATCTGGGTGGCTGAAAGGCAGGCCGGGAAAAACGGAGGCAGGAACAGACTGGAAGGAGAGGGAACACTTCCTGAGGTAAGGAAGGCAGAGATCCGTGCGCATGTTGTCTGTATAAAGGGATATGAAAGTGGTGTGCCGGTTGATGTATTTATTTTTGTCCACTTGACACAAACCTAGGCATACCTGGGAAGAAGGAATCTTATTTGAGAAAATGCCTTTGTAAGATTGCCCCATAGGCGAGCTTGTAAGATATTGTCTTATTTAGTGATTGACACGGGAGGACCCCGCTCACCATCGGCGGTGTCATTTATCCCCGGGCAGGTGGCCTGGGTGGTTGTAGAAGAAAGCAGGCTGAATAAGCCACGCGGAGCAAGCTAGTAAGCAGCGTTCCTCTCTGGGCTCTGCCTCAGCTGCTGCCTCCAGGTTCCTGCCTTGAGTTATTGCTCTGACTTCTCTCAGTGATGGAGTGTGACCAGTGCTAAGCTGAAATGAACCTAACCTATCCTCCCCAGGTTGCTTTTGGTCACGGTGTTTTATCACAGCAATAGAGAGACCATCAGGGGCATGCCTGCTTTGGGGGCAATTGGCTTTTTCTATCCAGTCCAAGCCATTAGCAAGGACTTTGCAGGGTGCTATGACTTGGGAGGCAGAACAAATACTAGGTTTAGGTTGGAGGATGAAGCTGTAGAATTGAACTCAGGGGGAAGCTAATTTACTGACTTGCTTTCTGTGAGACACATAAAAGACGATGGTCCTGAGCCTTACCCTGCCTCCCAGCCTCAGCCTGTAGGAGCCCCTAGAAGAGCTGCAGCATTGGTCTGTGGGTTCTGTGACTTCTGGGGGGGAACTGGCGGGTCTTCTTAGGTCCAGGAAGTGCCCTGATTGTTTGGAGTTGGATATGTGGACTTGATGAGATTGGATAGGAGAGAATTGATGGTGTTTGGACTGGAGACATTTGAACTCTTAGGACTTGGCCCGCAGTCTTCAGTGGAAAGAGAAAAGAGGGAGAAGTGTGTGTGTGTGTGTGTGTGTGTGTGTGTAACTGTGTGTGCGCGTGTGTGTGTATGTGTGCGTGCGCGCATGCATGTGTGCATATGTGTGCACGGATGTGTGACTGTCTGAATCAGAATGGACGTATCCCTGCTCACCAGGCATGGAATCACACTCGTTAAAAGTGAGTGATGAGAGTTGGTAACTGTTAAAAGTGAGTGATGTGAGTTAATAATCCGCGAGTGAATGAGGAACGGCAGCCCCTCCCCCTCAACAATGAAGCCGTGTATGAATGGGGCTATCGGAGAGTTCATTGATAAATCTAAAGCCATATGGCAAATGACCACCCAAGAGACCCAGTTGACTGAGTCATTGATTCAGGCCTAATGCATTTTTAATGGTTACCCAGATGCGACTCCTAATTACATCGCCATGTGTTCCAGAATAAAGCATGAGTCATCCTCCAGCGATGAAGAGCACGCGGCTGCCAAGCCAACCAGCTCAAGCCACCTCTCTCTTCTGTCCAACGTCAGCTACAAAAAGACCCTGCGGCTCACGTCGGAGCAGTTGGTGAGTCTCGCGCTCTTAGTACAGGTCTACAGGTCGTGGCCAGATAGAGTTTTAGGGCTTTCTTGAAGGTTTGGGGGTTCCTTCTACTTTTGTGCTCACTTAGCCCTTCCTAGGACCTTTCCTATGCCATCATACCTGCTGGTGACCTCACACCCTCACTTTGGTACCCCATGTTTCCACCTTGACTTTGTATCTGTTCATGTGGACCCGCTCCATGGCTTTGCACTCTGAGTTGCTTTTTTTCTGACCTAGGAGGAGGAGGTAGCTTTGCCTGAGCCCATTTATCCTCATCACCAGTGGCCGGGAGACTTTGGAATGTCCCTCCTGAGTGCTTTTGCTTTGAGAGATGCCTGTTAACTCAAATGCATCTATAAAATAGGTGGAGATCAAGCAAGCGCGATGGGGTTTAGAGAATTTTAGGAAACAGAGGCCCCCTCTTTGTGTGTGTGTGTGTGTGTGTGTGTGTGTGTGTGTGTGTGTATGAATGAGAGAGAGAGAGAGAGAGAGAGAGAGAGAGAGAGAGAGAGAGAGAGAGAGAGAAATATTAGACTAGTTTTAATGAGGTCTTCCCAACACTGGACTTAACTTCAAATCAAGGTCATCCAGTGCAGGTATCTCTGCTTTTCTACACTAAAGTCTGTGCATCTATTGTAAGAATTTATGGGGAGCAGGTTTCGATAGGATGATATTTAATGGGACAAGATGACCCCACATTAGCCACTTGTAGCACTCCAGGGGACACTTAGAGTCAACCGTGTGGGTCTGTGCGGGTCTGTGTGGGTCAGCTGCCCTGTCTCAGAGTGTGCCAGCAAAGACTGAAGACCGACCAAAGGTAGTTTTGTTTCCTGAATTTGGTATAACATGCTTGGGCCTAGTCTTTGTTTTTACGGATTCAAGGCCTCTCTTTCCAGCCTGTGTTATTATAAAAATCAATAAAAACATGCTATTGAGGGAAACAATTTTGCCTATCATATGTTTGCGTTCTCACACCAAGACCCTCCCCATTTCTTTGGTGAAGCCTGGTAGCCGCTGGTCACTTAGCTCCGTGCACTCACTCTCAGTGCTGGATTAAGTCAGTGAGGCTCTTAGAAGCAGAATGCTTTGTAAGGGGTCGGTGGAAAGCTAGAACTGACTTAGGTCGCCTGTCCAGCCCTGAAAAGAACTAGAGCCAGAAACAGAAGAGAGACTTTCACAGTGGCCTGGGTAAGCCAGGTTTGATTATAAAGCCTACAGAGGCCAAACCACCCCTGCATCTGGACCTCCCTGTCAAGCACACAAATGGGTCATGTTTTTCAGAAAAGCTTGAAGTTGAAGAATGGCCCCAATGATGTGGTTTTCAGTGTCACCACACAGTACCAGGGCACCTGCCGTTGTGAAGGCACCATCTACCTGTGGAACTGGGATGACAAAGTCATCATCTCAGACATCGACGGGACCATCACAAGGTGGGTCTGACCGCAGCACGGTCTGGAGCTGCCTTCCATTGCACTCTGGGCAGCGTCGTGGGAGCTGGAGCATCCAGTTTCTGGTGCATTTGGAGCTGTGTAGATAGGGGCAACAACTTGGCTGCCAGTAGAGTCTGGTGACTTGTTTCTGTTTGGGTATCATCTCCCTAGCCTGGTGGGTTTTGGAGAATGTTGCTCTAGAATGGTTAGCAGCCCCACAGTTGGGTTTGGCAAACCCAGTCCTCAGCATGATGGCTCACCATGGCCTTCCCTTAGTGTCCTCACTTGACACTGTGAGCCTGGGCTTTCCATCGGCTCTTATTCATGCTATTATTTCTTTTGGTTTTCTTATTTATACATTTTTGTGGGTGCACCCGCGTGTGCATAAGCATGAACCTCAGGGGTCAATTTGGGGACAGTGTGTTCTCTCCTTCTACCATGTGGGTGCCTGGGATCAAAGGCAGTGAACACCTTTACCCTCTGAGCTTTCATTCCTACTATTTTTATGGGGCACAAGTAGTGTATCTAAGCTGATTGGACATTTTTCTTCTCCTCTTACAATAACCTTTGGCTTATGTATATTATTTCATCTTTATTTAGATCGGATACTCTTGGTCATATTTTGCCCACACTGGGAAAGGATTGGACCCACCAGGGCATAGCAAAGCTATACCATAAAGTCAGTCAGTAAGTATAGAGCACCGGCTCCCATCTTCTGTCTGCCAGTTTGCGATCCCCCCCCCCAATACAGTCTCTCTCCCTCCGAGTATGGAGTAATTCACAAAGATGTAGACCTTGCTTCCTTAGGGTGGCAAGTAAGATTGTCTTTCCCCTGAGATTACAAATGAGGCCAGACTCCCTTCTCTCCATAACAGGGGCCTTCAACTGAGGGTAGCTTTGGGGTCCCCTCACCACCCTGCTGAATAGCTGAATATA